>NW_006921644.1:8170774-8172176 GCF_000298275.1 Orycteropus afer afer | reverse complement strand
GTAGTGATTCTGCCTCGGAAACCCAAGGAGGGGTCGCTATGAGTCAGGGCTGACTCGACAGCACATAACAACAACAACAACAACGCTCGCGCTTTAGCCAGCTCCCACTCTGGGCTGCCCCACGTGCCCCTGTTTGTCGTTAGGTGCTCTCAAGTCAGTTCCACTCATAGCGACCGTGCACAACGAAGCACTCCTCCTCCTGCACCCTGCCCACAGTCCTTGCCATGCTTGAGTACATCATTGCAGCCACTGTGTCAATCCACCTCCTTGATTGGCTCCCTGTTTTTCACTGACTGCTATACCAAGCATGATGTCCTTCTCCAGAGACTGGTCCCTCCTGATGACACGACCAAGGTACGACAGGTGACGTCTTGCCATCCTCATTTCTAAGGCGAATTCTGGCTGTACTTCTTTCAAGACAGATTTATTCATTCTTCTGGCAGGTCATGGTATATGCAGTATTCTTTGCCAATGCCATAATTCAAGTGCCTCAATTCTTCTTCTATCTTCCTTATTCATTGTTCAGGTTTCACATGCACAAAGAGCAGTGGAAAATACTATACCGTGGCTCAGGGGGCCTTAGTCTCCAAAGTGACATTTTTGCTTTTTAATACTTTGAAGAGGTCCTTTGCAACAGATTTGCCCAATGTATCCATTGATTTACTGACTGCTGCTTGCATGGGCATTGATTGTGGCTAGAAGTAAAACAAAATCCTTGACTTTAATATTTTTTCCACTTATCCTGCATGATGTTGCTTATTGGTCCATTTGGGAGGATTTTTGTTTATTTTTAATCCATACTGAAGGCTGTAGTCTCTGATCTTCATTAGTGTCATCTTCATTTTTAGCAAGCAGAGTCATGTCATCTGCATACTGCAGTTAATGAGTCTTCATTCCTGATGCTGCGTTTGTCTTCATATCGTCCAGCTTCTTGGATTATTTACGCGGCATATAGATTGAATAAGTATGGTGAAAAGACACAGTCCGATGCACACCTTTCCTGATTTTAAAATATATAGTATTTCCTTGTTCTGTTTGAAGGACTGCCTCTTGGTCTATGTACGGGTTCCGCATGAGCACAATTAAATATTCTAGAATTCCCATTCTTCCCAATCTTATCTGCTATTTGTTATGATTCACACAGTTAAATACCTTTGCATAGCCAATAAAAAACAGGTAAACATCTTTCTGGTATTCCCTGCTTTCAGCCAAGATCCATTTGATACCAACACAGATATCCCTCCTGAGATACACAACAGGGCAGACTAATGGACCAGTGAGGGGGCCCGGACATAACCCCTTAGCTTTGCACCCGCCCCACCTTCACCCACCGCTATGCAGGGGGCGTCACTCTGTCTCCTCCAACTTCTTCAGCTGCGCCCCGCCCCGACGTCGGGCCCCG
>NW_006921644.1:8162355-8170564 GCF_000298275.1 Orycteropus afer afer | reverse complement strand
GCCGTCGCGGCACGCCCCGTCGTCGCGCCGCGCCCCGTCGTCGCGACCCGCCGCGCCGTCGCGACCCGCCCCGACGTCGCGACCCGCCCTATCTAGCGGAGTCCGCTGCTTCCCCAGCAGCGGAGCAAAGTGGAGAAGAACTGCAGTTGAACAAACAGGTAGGAAGCTCCCTGGCCGCCTTCCCACGGTAGTTGGGACGGCTTTGGCTTTCTGGGGTCTGTTGTGCTCGCCGCCCCTTCGCTGCCATCCCTTTGGCAGATCCGAGCCCTGCGGAAGGGTTGGTTTCCTGTCCCTTCACCAGTGCCCCTGTGACACCAGGTAGCCGGAGTCTGTGGAGGGCTACTGAGGGCAGGGAGGCGAGGGCAGCCCGCCACGCCAAAGGCTGCGCAGCTCGGTCAGGTTCCGTCGCAGGTGGGTCTCCCCTGTGAGTCCGCCCCGAGCCCAGGTGGAGGTGCTAGAGCCAGGCCAGGTGTTTTGTGCGTTTCTAACGTTGCAGCCTAATGGGGCTCAGACTGTGGAGTGGAGAAGTCCTGAGTGCGTGCCCTGCCTGCGGGCGCCTGAGCCCTCTTCCAGCCCCAGAGGTCTCCAAGCCCTGACTGTGCGCGCCGCAGACTCGTCTTGGCCGTGTTTGAACATCGTGCCGGGGAATGTGACGGTGAGCCGCCCTCCGTGGCGCTCAGTGTGATGCGCCTTGGTGTTGATGGCGGAGGTTTCTAATTGGTGAAGTAGGGGCAGCGTCGGGGCTCCGAGACGGTGGGCTTTGGTGTTTAACGGAGGTTAGGAGCTCAGGTTCTTTCCAGCCCCACAGGTGGTCTTGGGATTGGCTCATAGGGAGGGAACAAGCGTGTCCTTACCTGAAGGCCTGGCACGTTGCAGCACCCTCATTCACATCCTTAGCCCCTGTAAGGACTGTGTTTGGGGTCAGCCCCAGTTGAGGTGCAAGCCGGAGGGAGATTGGAAGGGAACCGCCGGTATGTATAACACACCCGGAATGCCTTCGGAGGCTTGAACTCATGGACAGCCAGCCGTCCCCGGGGGAGACCTTCCCGAAGCCAAGGTGGGGGAACTTGTGAAATGCAGCAAGGGAAGTTTTGGCAAAGACAGAGCTTTTTATAATTGGTTGTTGCTAAGAGGTATTTGGTTAGTGCTTGGTCTAAACAAACAAACAAAACCCCACCAAACTCACTGCCTTTGAGTTGATTCCAACTCATAGCGACCCCCTCCTTGGGTTTCCGAGGTGGTATCACTATGGAAATAGATTGCCTAGTCTGCCCTCGGAGGAGTGGCTGGTGGGTTTGAACCGCCAGCCTTCTGATTAGCAGTCAAACGCCTTTGGCATTGGGCCACCAGAACTCCGTAAAGTTTGGTCTAACTGCCTAAAAGAAACGGATGTCAGGTCTCAGCTTAATCTTCCCAAGGCCCCTGTGAGACAGTTGCTACCATTTTCACTATTGAGAACACAGCCCCAGGGGGGCTAAGAAGCACAAACAAGGTCATCTAATTAGGAGGCAGTCGATGCAGGCCTTGAACGCGGGAGTTCCTGATTGTCTTCTGCTTTTCCTGTTAGTCCAGAGTCCTGTGAGTTCTGAGCTGTGAGCAGGGCTCTGGACAGTGACACCGCTGACGTTTGGGCTAGAAAACTCCCCGCCATATGCCCGGCCGCCACCGTCAGCCACCGGAGGGGGTCTATGGAGGAGGCCTTGCAGAGAGAGGGAGGACAGTGTGGAACGAAACTCTCAATCATTGGGGAAGAAAAAGGGGGTGGGGGTGGGGACCAGGCTTCCTGGTCCGATAGAGCTGGTGGAACCCCTGAGACTATGGCCCCTAGCTGCCCTTCAGGTCTGGAATTGAACCCACACCTGTGGCTTCAGCCAAACAAAAGACAGGCATATGAGCTGAACATTTACCTGAGGTAGATACACTCCTTGGAGAGAACAGTCATGGAAGAAAGAAGGGCTGCTTATGCACAGGGAGACAGCTCAGGGGGCAGGAGTGCATGGAGGGATGGACACAGGGAAGAGGTAACTATGGGGAGGAAGTGGGAGGGGAGCTGTTTTATTGTTGTAAACTGTGGTCAATGTCATGGGACAACGTGTGTGTGAACTGCTGTATGGAAAGTGAATTTGCTCTGTAAACTTTCACCCAAATGACAGACAAACACACACACACAAAATACACACCATAGGGTTGTCTTGGCCTTTCTAGAATGTTCAGCAGCATTGCTGCCCTCTGCCCTCTCTATTCCGGTAGCTCCCCTAGTGCTGCAACCAAAAATTCCTCCAGACGCTGTCAGTGCCTGGTGGGGGGCAAAGTCGCCCTCAGTGGAGAGCTACTGACTTGGAGAGATCTTTGGACCTTGCCTGGGATTCAGCCGACTCGACGGCAGTGAGTTTGGTTTTTGGTTTGGTTGTTCCTTGAGTGTATCTGTTCCTGCCCAAGCCATTTCTTGAGACTGTTCCTTCTCCCGTCTGTGTTGAGGTTGAAGGCAGGTAACATAAGCTCACTTTCCTTTTGTATCATATTGTTACTGAAAATTCTAGTCATTTAAGTGGCAGGTGGCAGAGGCAGGTAGGCCCTCAGGCCTTAGCACCGTCCTCAGTAGAGAAGTCTGGATACCTGCAGCCTGGCATTGAGCCAGGCTGTGACCTGTCCTGGTTGATGCTGCAAGGCCCAGAAGGACGTGGACATGCACCGGGACCTGGAGTCTTTTTCAGCCCCATCTGGCAGGACACTTGAGGTTTTCCATCCTCGGTGCAGTCTTCTTTGCTTAAATGGTGGGTACACGCAGCACTCTTTCACTGGAGGTTTGGATTCTTTCACTTGAAGAGGAAGCCAGTTTTCAGCGTGTGTGGCGGGTGCTTTATGCGAAAGCCTCCCTGAGTCATAGTCGTGACTGGTGTGCTCTTTGGGGCTGGCACAGGGGACTGAGTGTTGTTCCATTAACAAAACTACTGCATGTGTAAGGCATTAGCAATTAACCTTTCGGATTTTGCTTTTGAACAAGCCTCATTTTTAACCTTAATTTAATCCTTTTGTGACCTGTGGGACATATATCACCCACCTATATTTCCAGCCTCTCAAGTTTCTTGCCTACCACCAGAGTTCATGTGGGACACAGGTGTTGCATGTAATTGTATCAAAATCCATATTACCTCGAAAAAATATTTTTTCCCTTGATTCCAGCATGGTTTCCATTATCTAAAACACATGCTGTCAACAAAGAATTCAAAGCAGAAGATAATCTGCTTATGAAAGTGTTAAGTGTCAAAGCTGTCTCAGCTCCTCAGCAATTTTTTCCTTTAACTTTAGCTCTTTCTAGATTAATTGCATGTTGTAATTCTCTTTTTGTCTTTCAAGACAGTTTGATTTTACGTGAGCTTAATATGGTACTTTTATAATAGCTCTTTGTTGCAAAAGATCTCTCCAAGGTGTTAAAAAGCAAAAATGTCACTTAGAGGACTAAGGTGCGCCTGACCAAGCCATGGTATTTTCAGTGGCCTGATATGGATGCCAAAGCTGGACAGTGAATAAGGGAGGTTAAAAAGAATTGATGCCTTTGGATTATAGTGTTGGCTAAGAATATTGAATGGACTGCCAGAAAGACAGACAAATGTGTCTTAGAAGAAGTACAGCCAGAACGCTCCTTAGGAGCGAGGATGGGCTCAGGTACTGTGGCCATGTTGTTGGGAGGGATCAGCCCCCGGAGAAGGGCTTCATGCTGGGTAAGGTACACGGTCAGCCACAGAGGAGGACACCCATGAGGTAGATGGAGCGGTGGCTGCGACGGTGGCCTCAAATAGGCAGTGACTGTAAGGAGGGCATGGGACCGGGCACCATTTCCTCTTGTGCGTAGGGTCGCTGTGGGTCCGAGCCGACTTGACAGCCCCTAACAAAACTTTGAAGCTGGGCCAACATTGTCTTGACCCTCCTCCTTCTCCAGGTGTGTGCTGAGGCAGGTGTGGATGCACGTGTGCAGCTGCTTAGCAGCGAGCTGCTTGCTTGCCCTCTGTGAGCAGACGAGGATTCGGGAAGGTGGTGGTTCCGTGGGGGGTGCTTGCCTTCCGTGCCAGAGACCCAGGCTCAGTTCCTGGGCGGTGCACCCCGTGTGCACCCACCCCCGCCTGTCAGTGGAGAGGGTGGTGCTGGGGTGCTGGACGGGCTGCAGCCAAGCGCCGAGACTAACAGAGACCAGCACGAAGGGCCTGGTGATGGCTGGAAACCAGCCGGGGAGACCCTGTGGAGCACGGCGGCTGCAGCTGGTCGTGGGGCCGGTGCAGGAGCAGACAGCCTTCAGGTGTCCCGCGAGTTGAGCCGGCTCTGGGAGCTGACCACCGGAGCAGAGGAGGCCTGCTGGGAGGGCCTCGGAGGGACCCGCGGTCTGTTCTTCCCGCGCCTGTGTCGCCTCACCTGCCGCGCTTGCTGTCTGCTGCTGGGAGGCCCACGGCTGCGTGTGCTGGCGCCCCAGCATCTCGGATGTGCGGCCACATGGCGCGCCAGCTCCGGTCCCCCAGAGGTCAGCCCGGCCTCTTCAGACCCAGGACAGCCTTTCCTTCTATTTTGCAGAGAAAACAGACTCTCGGGCAAAGCTTCCTTAATCCGCACCCTGCACACCTGCGCGTCCTTGAAAGGATCATTGGTCGTGGAAGGAGGGGCTGGGGACCAGGGCCTTAGATGGGAGGAGGGTGGCTCCCAGTGTGATTTCAGGCCGGAGGACCGGAGCGAGACTGTCCTTGGCAGCGGGCAGGGTGGGAGGCTGCCGTGGACGCGTTCCTGCCAGTGAGCCCTCCCTGACTCCTCTCCCGCCGTCCCCTCGCCAGCTGCGCCCCAGCCGCACGCAGGCCCAGGCCCTCACCTCAGCGGACCCTCTGCCGGGGTGCTCTTTTCTCGGCATATTCAGCACCCGCTGTCTTCCTCCAGGTTCTTTAACAAGTGCCCCTTGGTGTGACAGGCCTCCCTGGACAGACAGGATGAAGCTGCGCCCCAGAGGCCTCCTGTCCACACCTGCTGCCCTTTCTTAGCTCTGGGGCTGCCGCACGTCCTCGCAGAGGCTGGGCCCCGCTGGGGTGTCCTTCCGGTCCTCTGCCCTCTCGAAGACTCTGATGAAAGTTGCTTCTTGCCTACTGATTGGAGGTGTCATTTTTATTTTAACTTACTTTCTTTTTTTTAAATCATAAAATGTTTTTAAGTTTACTTCTTTCCCATCTTCTGTCATTTCATTTTCATAGTGCTCTTTTCTTAGTGTTTTTTTTTTTTTTTAATTCCTTTAAAAGCTTTTGGATCAAGCACAGTTTTTACATTTTAACCCGAGTGATTTTCGTATTTTCATGTTAATGTGAAGTCTGCTGGTTGAGTTTCAGGTGAGGAATCAGGCTTGCGTTGTTGGGCTTCAGGCCACCTCGGCCCTGATACGTGGCTCTTGTTTTTTAACCTCGTGCTGCAGTCAGATTTTTAGAAGTTGTGATTTGGTGAAAGTTCACAAAGCAAATTGGTTTTGCATTCAACAACTCCCGCAGTTTGTTTTGTGATACTGATTACAATTCCCACAGGTAACAGCACTCTTCCCACTTCCTGCCTGTGTTCACTGCTTCCTTTGATCTTCTTTCCTGTCCCTTCCTGCCTTCTGAGCTTTGTCCCTGGGTAGAGAAGTGCTGCCCTTTTGGTCTGGTGTGGCCAGTGAGTCTGGGAGCACATTCCTCTCAGGTGGTACTGCTCACCTTACAGGCTTGTCCTTTAGTGGAAAGCTGAGCCACAGGGTTTGAAGGCTGTCCAAGGGCCGTAGTCTATCAGAGCAGCCAGCCTGGTCTTTTTGTGATTTTCAGTTTTGTTCCCCGTTTCTCTCCCACTCCTTCTGGGACCTCCTGTCGAGAGCCCTCTGAGAGCAGCCTGCAGTGGGGGTGGGGCACCATCTGCTGCTGCTGGTCTCGTGGTCATGTTCTGGGCTTCTCATGGTCCTTAAGTCTCTGGACTCCCTGTTTCCTTGAGTCTTTGATTTTCTTCACTCACCTTTGCTTCGGAAGAGGAGAGACCAACAGTTCACCTCCGATGGCTGCTCTCAAGCTGTCTAGACCATAGTGGCTACTCACCACAGTGGTATGTAGAGCAGTGTCTTTGTGGACTGTGCTATGCTGGTTGACCTGGATGTCCTCTGAGACTATAATCCTTAGCCACCTGGCCCAGCAACACAGTTCCTCAAGGTGTTTGGTTATGGCTTAGAAATTTTCATGACTTGGCCACTTGTATGGTCTGCCATGTTCATGGATAGATTTGCGGCACATACGGACACATACTGTTTGTGGGTGCAGTCCCATTCACCTCCCCACCCCTGTTCAGTTTGAATGTCCGCCTGTGTATCTACTTGCGGATTATTGTCATTGCTGTTCCTGCAGGGTTGTGTGTGTGCTCACCTCCGCTGCCTTTAAGTCTCGTGTTCCTCCCGGCCTCTTCATTCACTTTGGTCCTTTTGTACTGGCCTCCCCTCATTGTCTGCTCCCTTCGCCCAAGCTGGTGTGCGTATGCCCTCCAGTGGTTGACCCTCCCATCTCCTCCCACCCCACTAGCCTCCAAGGAATGGTTCTTTCTGAGGGTAAACCTTTCCTTGACTTTTTCTAGTACTGACGCATACAATATTTGTCCTTTTGTGGTTGACTCATTTCACTCAGCATGATGTCTTCTATGGTTCATTCATGATAGGTGTTTCATAGATTCATCATTATTCTTTAATGTGTAGTATTTCACTGTGTGTGTGTGTCAGGGTTTGTTTATTCATTCCTCTGTGAGGGGCATTTAGGTGGTCTCCATCTCTTTGTTATTGTGAATAGTGGTGTGATAAACGTGGGTGTGCATGTATCTGTTCGTGTCACAGCTCTTTTTTCTCTAGGATGTAGACTTAGCAGTGGCACTGCTGGATCATAAAATATTTCTATTTGTAACTTTTAGTGGAAATGACGTACCATTTTCCACAGCACTTGTACTGTTTTACAGTCTTACCAGCCATGTGTAAGAGTTCCAGCCCCTTGACACCCTTGCTAACATTTGTTGTTTCTGTTGTTTTGAACTTTACTCTTAATGCTGTCGTAAGATGATGTTGTTGTTTTGGTTTGCATCTCTCTAATAGCTAATGACTGTGAGCATTTTGTAATGTGTCTGTTGAAGTGTCTATTCATGTAGTCAGTTCCACCTCATAGCGACCCTTTGTACAATAGCACGAATCATTGCCTGGTCCTATGCCGTCCCCAACTATCACACCCACCATTGTTGCTCTTCTTGAGCCCATTGTTGTAGCCGGTCTATCAGTCCGTCTCGGTGATGGCCTTCCCCTTTTTCTCTGGCCCTCTGCTTTGCCAAGCATGCTGTCTTTCTCTTTGTTAGTGTAGAGGAATCAGATTTTTTTCTCTTGATTTTGTCCCTGCCACTTTGCTGAATCCATCTGTTACTTCCAGTAGCTTTCTTGTTGACTCTCTAGGATTTTCTAGGTAGAGATCGTGTCGTCTGTGAACAGAGAGTTTCACATCTTCCTTTCCAGTCTGGATGCTCTTTATTTCCTTTCTTGCCTTTCTGCTCTGCTAGGACTTCCAGTACCATATGAGTAGGAATGATGATGGAGGACATCCTTGTCTAGTTTCCATTCACAGGGGAATGCTTTCAGTCCCTCCCCATTGAGAATAGTGTTGGCTGTGGGTTTTCTGTATACTCCCTTAAGAACATTTAGAATTTCTCTTCAGGTGCTATTTTGGTGAGTGTTTTTATCAAGAATGGGTGTTGGATTTTGTCAAATGCCTTTTCTGCACCAATTGATAGGATCATGTGTTTGTTTTTTGTTTCATTTATGTGGTGGATTATGTTGATTTTCTAATCTTGAACCTTGTATGATTGCCAATTGGTCACGATCACTTTGCTAATACTTTGTTTAGGATTTTTTTTTTTTTTTCATTTATATTCATTCACAAAGTAGGCTTAGAATTTTCTGTTTTTGTTAGATGACTTTGGTGTCAAGATTACGTGCAGGGGGTTGAGGAGAGTTCTTCATACCATCCTGTTCCCTGGAGTATTTTGTGAAAGACTGCTATGGTTTAATCTTGATCATTTGGTTAACTCCATGATGAAATAAATGCATTTCCTTGTGAGATTCTGTGTGAGAATATTTTTAAAGGTAATGATTCAGTGTCTTTAATTTTATAGGAATAATCAGATACTTGAGTCATTTTTTTTT
>NW_006921644.1:8146292-8154880 GCF_000298275.1 Orycteropus afer afer | reverse complement strand
TTCTGTGTCTGTGTTAATTGGTTTCCCTTTTCTTTGTTGAAGAGGGTCTGTGCAATCCTTCTGCCTAGTCCGCCATCTTGCCCCGCCTCCCTACTTGAGTCATTTTTGAATAATATTTTTTTTTCTTTCTAAATCTATCAGTGTTTTCTCAGTTTGCAAGTTTATTGGCATAAAATGTTGATAATATCTCTTCAAAATGGCTGCCATTTCTTTAGTTAATTCTCTTTCTGCACCCCTAAAATTATCTGTACCTTCTCTTTTTTTCTGTTAATCAGGTGTACTTGAGGGGTGGCAGTTTTGTTATCATTTTCAAAGAACTAACTTTTGGTTTCATTGACCAAAGAAGAATTGATGCCTTTGAATTACGGTGTAACTCACATATCCCATGGACCGTCAGAAGAATGAGTCAGTCTGTGTTGGAGAAGCACAGCCAGGATGCTCCTTAGAAGTGAGGGTGCTGAGGCTTTGTCCCATGCACTTTGGACATGCGGTCGGGGGGACCAATCCCTGGAGAAGGACGTCATTCTTTTAATTAATTAATATATTTTATTTTTGCAGTATCCCCTGCCCTCCCTTCCCACCCCTAATAACCAGCAGAGAAAGCTTCCTTCCATGTCTAAACCTTGCTTTGACTTTCTGCAATAATGAACTGATACCGTGTTGGTCCTGGAGAAAGACAGCGTTCTAGGTAAAGCAGAGGGTCAACGGAAAAGAGGCAGACCCTCGGGACACGGACCGACCCAGTGGCTGCACCGATGGGCTCGCCACGACATGTTTCGTTCACCTCGCGTGCGTGGGAAAGCTGGACAGTGGATAAGGAAGACCAAGGAAGAGCTGATGCATTTCAGTTACCGTGTTTGGCAAAGAATGCTGGCTGCACCATGGGCTGCCCGAAGAACGAATCTGTCCTGTACAGCCACCGGGCTCCTTAGAAGAGTGGTGGGGAGACTTGATCTTATGCACTGTGGACAAGTTACCAGGAAGTACCAATCCCTGGACCATTCTTTAAAAAAAACCCACTGCCATTGAGTCGATTCCGACTCATAGCAACCCCCATTGGGTTGCCAAGGCAGTAAATCTTTACATAAGTAGATTGTCCCATCTTCCTTCCACAGAGCAACTGGTGGGTTCCTTAGGCTCCTGGGACCGTTATTTAGAACTTAGAATTCCGTCTGAGACTACTTTTCTTTCTGTCTGAAGTTGATCCTTTCAAGTTTTCTTCAGTGAAAATCTGCTGGTGCCAACTCTCTGGATTTGCTTGTCTGGAAATAGCGTATGCTGCCTTTGTTTTTGGAAGATAGGATTGCTAGGTATGGGAGTCTAGGTTTTTCCTCAGCCTGCTGAAGGCAGTCTGCTGGCTTCTGTCTTTCATTTCTGGGAATGAAGTTACTTTCAGGGTT
Source organism: Orycteropus afer afer (assembly GCF_000298275.1). NCBI lineage: Eukaryota > Metazoa > Chordata > Mammalia > Tubulidentata > Orycteropodidae > Orycteropus > Orycteropus afer. Next base: position 8,153,480 of record NW_006921644.1, on the reverse strand, counting down.
GATTTTGATCTTGTTGCAGAAATCTTCACCCTGCCTCCTTCCTCCCACTGTTTTAAGAAGGGTCTCCTTGTCTTTGAGGTCCTCAGGTCGCTGTGACGTGTGTAGGCAGGAGGTTCTGTTCATCTGCCCTGTTTGCCAGGCTCCGTTGGCCTTCCAAAAGTCTGCAAATTGATTTCTTTCCTCTTTTTTAAAAAAGTAGTTCTGCATGTGACAAGGTAACTGTCCGATTTTCAGGTAGGCTTTAATTGTGTGTTGACGTGTTACTCTTAGCTTCCAGAAGAGAGCGTTACCGTTAGGAGCAGAAAGCTCCTTGTTGGGCTGGGCCTGCTTCAAATTCTCAGTGTTTTCCAAGATTACAGAGAGCACACAAGTGAATGCATTGCCTCCCGGTCGGTTCCCAGAGGGAGAAGTACAGTTCTGTTTGTTTCTTTGCTCCTTGTTATAAAAGTATATGTAGCAGTGTTGGCTGTAGACCAGGTGGGAGGAAAGGAACCGCGTAGAGAAGGAAATACAAACATCCCACAATGCCCAGCGCGCCCCAGATTTCAGCACGTGGCTCAGATCCTGCCTGTGGCGTGTGGTCCTGTCCTCTCTCCCTGGACCCGACTGAGACTCTCTGCTTGTCCCGGTGACCCCACAACAAAAGAAGATGGGGGCTTGGACGCCAGTCAGACGTGGCCAGGCGTTTTCCTTCCTCCCCCACAGCCCCGTGTGTGTTCCACACTTACTTTCTTATCTGTAATGTAATTAGAAAACCATCTTCGAATTCTTCGCTGAGTTTACACGTTCCCTGTGGAGCCGATTCCGACTCTGAGCGACCCCTTGTGATGTTAGAACTGCCCCATGGGGTCTTACAGGCCATGATTGCTACTGCAGCAGTTTGCCAGGGCTTTCTGCCACAGAGCTGGGTGGCCTCGAACCACCGATCTTTTGGTCCTCAGCAGAGCGCCTAACTGTGCCACCAGCCTTCTTGGTAATTCTGTGGCTGCTGAGTCTGCCTGTCACACCCAGTCTTTATGGACAGGTAATGCCGTGGAGCACAGGATGTGTTTGAGACAATTCTACAAGGCACACGGGCACAGCACTAAATAAACAGGACTCACTGAGGAGACTTTCAGTCCCCTGTCTTCTTTTGTTGTGGGGTGACCGTGACAAGTACAGGGTCTCTGTTGGGTGTTACCACGGGATTGACCCCCTGGAACCCTTCACCATCCCCTTTCAGTACACGGTAGTCACATGCCAGCTCTGAGGTAGACGTGGAGTCTAGTGAAAATGTAAGCACTTTGTTGTTTCTGTTGCTTTCACTGTATTTTTTCCATGACTGATTTATTATGCTGCAAGTGATACTGGTGGCATAGCGCCTAAGGCACTTGACTGCTAACCGGAAGGCTGGCGGTTCAAACCCAGCAGCCACTCCTCAGAAGGAAGGTTGGGCAATCTACTTCCGTAGTGATACCGCCTCAGGAACCCAAGGAGGGGTCGCTATGAGTCAGAACTGACTTGACGCACATAACAAAGTAATGGTGGTTTTTCATCTGTGGAAATAAAATACACTTTCTTTTTTTTTTTTATTAGGATTTGGGTGAAGATTTACAGAGTAAATTCACTTTTCATACAGCAGTTCACATATACTTTGTCTCATGTCATTGACCAAAATTTACAATGCAGCAGATCCCCTCCCACTTCCTCCCCATAGTTACCTCCTCCCAGTGTCCATCCCTTCATACTCTTCGAGAGGCCCATATTCTGCCAACCCTGTATATGATCTTGGATACACTCCCCATTTAGACATACATAATTGTTTAGCTTGTTCACCCATCTATCCGTCCCTATACCCATATTTGCTTTCATTAACAACTCAGTATTGTATTTACAAAGGGGTTCATATTTGTTGTTTGTACTGCCCATGTAACTCTCTCTGTCTTTCTCATCCTCAATGCTGCCATATTGGTCACTCACATTTGGTACATTGCCCTTCTCTTCACCCAAATCAATATTTATCTCTATCTATCTAACAGCATTCCCTCCCCTTCCCTCCCACCCCTGGTAACCAACAAAGAAAATGTCCTCCAATATATAAACATTTCCTTAACTTTTACAATAACGGACTAATACAATATTTGTCCTTTTGTGACTGACTTATTTCGCTCAGCATAATGTCCTCCAAGTTCATCCACGTTATGCGGTGTTCTGCAGATTCTACATTATTCTTTAGCGTTGCATAGTATTCCATTGTGTGAATGTACCAAAGTTTGGTTATCCATTCCTCAGTTGTTGGACATCTAGGTTGTTTCCAAGTTTTGGCTATTGTAAATAGTGCTGCGATGAACATCGGCGTGCATATATCTGTTCTTGTTATGGCTCTCACTTCTTTAGGGTATATACCTAGTAATGGGATGGCTGGGTCAAATGGTATTTGTATTTCCAACTTTTGAAGGAATCGCCATACTGCTTTCCACAATGGTTGTACCATAAAATACACTTTCTTTTAAAACAAGTTTATTCCAACCAGAGGTGTAAATTTAAAACGATACAGTTTAAAACCATTTTGGTTGCTGACAGGCCTAGCGGTGTGTCAGTCTGGCTGGCAATGGAGGCGTTGAGAGGGGCCGGGGTGCGTGGAATCCTGAGGATGATCTCGCGGGATTGTCTTAGTCGTCGTGGAGTCGGCTCAGAGGCCTGGGGACCTTCCCTGGAACAGTACACAGCGTTGCCTGGTCCCTGTCACCTGCAGCACGTCACCTGTTGCGGGCATAGTGTGTGTGTGTAGGGCCCCAACCTAGGGGGCTTGTCTTCCACCGCGATGGTGGACAGTATTCGGCTGTGAGCCATCAGATCTCTGTTACAGAAAAGGGTCAGGGGTTTCTGCTTGGACTCAAATGATCCTTGCCCGTCTCTACTAAGCGCGGTCGGAGACGGCCAGAAGCTTCCCAAGCAGGCGTCTGTGGATTTACCGGGCAAGTGAAACAGGAGACCGTGTGGCCTAAAGGCCGCTGAGCAGCGGCCTCCGCGCAGGGGAGTGGCTTCCGGGCTTGGTAGGTTTGGGGGTTATCCCGGAGTTACATCGACCAGATTCTGGGAATGGGGGAAAAGGCAGGGTCTGGAAAGTACGGTGTGACGCGTTGCGATTGCAAGACGGAGTCAGGGTCCGTTTGCTTTGGTCAGGGCGCCATCAGCAGGACGCGTGCACAGTGGGGGCTGACGTGACGTGCTTTTCCACGGTGGTGGTTGGAATCCTGGCTGGTGCTTTGGGCGCCATACTGCCACCCGGGAGGGTCATGTAGCGATGGTGTGTTTTTGTTTTGCGCTCGTGCGGCATCTGTTGGTTCCTAAAAGTGGCTTCTCAGGGGAAGTTGGTTTGGATTGAGGTGCAGGATAGTCACAAGTTCTTAAAGACGAACACAAGCCACTGCCTCACAGGCTCCTGTGTCTCAGACGTATGGAATTTTCCGAAGCCTTTTCCTCAGCCTGCCCACCCCGCCTGGGTCACGTCCGCTGGCGAGTTTAAGTTTTAGCACATTGCCAGCTCTCGTTCCTAGCCTTAGTCTGGAGGAGGCACTGCTGACACCTGCCCACCATGGGTGACTGTTGGCATTCGCAGTGCTGGTGGTATGATTTCCACCATCCACAGGACGCACACTGGCAGATGGGTGGCCGGGTGGTGGCGCAAAGCTTGAGAAAGTCACCCCTAGGGGAATACGGGAAGCGAAAGGGTGAAGAGGTGGTGTTCACTTTGAGACGGTACAACGTCAGGGCGTTTGCAAAGGGCACGCACCAGAAGCATTGCTAAGTCATTCAGATACCGAGTCTCTTGTCACCGGGGTGGAGGGAGCGCTGGTGGCACAGTGCCTAAGGCATTTGACTGCTCACCAGAAGGCTGGCGGTTCAAACCCACCAGCCACTCCTCGGAAGGAAGGTTGGGCAATCTACTTCCCATAGTGATACTGCCTCGGAAACCCAAGGAGGGGTCGCTATGAGTTGGGTCCGACCCCAAGGCAGGGAGTTTTTTTTTTTTTTTTTTCCTGTCCCGGGGATGAATCTGGCATTTCTGCAGCTTCCAGTTCGGCGTTCTGTGTAGGACAGTCGCTCGGCTCTAGGCACCTGGAATGAACCGGAGCGTTTTGCTGTGAAAGATGAGATGTTGTGCTTTTTTCTGGCTTGGGTTGGAAAAAGACAGTGCACTTAACTGGGCCTGTTTCGGGGTGCACTGGAGTTTAATTGAGAGACCTGCCTGTGTAAAGCTTGGCAAGACGTGTGTTAAATAAAAAGAAAGAGTTTCTGAACACGTTCAGTCCTGAGTTCTCGGAGTTCAAATAGCAGTGTATCGCTTGGATAATTAACTATCCCAGGAGCTGGATGTCCAAGCCAGCCCGCTTGGCGTTCACACCCATTTCACTTGAGTTTTGCAGTGTGTGGTGACGTACAGTGTTTTAAAATTGAATTAGTTGTCAGTTTTTAAACATCAGGAGAGTGCAAGCAGGGATTTCTGGCTGAAAATGAGGAGATCTCGCAGTGCTGGGTTCTGATCTCTCAGGGCAGAAATGGCCCGCTGTGTACTGAGCTGCCACTGTGTTGACTCGAGACTCAGGTGAGCCCAAGTGCGTCAGGGCAGAGCTGTGCCCCACAGGGCTTTACTGAGTTTTTGGAAGGAGATGGCCAGGTCTTTCTCCCAAGGCTCCCTTGGGTGGACTTGAGCCTGAACCCTTAGGTTAGCTGCTGAGCGAGTTAACTTCCCCCCCCTCCCCGCCCTCAGGGCTTGTTCTCAGGGTCTGCCCCGCACAGCACTGTCTGCCTCCCAGCCAGGAAGTCGTTGCTCACACTCTGTTATTACACAGCTGGCCCTTCCCACTCACCTTCCATACCTCTGGGGCTTGCTTGGCAATTGCTTGTCTGAATCCGGCTCTAGTGATTTCATGGATTCATTAATAACTCTCTATCAGTTTATCAAGGAGCTCTGGTAGCATAGTGCCTAAGGCACTTGACTGCTAACCAGAAGGCTGGCGGTTCAAACCCACCAGCCACTCCTCGGAAGGAAGGTTGGGCACTCCTACTTCCGTAGTGATAACTGCCTCGGAAACCCAAGGAGGGGTCGCTATGAGTCGGGGCCGACTCCACGGCAAATAACAACAACAACAACGTCAATTTATCAAGGACCTCTTGTGACACAGTGCCTAAGGCATTTAAAAAAAAATTTTTTTTTGCAGTGTTCCCTGCCCCCCCCCAACCAACAAAGTTTCCCTCCATACATAAACCTTTCCTTGACTCTTTACAGTAACGAATAATGAACTAATACAGCATTTGGCGTTCTGTGATGGACTTACTTCACTCAGCATAATATCCTCCAAGTTCATCCATGTTATGCAGTTCTTTGCAGATTCTACATTATTTAGTGTTGCATAGTATTCCATTGTATGTATGTACCATAGTGTGGTTATCCATTCTTCTAGGTTGTTTCACCCACGTTGTTTCCATCTTTTGGCTATTGCAAATAGTGCTGCGATGAACGTGGGTATGCATATTTCTGTTTCTATACTGGCTGTCACTTCTTTAGGATATATACCCAGTAATGGGACTGCTGCTGGGTAAAATGGTATTTCTAATTCTAGCTTTCTAAGGAATCGCCATACTGCTTTCCACAGTGGTTGTATCATTTGAAAGTCCCATCAGCAGTGAATGAGAGTCCCAGTCTCTCCACATCCTCGCCAGCATTTGTTATTTTCTGTCTTGTTGGACTTTGCTATCAGGGCTGGGGCCAGATAATATCTCATTGTTATTTTGATTTGCAACTCTCTAATGTCTCATGATCATGAACATTTCTTCATATGTTTGTTGGCCACCTGGATATCCTCTTCGGTGAAGTGTCTATTCATGTCTTCTGCCCATTTTTTAATTGGATTGTTTGTCTTTTTGTTGTGGAGGTGTTGGAGTTTCCTAAAAATTTTAGAGATAAGTCTCTTGTCGGATAGGTTGTTGCTGGATATTTTTTCCCAGTCTGTAGGTTCTCGTTTTACTCTTTTGGAGAAGTCTTTTGAAGCACATAATAATTTAATTTTTAAAAGGTCCCATTCATCTAGTTTACCTTCTGCTGTTTGTGCATTTTGGGTTATGCTTGACAGTCTATTTATGCCATAACTTAGGCCCCTTTAGTTTCCCCTTAATTTTTCCTTGAGGAACTTTATAGTTTTAGGTTTCACATTTAAGTCTTTGATCCATTTGGAGTTAGTTTTTGTGTAAGGTGTGATGTATGGATCTTGTTGGTATGGATATGGATCTCCAGTTTTGCCAGCACCATTTATTAAACAAATTCTCTTCCCCATTTAATGAATTTCAGCCCTTTGTCAAAAATCAGCTGACCATAGGTTGATGGATCTATTTCTGGGTTCTTAATTCTGTTCCACTGGTCTATGTGTCTGTTGTTGTACTAGTACCCGGGGTGTTTTGACTACTGTGGCTGTATAGTAGGTTCTGAGATCAGGCAGTGTGAGACTGTGTTCTCCTTCTTCAATAGTGCTTTGCTTATCCAAGGTCTCTTTCCTTTTCGTGTAAACTTAGTGATTTTTTTTTTCATATTCTTAAAGAATGCTGATGGGATCTGGATTGGGATTCCATTGAATGTATAGATTGCTTTGGGTAGTACTGACATTTTCACAATGTTCAATCTTCCTGTCCACGACCACGGGATATTCTTCATTTATGCAGATCTCTTACGGTTCCTTGGAGTAGTGATTTGTAGTTTTCTTTGTACAGGTCTTTTGTGTCCCTAGTGAGATTTATTCCCAAGTATTTTATTTTTTTGGTAGCTATTGTAAATGGTTATTGATTTCCTTATTTCCTTTTCAGTAGTCTCTTTGCTGGTGTAGAGGAATCCAACTGATTTTTGTATGTTGATCTTGTATCCCACCACTATGCTAAATCTCTCAATTCGTTCCAGTAGTTTTTTACTGAGTGTGTTGGGTTTTCTCTGTATAGGATCATATCGTCAGCAAATAGGGGTAGTTTGACTTCTTCCTTACCAATTTGGATGCCTTTGATTTCCCTTTCTTGCCTTATGGCCCTGGCTAGGACTTCCAGTACAATGCTGAATAGAAGTGGTGATAGTGGGCATCCTTGTCTAGTTCCTGTCTGCAAGGGGAGTGGTTCCAGTGTCTCTCCATTGAGAATAATGTTGGCTGTTAGTTTTGCATAGAT
>NW_006921644.1:8090786-8146177 GCF_000298275.1 Orycteropus afer afer | reverse complement strand
GACACCAACGGAAGCAGCAGTCGGGACATCAGGCCACATATAGCACTGGGCAAGTCGGCAGCAGACCTCTTTCAAGTGCTGAGGGGCAAAGATGTGTCCTTGAGGACTAAGGTGCACCTGACACAAGCCATGATATTTTCAGTCGCTTTATATGCACGTGAGAGCTGGACAGTGAATACGGAAGACCGAAGAAGAATTGATGCTTTTGAGTTGTTGTGCTGTCGAAGAATGCTGAAAAGTACCATGGACTGGTAAAAGAACTAACAGATCTGCCCTGGGGGAAGTGCAGCTGGAATGCTCGTTGAAAGGGAGAATAGCCAGACTTTGTCTCACCTACTTTGGTCATTTTGTCAGGTCCCTGCAGAAGGATGCCATGCTTGGCAAGGCGGAGGATCGAAGAAAGGGGAAGGCCCTCAACAAGATGGGTTGACACAGTGGCAGTGGGATAGCAGGGATCACAGAGCTGGTGCAGGACCGGGCGGTGTTTTGTTCTGCTGTGCATAGAGTTACTGTTTGAGGGTATCTAACAACAACAACATATTCATGAGGGATATTGGTCTGTAGTTTTCCTCTTTAGGGAAGTCTTTGCCTAGTTTTGGTATCAAGGTTATGCTTGCATCAAAAAATGAATTTGGGAGGATTCCATCCTTTTCTATGTTCTGGAATAGTTTGACTAGGATTGGTGTCAGTTCTCTGAATTTCAGTAGAATTTGCAAGTGAAACTGTCTGGGCCAGGGCTTATTTTTGTTGTTGTTGGTAATTTTTTTTTTTTTTTTTTAATGAACCTGTTCAATTTCTTCTTTTGTTTTGGGTCTGTTTGAATTTTCCACCTCAGTCTCTGTTAGTTTAGGTAAGTAGTGTGTTTCTAGAAATCTGTCTATAGCTTCTAGGTGTTCGAATTTGTTGCAGTATGTGGTTCCTCATAGTATCCTGATATTATCCTTTTAATTTTTGTTGATTCTGTTATAGTGTCACCTAATTCATTTCTAATTTGTGTTATTTGTATTCTCTCCTTTTTTCCTTTTTTAAATTTGCCAGTGGTTTGTCAGTTTTATTAATTTTTCAGAGAACCAACTTCTGGTCTTGTTGATTTTATTTCTGTTGTCTTTCTCTTTTCTGTTTCATTGATTTCTGCTCAAATCTTGATTATTTCCTTTCTTCTGGTGACTCTAGACCTTTTTTGCTGCTCTTTTTCTAATTGTTGGAGATGTTGGGTTAAGGTGTTGGTTTTGGTTCTCCTTTTTTTGATGTGTGCATTTATTTCTATAAATTGGCCTCTGATTACTGCTTTTGCTGTGTCTCAAAGATTTTGGTGTGTTGTATTTTCATTCTTATTTGATTCAAGGAATTTTTTTAATCTCATTTTTTATTTCTTCTATTATCCAGTCATTTTCAAAGAGGGTGTTACTCACTTTCCTTTCTTGATTATTAATTTTACAGCATTGTGATCTGAGAAGATGCTTTTCAGTATTTCAGTGTTTTTAACTTTATTGAGGCTTGCTTTGTGGCCTAACATGGTCTATCCTGGAAAACGTTCCGTGTGCACTGGAAAAGAATGTATATTGTGCTGTTGTTGGGTGAAGTGTTCTGTAGATGTCTATTAGGTCAAATTGGTGGATTATATTGTTCAGTTCTTCTGCATCTCTGTTGAGTTTCTTTTCAGTTGTTCTGTCTGTGATTGAAAGTGGTGTATTAAAGTTTCCTACTATAACATATGGGAGCTCTGGTAGCATAGTGGCTAAGACACTTGCCTGCTAACCAGACGGCTGGCGGTTCAAACCCACCAGCCACTCCTCGGAAGGAAGGTTGGGCAATCCTACTTCCGTAGTGATACTGCCTCGGAAACCCAAGGAGGGGTCGCTATGAGTCGGGGCCGACTCGACGGCATGTAACAACAACAAACTATAACTATGGAGTCATCTATTTGTCTTTACAATTCTTTTAAAGTCTGAATTATTACTTATTATTGTTATGTCCTCTTGTTTAATCAATCCTTGAATAATTATATAATCCTTCATTGTCTCTTACGGTGGTTTTTGTCTTTAAATCAATTTTTTCAGAAATTACTGTTGCCACTCCTGCTCTTTTATGGTTGCCATTTGGTTGATCTTTTTCCACCCTTTGATTTTTAGTCTTTTTTTTGGTCTTTGTCTCTAAGGTGTGTGTCTTGTAGACAGCATATTGATGAGTTATGTTTTCTTATCCAGTCTGCAACTCTCTGTCTCTTGAGTGGTGCATTTAATCCATTGACATTCAGTGTAATTATTGACAAGTATGAATTTGTTGGTGTCATTTTGTTAAGTGTTTTTTCATGGTGTTGCTGATTTCTTTGTTCCATATAGTTTTCTGTGGTGACCTCATTTTGTTTATGAATTGTGTTATCACTTCCTTCATTGCTGTTGTTTTAGTATTTGCTAGATATGTGTGCTTGTCCTCTTTTTTATCGTGATGTGAAGGTTTATCATTTTTCTTCAAGGTTACCCTGTGATTTATAATTTTCTTCCCAAGTTTGGAATAGTCCTTTCTATCTCACAGTTGTCTTGACTTCCTCACCATTTAGAAGTTCTGTAATTACACTGTTCTCTCCCTCCTTTTGGTTTGTAGTTGTCCTCATTTGACAGTTGGTGACTCTGGTTCCCTGTTCACAAGCTTGTAAGATTATTTACTTAGATACTTCCCTAACTGGATTGGTTTCTGGGTTATGTCCTCATGTGTGTTAATGGCCGGTTGTTATTTGCTGCTGTTGGTTCTGTGTCCAAAGCATTCCCATTAGCATCTCTTGTAAGGTTGGTGTGGTTTTAACAAATTCCCTTAATTTCTGCTTTATCTGGAAATGTCCTGTTTTCACCATATTTGAGGGATAATTTTGCTAGGGATATAATTCTTGGTTGGAAATTTTTTTCTTTTAGGGTTTTATATATACCATCTCACTGTCTTCTCTCCTGCATGGTTTCTGCCAAGAAATCAGAGCTATTCTTAATGGTAGCCTTTTGTAGGTAACTTTTCATTTTCCTTTTGTTTTGGTGAGTTTGATGATGATATGTCTTGGTGATTTTCTTTAGGGGTCTGTCATGTTTGGGGTTCGTTATTGTTGGGGTTCGTTAGACTTAGCTTCTTAAATGGATACATTCTCATCTTTCATCATATCTGGAAAATTATCTTCCAACAATTTTCTCTGTAGTTTTATTTGTCTCGTCCTGTTCTGGAACTCTGATTTGTTGTTGTTATGTGCCATTGAGTTGGACCCAACTCATAGCGACCCCTCCTTGGGTTTCTGAGGCGGTATCACTATGGAAGTAGATTGTCCAACCTTCTGAGGAGTGGCTGGTGGGTTTGAACCGCCAGTCTTCTGGTTAGCAGTCAAGTGCCTTAGGCACTATGCTACCAGAGCTCCTGGAACTCTGATTACACATAGGTTATTCCTTATGATGGCATCCCATATGAACCTTAGACTTTCTTTGTTTTGTTTTGATCTTTTTTCTGGTTGATCCCTTTCCAAAGAAGTGTTCAGGTATTTGTCTTCAGTCTCACTAATTCTTTCTTCCATTGATTCAATTCTACTCCTTTGCTTATTCAATGTGTTATATATTTCTAAAAATTTAGCATTAATCTTCTGGAGTTCAATCTGTAGATTTTGTATCATTTCTAATTTTTCATTTATTTCGTCCTTTTGCTCTTGTATTGTCTTCTGAAATTGTTCTAGGGTTTTCTCTGTGTTTTCCTCAATTTTGTCAGTGTTTTCCATGATCTGTCTCTTGTCCATTGAAGGTACCTAAATATAATTCTTTTGAATTACTTATCAGGAAGTTCTAATGCTACTTCTTAGTTAGGGATGTGTTCTGGGTGTGTATCCTGGTCCCTTATTTCTACTGCTTTATCTTGCATCTTTGTGTGGACTGTGATGGTCTGTTGTCTCTGAGACATTGCGCGTTTTTGTGTTTAATTGGTGATTGTATGTTGTGGTGATTCATCCAAGATTTTCATGGTCTTTGTTTTGTTTGGATGTTATCTGAGTGAGAAGGGTACTGTGCTCCTCTGTTCACTAGTTGGCAGCACTTATGCACTCATCATCTGTCTCTTTCCCAGTCGTCAGCCTCTGCTATGTCTGTGCTGTCCTTGGCAAGTGGAGCCTATTCTTGGATCCCTGGAATCTGAATGAGAATGCTTTCGCTTTAAATGTCCAAAATGGCTGCTGCTTGTTAACATTCAAAATGGCTGCACCCTCTGGACAGGTGTTGAACGTCCACAGCTCAGTTTGTCTCCTCCTTTGCTGTTTCCCTTTTTAGTCAAAAGCCACCAGTGCGGTAGTCCATGCAGACCTTGGTGAGCAGGGCCAATTTTTAGGTTAATTCTCAGGTCCTAACACCTCTTGGAAATATTCAGGCTGTCCATTCCATCGGGATAGCTCACAGTCTACAGGTGTGTTTGTCTCCTTACTTACTATTTTCATTCAGGTTCTTCTACTAGTTGGAGTTTAGTCCACTTCTGTATCCTTCCTTTCAAAACTCAGGGCTCCAGGATTATCTTCTGTGTCAATTGTTTTCTGTTTTCTTTGTTGAAGAGGGTGTCCGTAGCTTCTCTGCTTATTCTGCCATCTTACCGGAAGCCTCCAGAGCAAACTCATTTTCCATATAGCACCTTTCCTGTCTTTTTAATGCCCCTTTGCTTTCTTCGTGTGTATGTTGTCCTTGATGTCACTCCACAACTTGTCTGGTCTTTGGGGTTTAGTTCATTTAGCCTGTTCTTGAGATTGTCTTTACATCCAGGTGGGCTATACTAAAGGTTGCGTTTTGGCTCTCGTGTACTTGTTTTAATTTTCTTCTGTTTGAGCTTAAATGGGCACAGTCGACCCCTGGCTGTGTTGTGACTAATGATGTTGAGCTTTTCTGTGGTCTTTTTCTACAGATGTAGTCCATCTCGCATGGTCCACTTGTATACTCACCATTTATACTCCTCATGAGAGAGGAGGGGGGCGCTACGGAACAGTTTGATACCTCCTGTGGGAATATGTCTAAGGCCAGGTGTTAATTTGGAATCTTACTACCGGTTCCTGATAGAAATCTCTTAGATGGAGAACTGGTAGGGACTCTGTTGAGTTGTTGGGGGTAGATGGGGGGGGGTTCAGGCTTTGGTTTCCTAGTCTGAATTAGGCACTCTGCTGGGGTGTCCTGCCCAGAGTGGGGAGCATCATGGGGACACGGGGACAAACATGGGCCCAGAGCCCAGTGGCCTGGGTTCAGTCCTGGAGCACTGCTCACCTTGGGCCCGCCACCGCTTGCTGTGTGTGCTTTCTCTGGGAGTTGAGACCGCAGTAGCTCCTGGCCCTCTTGCTTGTTGTGAGGAGGCAGTGGGCTGGTGGGTATGAAGGGCTTTGTCCAGTGCGGGCTCGTGACCAGCCGTCCGTAAATGTAAACCGTGGTGGTGGTGGCGGTTGTCAGTCACCTCCTTGTTGGTTCACCTGGGGGTTCGTTGGCTCTTTCCCTCAGAGTCACCTGTGTGTGGGTACTGCTGCCCCAGCCCAGCATGGAATCTTAGCAGGTTAGTCATTTTTTGGCTGCCACGGCTTAAACTTAAGACCCAGCACGTTTATCTGGGGTAAAGCTAAAGTACTTGGTGAGTTTGGTGGTGGACAGTTACAGGCTGCTTACAATGCTATTGTGAAAAACTGGAATGATTCAAAATATCAAAATAAAAATGTAAAAAGTAGATGAGATTCTAACGGTGCTTTCAGGAATCAAAGTCTTCCTCGCTCCCTACCATGAGCCGGGGCTGAGTTTTTCTTACAGTGCTCAGCTTGCAGGTCCAGAGGCATTCACTGTCTTGCCTTGAAGCTTGTCTGGAGGGAACCAGCAGTGTGATTCAAAAATGTTTGTGTATTTTTTAAACAAATTGTCTGAAATAATGAATTTTATCATGTGTAAAATGGGGAGAAATGTAAGTTAGAATCAACTAGGGTGACTGGTGGTGTTCATAGGATAGTTAGCTTCTGAGATGCTCATGGGATGGGGGTCAGAGTCCTCAGCTTTGTGGTCAGTAATGGGGACAAGCAACTTCTGGCTCTCAACTTTAATTTTTAAATACCTTAGGCTTGATGCCCTGGTAACAGAGTGCCTGGATTTTGCTGCTCCTTACAGTAAACAATATCATGTCCTATCAAGTTAAAAACCCTGTGATTCAGGAAATGCTGCCACCTTGGCTTCTAAGAATTTTGGTCTTTTGCTTGCTATTTAATTTTTTAAAGAATTAGAAACAACAGTGTGACAGAAAGATGTCTTTTGGATAAGAACTCTGAGGACAGGAAGTGTGCTTGAGAAAGGGGAAGGTGAGCCATGTTCATGTCCAAAGATGGAACTCATGTCAGGTGGAAACCTGTCGGACAAGGAAAGCTCAAACTGTTCTCCACTAAAAAGCCCCCAAGCCCACCACCATCTAGTCAATTCCAATGCATAGTGACCCCCCACTGGGTCTCCAAGGCTGTCTGTCTTCCTTCCCAAGAGCAGCTGGTCACTTTGAACTGCTGACCATCTGGTTAACAGCCAAAATGCCTTGCCCACGATGCCACCAGCACTCCTTTTGCACCAAAAGGAGCAACAGACGAGTGGTGGGACCGCACCCTTTCGCAGGCGGTGAACCTGTGAGACCGGAGAAGCAGGGAGTCCCCTTGAGCTCCGGCTCTCCAGGCTCCGCTGTGCTCACCAGGGACGTGTGCACGTCTCCGTTGGCCTGTGTCTGGAACTCATGAAGCCGCAGGCCTGCCTTGCAGGGTCTGGGAGGGCCTGCACTTGATAAGCTAAATGAAGGCTCACTTGAGATCTGTAGTCCTTCCTGGAACAGGTTCAGGTTCCTGATAGCAGTGCACTTTCTGCTTGCTGGTTTCCTAGAGGATGGTCAGCCTCGGGACCAGCAGGTCAAGAGAGAGCACGCTCCCCTGCCTTGCAGAAGGCGGGGGGCCAGGTGTGTCCAATAAAGCCCAAGGAGGGAAGTCGTGGAGTGTGGCTCCTGAGCTGGGGAGCACTGGTGAGGAATGGCATGCCCAAGACGCAGCATCTCCGGATTTTGATCTCACAAGAGGGTTTGCTCCAGACAAAAATATACACACTCTGGATCTCTGGATGGATAGTTCTGATGGTAGTCGACAAGAAGTGTTCACCCTGACAGCGGCCCTCCTGATACCTGAGTGTCTGACCACCTTCACAGCCCATTGGGAAACGCTCACATTGGACCAGGGAGGGAGCTGAGCTGAGCAGAGTATACTGTGAGCTTGTGCTTCCGGCTGCATGGACACACCTAATGGGAGACAGAGGGGGGACCCCAGATGGTCAGTCACAAACGTGACTTTGCATTCAAAGCCAAGACCCGGCGTCAGCCACGGGAGACCACAGAGAAGGGCTTCCATGCAGCAGTTTCAACCCCCAATACCCATTTATTTCGATGGAGAAAAAATGCTCTGCATTCTGGATGTTTCCCAAAAGGTTTACTATCGAAACAAATACAACATACGGAAGTCTGTCTGCATAATCTCACTACAGTAAAGACAGCATAGGATTCGAGTCCTATAAAAGGCTAACTAAAAGCACAGGTGCAAACATAGATTGCATAAGAAAGCGGGTGCATGTGCGCGTGTGGTTAAAACCTTCTGTAAGCAACTGCATTAAAATATGCTAAGACACTTACCCTTCCTAGGTCATGGTGAGCTCTAGTCAAAAGCTACAGGCGCTCACTAGTTTATTTGATAGAAAAATTTGGTGTGAGCTTTGATGGTCATTTATAGTTTATCCACAAGGAGATAATCTTAGTACAAACACTACCTTCCCTCTTCGACATGCTCACAGAATAAAAATCAATTACTTTTCATACATAATGAGCATCGTTTATTTTCAGCTCTGCAGACAACGGTAGTCGATTCACACAAAGTTACTTAATTTTTTTAAACTACCTGTATTTACTCTATTTTATGCATGTATATAGAAAACAAACTGTGTGTATGTGTGCATAAGAGTATGTCTGTACATGTGGGTCTGTGTGTGTATACAGAATGGTTTCAGTTGGCCTCTTACTGTGAACATGTGACTTTGGGATGACATGAGCACTATGCACAGGCCAACCAGGATCGGTGTCCCCATGGTAACCAGTGGGTTATAGTGTGTGGGCTCAGGACGACTACAAATGCAGGTTGATGCCCAGGAAGGCATGTGTTTGCCCTGTTCTCAGTATTTGGGAGGGTATCACCTTTGCTGGGGACCACAACATTTGGTGGCAGGGAAACTCAGTCGTGGAGCTGCCACTAACGAGAAAACAGCCTCTGCTTTCTGCTTGGGGCACCTGCCTGGCTGCATGTAGAAGGAGCACTGGGGAAAGGGGCAGCTGTGTGGGCTATGCAAGGGCTGACCCGGAGGCCCTGAGGGCTCAGCTGCCTTACCATCTATCCCTTCTTTTGTAGCTTCTCAAGAAAGAATAGCATCTTAAATCCTGCCTTCTCCTGGGTCGCCTCACCTATAAATCCTATGTCTATACACAACAGACCCTCACACACATACAGGTGCTAACCCACAGACAGCTGCGTGTGCAAAGAGCCAACTTAGTGACATGTCAACACATCATGGTAAGCCGCTGCTGCTCCCAGAAGGTCAAGTTCTGTGTCGTGATGGTTCACCATCCGGGAAAATCCAAATGACGCCGTCAGTGAAAGGGGAGCGGAGGATGCTGGCAGCAGTGACGAGGTACAGACTACGTGAAGTTGCAAAGCAAACGAGAATCCGGAACGACTGAGGCCTGGCTGTGAAGTTCGACCCCTGGAAATGGCAGTCTTCAGATTTGGATTTTCTTCTCCTTTTCCCCGTTGCTATGGAAACTCGGTAGTAAAGCTGCAGATGCCAGGAGTTCTCACAGACCTGAATGAGAAAAAAAATTCAGAGTTAAGTCAGGAGTATCGTAGCACACCTCCAAACGTAAACACTAGGCAGATGACACACAAGCTGTGATGGACACATATACCAACATCACAGTACCTTGGGGACATTTTTTTCCTTAAGCTTACAGTCAAAGGCAATGACTAATTCTGCTGGTTTTTTCTCTTACAAAGCTGGACTTCTCCTAAAACGTTCACGATGATGCCAGATGCAGACAGCTCACATCAGACCCATGGTGGCTGTGAATGCTGCTTCCAGGGGCCCCTCTCTTGCACATTAGTGCAGAGCTCGCTTATTCCACAAAGAGCTTTGACTTTGTAGCTTAGACGCTGACAGTTGCCGCCATCTGTATTTTTCTTTTTTCAGATTGACTTTTGTTTGTGTGGAATATACACAGGAGAACATGCATTCATTCAGCAGTCTCTGCCTGTGTGATTCAGTGACATGGATTCTATTCCCTAGTGATACAACCACTCTCCCCTCCTTCTCTGCGATCTTCCTCCCCCAGTGACATAAACTCACTGGCCCCTTGGTTTCCTATCTAATCTTTCCAGTCGCTGTTGTCATTTTGAACCTCTTTGGAGAGATAATAGAAGAGCGCAGTGCCCAAGGCACACATTCTCTCTGGTTGAGCTCAATACTGTTTGGTTTTCAGAAGACTTCAGGGGGGATGTTTGGTGTATGGTTTAGGATTTAAAGATTAGCCCCCATGTGTTTGTGTTTTTTTGTTTTGATTTTTGGTTGTAAAGGAGGGCAAGAAAGCTGCTGGTGAGTCTGCAGACACGCTGTAACAAGTTATCATGAACTTGGTGGCTTATCTTACAGCTCCGGAGGTCAGAAGTCCACACTCAGTCTCTCAGGGCTACAGCTGAGGTGTGGCAGGTCTGGCTCCCTCTAGAGGCTCTAGGCGAGAATCTGTTTGTAGCCTTTTCCGGCTTCTGAGGTGCCCACGTGCCTTGGCTCGTGGTCCCTGCTTCCAGCTCTGAAACCAGCATCATCATCAACATCATCATCTCTCCCTGAGTCTGCTCTCAGCATCATATGGCTGCTTTCTGACTGACTCCTCCTGCCACCCTCTTACACGGCCCCCTGTGGCTACTTTAAGGAGCCCTGGTGGTGCAGTGGTTAAGAACTCATCTGAGAACCAAAAGGTTGGTGGTTTGAACCCATCAGCTGCTTCATGGGAGAAAGATGTGCAGTCTGCTCCTGTAGGGATTCCAGCCTTGGAAACTGTGAGGCAGTTCTACTCTGTCCTTTGTGGTTGCTGTCAGTCAGGATCAACTTGACAGCAGCAGGTTTGGTATTTGATGTGGTGGTTCCATTAGGCTCCTCTGGAACATGCAGGCTCATACCCCTGTCTCAAGATTCCTAACTTCCTAACATCTGCAGAGTCCCTTTTACTATGCAAGGTAACATGTGCACAGGTTCCTGAAGGGCCGACCACAGGAGGGTAGCACTGTGTCACAGGGGAAACCATGCAGAATTCAGCACATCACTGTGAGATCGCCTCCATGGAAAAGTTCACAGAAAGCAACCTCAGAGTAGGGAACATTCTCGAACACCCCAACCCAACCCCATTGTGTTAACTGCCCCTCCTTCACACTGCCTGTGAGGACTGGCCCAGCCCTGGAACCTGTCGCTCAACTGCACTCTGTCACTGGGAAGCTGCTTGCTTTGGAGGGAGGGATGCTCTCACGCCAGGATGCTCAGGACCGTGTCAAATGAAGCATCCTTTTTGCTCCCTTAGTCCTTGCAAGCTCTTTGGTGCCCATGCAGTTCCAGCTGTTCAAGTGCTGAATTCCAGCCCAGGACTAAGATTTCCATAGCAGGTTGAGGAAACTGTTATGTCCACAGGGTTGCCAGAGTCGTCCTTCTCTCATAGGCTTCTGTTCTAGCAGAATCCAGTTACATCAAGAGGAGGAGGAGGAGGAGGAGGCAGATTCATGTATTAGTGGTCATGCTTGTTCATCTGACCTGTGTCCCCCCACCCCCCCCATCCGGAAGTGCCCACTGAAGATAAGTGACTGCACTTGGTTGAATGTTGCTGGGTGCTGTTGAGTGGCTTCCAGCCCACAGGGACCCCAACAGAACAAAACAGGGCCTGGGCCAGCACCTTCCTCACGATTGTCTCTGTGTTTGGGCCCATTGTTGAAGCTGCTGTGCCATTTCATCTCCTTGAGGGTCTTCCTCTTTTTGCTGACCACCTCCTTTTCCAAGCATGGTGTCCTTCTCCAGGGACTGGTCCCTGTGATAACAAGTTCAGAGTAAGTGAGAGAAAGTCTCACCATGCTTGCTTCTAAGGAGCGTTCTGGCTGCACTTCTTCCAGGACAGATTTGTTTGCTCTTCTGGTAGTCACGGTGTAGTCAGTATTCTTCGCCAGCACGGAATTCAAGTGCGTCAGTTCTTCCGTCTTCTACCTTAGCGTCCGCCTTTCGCATGCGTATGAGGTGATTGAGAAGACTGTGGCTTGGGTCCAGTGTACCTTAGTCCTTAAGGTGACATCTTTGCTTTATAACAGATTAAAGAAGTCTTTTGCAGCCGGTTTTCTGATTTTTTTGGCTGTCTGGTCCTTGGGCATTGATGATGGATCCAAGTAAAATGAAATGCAACCTGGTTGAACAGTGTCTTCCAAAGATGCCTGTCCCCTTGAAGCCTGTGAATCTGACCCTATTTAAAAATAGGGTCTTTGCAGATGTAACCAGGTTGAGAAGAGGTCATGCTGGGTTAGGTGGGACCCTCAATCCAATAACCAGTGTCCTTATAAGAAGAGAGAACTTGGGACACAGGGACACACACACACGCACGCACAGAATGCCATGTGAACACAGAGGCAGAGACTGGAGTAATGCAGCTGTAAGCCCAGGACTGATGTGGAAGCTAGGAGACAGGTGTGGAATAGATGCTCCCTCAAGAGCTTCCAGAAGTAATCAACCTTGATTTCAGACTTGCAGCTTTCAGAACTGTGAGGAAATAAATTTCTGTTGTTGTAAGCTGCCTTGTTTGTGGTAATTTGTTACGCAGCCCTAGGAAATGAATACCTTCTGCTCAGAAGCTGAGACATTTTGAGGGAACACCTCCATCTCTCAGTGATTGGATTTCATTTGTAGCCAAATTGCACGGCAGTTGTAAAATACGGACTGTTTTGAAGAAGCAGATTTGGAAGAACGTCTTATAAGCCTTTTTTCAGGTTGGATAGATGTTCGTTTTTTTTTTTTTTTTTTTAATGGAGGAAAGGCCTCCATTAAGGGATTATCAGGCTGGTTGGGGGGCCCACTCTCTCGGTCTGCTCTGGCTTCCTGGCAGGAGCAGGGCATTCTCGCTGTGGCCCTGCTGGTGTGCTGGGTGCTCGGTGATAAGGACAGCCTGGGCAGGGTATGATGTTCAGCAGGGTCCCACACCTCGGCCTCTCCTCCTAGTCAAGACAATCAGAAATGTCTCAGGACATTGCCAGCTGTTCCCTGGGGGCCAGACTGTTCCTGGTTGAGCACCACTGGTCCAAAGGGTGGGCTGGAAATGGCAGAATATCACCTTTCCCAGCCAAACCAACAGTGTTTTTGCTTTGATGCAGAAGCATACTTCTGAATGGAAATTTATTTCTGTTAAAGGGAAAGTACTTTAATCACCCCAAGTGTCTTACAGCTGTCAGTGGAATGAGCTCCCATATACCGAGGAAGGCTTTACCAGTATGAAGGGCTAAACAGTCAAACCATTACAAATTACCGTCCTCCTTAACGGTTTTGAAACTATAAAACAATACCCTCAGACGTTGAGCAACTCATTCTTTGTGGAAGGTCATGAGTCCTAGTATCATTTGGTCCTTATGGTAACCCTAGTTACCATAGTAACTGTTACCCTGGTAATAGGGGAAGCACTGTTATGTCTCCATTTCAGAGGTGAGAAGATCTGGCTTTTGGAGCCTTGACCAGGTTGTGTCACTGCCTAAGCCTCAGGTTCTCATCTGTAAGTGGGCACAACAGTTGTGTGATCATAGTGTCTGCCCAACAGATGGGACAAGGCTTTCTGGCTCAGAGAGAGCTTAGTACACACAGAGAGGCTGGGCCAGGGCACTGGGCCATGGATGTCAAAAGCCATGATCTGAGCCACCACACGAAACCAAGGCTTGATTTTCCTAATATGGAGGAGCCATAAAACCTATGTGAGAAGGAAACCCAAGTCCCAGGGAAGAAGCTCGTCTAGTTTGGTAGCCTGCACAAGCCATGGGCTCTCCTCTGAGACCAGAGGAACTAGATGGTACCTTGCCACCACTATCAACTGCTCTGATCGGGGCCACAGTAGATGAACCCTGGTAGAACGGGAGAAAGGCACAGGACAGACCTCACATTCTTTTTGAGAAAATCTTTTTTTTTTTTTTTTTAAATTTTATTTTGATTTGGGTGAAGATTTACAGAGTAAATTCACTTTTCATACAGCAGTTCACATATACTTTGTCTCATGTCATTGACCAAAATTTACAATGCAACAGCTCCCCTCCCACTTCCTCCCCATAGTTACCTCTTCCCAGTGTCCATCCCTCCATACTCTTCTGCGCCCTGAGCTGTCTCCCTGTGCATAAGCAGCCCTTCCTTCTCCCATGATTGTTCTCTCCAGGGCGTGTGTCTACTTGAGGTAAATGTTTAACTCACATGCCTGTACTTTGTTTGGCTGGAAACCACAGGTGTGGGTTCAATTCCAGACCTGAAGGGCAGCTAGGGGCCACAGTCTCAGTGGTTACACCAGGCTCTATTGGACCAGCAAACCTGGTCCTCACCTTCTTTTTTTTTTTTTTTTCCCCTCCAAATGATTTAGAGTTTTGTTCCACATTGTTCTCCCTCTCTATGCAGGATCTCGTACATCCCTTCCAAGTGGATGACAGTGGTAGCCGGGCACTATCTAGTTCTTCTGGTCTCATAGTTGTATAGGTTGCAGATCAGATGGTGTACCAGTCGCTAGGACTGATTGTTTCCATTCATTTGGTTTTCTTCTTTCATCTTGACGAGGAGACACCCATTGTTGCATCCAGATGGCAGCTTGCCAGCTTTTAAGATCCCAGTCGCTACTCGCCAAAGTAGGAGGTGGAACAATGTTTTGTATAGTATGTTATGCCAATTGAGCTTGATGTCCCCTGCGACTATGGTCCCAAGCCCGCAGGATCAACTACTCGGTCCCTCTGGGTAGCTGGCTGTGACCAAGCAATGACCATAACTTTGCCCCTTGTCAGCTCTACTATACACCTGGGAATTCTGATCACTCACATAAACTTATAGGACCATTCAGACCTCACATTCTTAAACAGTCCGGACTTGCTAGACCAGTGTAGCCCAGTGGACTCCCTGACACTGTTGTCCCGAGATCCTCCTTGAACGGTGAACTGAAACCGTCTGGAGACCACCTTTCAGCAAAATATCAGAATGTGATGCTCTACTTACAAACCAAAATAACAGAACGGCTCACAAAGAAGGGATCTGACTCATGAGTGTGGTGCTCTATTTAAAAACCAAAACCCCTGCATGAGACCAGAGGGTCAGCGAAGATGAGAAGACCAGGGGGCAGGGAGACTAGAGAATGGGGAACGGAACAAACAAGAGCGTGGCGGACGGTGATGATTCATGGTGAAGACTGTAACTGATGTCACTGAATAAACTGTACAGAAATTGTCAAATGGAAACCAGATTTACTGGGTAAACTTCCACCAAAAGCACAATAAAGTACTATTCACAACCAGCTACCCAGCCTTGCACTGCTCTCGGTGTCTGCAGCCTTCCTCAGCCCGCTGCCTCGCCTGCCTTCCAGACAGAGCCGCAGCTGTCCTGCCCCCGGGACTCCTCACCTGCTGCCCCTGGTGGACCCGAGGCCCTGTCCTCCTGAGAGCACCGCCGCCTTTTGGCGCCCACCAGCTGCCCTGTTTGTCTGTGTGACTGTCCCCCGCCAAGCTGTCTTTACATGATTACCTGCAATGCCTACGAAGTTGTACCTGCTCTGTGTCAGGCATGCAGTATGTGGTTGTTAAATACGAATAACCCACGCATAGTGAGCATGTTTGCATGCCATAGCAAAAGCCCATAATTTAAATAAACTAGGAGCTCTCCTAGTTTAGTGCCTAAGGCACTTGACTGTTAACCAGAAGGCTGGCGGTTCAAACCCACCAACCACTCCTCGGAAGGAAGGTTGGGCAATCTACTTTTGTAGTGATGCTGCCTCGGAAACCCAAGGAGGGGTCGCTATGAGTCAGAACCAACTCCACAGCAGTGAGTTATTATTATTATAACGCTAGAAATGGTTGAAATAAATTATGCAGTAAATAACAACATGGTAATTGAAGACGTGACCAAGGAGGGGGCCTTCCAGCTGCGAAGGGTCTGAGGGTTCCAGCAGATCCCGCTGCACAGCCTTGTCGTGGGCGTGTGGGGTCGTAGCAGCGGCTGCTGCCCTGTGATGAGCAGGAGGGCGCGTGCGCGTGGAGCGCGCAGGACACGCGAGCGCCCTCTCCTGACACCACGCCCACCGCGCCGCTGCTGTTCTCTCTCCGGAAGCTTGTCAGAGTGAAGGCTCCACTGCGTGGGCCACACCCACTCCTCACTTATGCACAGGGTTAGGCGCAGGCACTGGTCGTTCCGTGAAATCAGCATTGGGCGACAGTTGGGGGCTGTGCTTCAGCGCTGGTGCCTGCCCCCGCACTGCCGTTGCGTCCCTGGCGGGGTGGGCACATGAGGGTCGGAGGTGGTGATGGTCAGGTGTTGCTGGCCTACTCCTGCCGCCCGCCTTGGGTCCTCCATCTGCCGGGCCCGGCAGCCCTGTGCATCCCCTTCCCTCGCCCCTTCTCCTCACCCCCCACCTGCACCGCAGGCCCTTGACCTTGTGAGGTCCCATCATCACTGCCTGCCTTCTTGACGCAATCAGATGGTGTGGACAGCATTCAGACAGAGACGCAGAGTGGTGACGGGTGTGTTGTCATGCTGGCCTTGTCTGTCTTTCCTCTCCAGGGACCACAATTACCTGACAAATACTGTTCTCAGGAAGCGGAAAACCAGGAGGGAAAGCTGGAGGTGGGACCTTAGACACTAGAGCGTCACACACTTAGACTTTGGACAGAAAGGTGAGGTTCATCGATTGTACCCTCCCCCTGCTGTTGAGGAGCTCTGGTTGCACAGTAGTTAAGGCTTTGGGCTGCTAACCAAAAGGTCAGTGTTTTGAAACCACCATGTGCTCTGCTGGAGAAAGATGAGGCCATCAGCTTCTGTGAAGATTGACAGCTTTGGAAACCTTGTGGGGCAGTTCCACTCTGTCCTCTAGGGGCGCTGTGGGTCAGAATGTGCTCCACAGCACTGGGTTTGGTTCTTGGTTTTGTTATTTGCTGTTGAGTCAGCTCGGATTCCTGGTGACCTTGTGTATAACAGAACAAAATGTTGCCAGTTCCCTCATCTCTGATGTTGTTGGGTGTGACTGAGTAATTTTCAGCTGATAGTGATCTCCTGTGACAGAGGAGAACTGCCCCGGGGGTGGGGGTCGGGGTGGGGGTGGGTTCTAGGCTGGAACCTTTATGGGAGCAGATTGCTGGGTCTTCTTCCAGTGGAGCTGCTGGGTAGGTTTGAACTGACAACCTTTCAGTTACCAGTCTTGTGATTAATCGATGTCACTGGGCCCCGGTCTGTAAGATTCTCGCTGACTGATTCTCGTAAGTAGATCATCAGGCCTTTTGTCCCACTTTGTCTTAGTCTAGAAGCTCCATTGAAACGTGTCCACCAGGGGAGGGGTGACCCTGCTGGGATTTGAAATACTGATGGTACAGCCACACGCAAGCCACTACAGCGTGACAAACTGACACACTTTCTTTGGGTACTTGTTACCGTGGCTCATGTGGTCTGTCCTTTTGTACTCTTGTTATTGATGATTGGTTAATCCTGGAGCATTGGTCACAAGTTTCAGGACACGTTTGCGCCTTGAACTTGTGTGTTCATGTCCTGCATCACAGCACGCAGAGTCTTACCAGAGACGCAGCAGACATTGCCCGAAGGGAACAGCCACTCGCCGCACTGGGCCAGTCCTGGGAGACTCGGTCCCTCTGTGTCCTCAGGGCTAGGGCTGCGTAAACCAGACACAGGGATGGCCTCATCTCCACTCGCCACACTGGGCCAGTCCTGGGAGACTCGGTCCCTCCGTGTCCTCAGGGCTAGGGCGGCATAAACCAGACGCAGGGATGCCCTCATCTCCACTCGCCAGACTGGGCCAGTCCTGGGAGACTCGGTCCCTCTGTGTCCTCAGGGCTGTGGCGGCGTAAACCAGACACAGTGATGGCCTTATCTCCACTCGCTGCACTGGGCCAGTCCTGGAAGACTTGGTCCCTCCGTGTCCTCAGGGCTAGGGCTGCGTAAACCAGATGCAGTGATGGCCTCGTGTCCACTCGCTGCACTGGGCCAGTCCTGGGAGACTCGGTCCCTCTGTGTCCTCAGGGCTAGGGCTGCGTAAACCAGACACAGGGATGGCCTCATCTCCACTTCAGTGCCATTCATTTTATTTATTTTCCGATGTCACAGAACAAAGTGCGGATCCCTCAGTTCAATTATCAGTGGAACTTTTCCCATACGGGAGGTGGTCTAACGGGGACGCTAGCCTCCCCGCTTTACTGGCTGGGACCTTTCTGATCATCCTTTAATTCATCTGTGAGATGGGGTAAGTCAGCAGGCCCTTGAGACACTCTGTTTTCTCTGTAATGCATCGCGGATCCTCAGGGTGTTTGATGAAGGCTGCCGGCTCGGATCTGAATGTTATTTGAGGAGATTGAAAACTTTCTTTTTCTCACCTGTGTTGTGTGTGATTTACTTGTGCATCATGCTACAGTTGTCTGAAGTACCCACTAAAGGAGGAATCTGCAAACTCTGTAACGGTCTAAATGGTAAATACTTTTGGTTCTGTGGGCCAGACAGCCTGTTGCAACTAGTCAGCTGTGCAGCTCGTACAGAACGTGGTCACAGGTAATGCGTACATGAATGGGCCTGCCTGCGTTTCAGTAAACTTTATTAGAGAAGTAAGTGCGGGCTGGATTTGGCCATAGCTTGGGTTTGGCCCAAGATTTAAAGAAACATCAGGTTGTATTGCACAGATTTCAAGAACAGTGGTTGAGTTGGGAAGTTATCTGACCCTGGGACTTTAAACTCTGGTTTCAGGGCTTTCAGAAAACCCTCCAACCAACGTGTCTATCCTTAAGGTGCTGGGCCTGTTTGCTCAAGGCCTCCTGGCACTGTCACACTAATGGGGTATATGTGCTCCTGCCACTGTGGTGTTTGCTCTCTGGAGACAGGGTCTGAGCTGCGGGCTCCCGTGGTAACTCAGCCCGATGAGCCAAACCCTGCCATCTTACACACATCCCTCTGCTAGGAGAGCCTTGGGTCAGGTGTGTGATGGAGCGGCAGGCAGGCTGTAAAGCCCAGTGGATGGCATTACAGAACCCTGTGTCTTTTACAGGGAGTCCCTGGGGGCAGAGACTGGTAGGTGCCTGACTGTTGGGAAGGCTGGTGGTCCAGAGGCTGCTCGGGAGAGGCCTGGCCGTCTGCTTCTGAGGTCGCGGCCTTGGAGCCCTGAGGAGCAGTTCTGCTCTGGAGAGGAGTGCCGGTCGCCACCCTTCATTTGGAAGTCAGGCAGGTGAGCCGTCATGTAGGAAAGTCACTGGGATCTTGATACAGTGTTGATCCTGTCTGGTGCAGACACAGATTGTCAGCAGGGGTGGGCCCGGAATGAACCCGCTGGAAGGCCTGCTTCCCAGTGCCCCGGGGAGATCAGAGGGCCTTTGTGAGAATGCTCTGTCACCGTGGAGCAGTGGCAAGTGGCCGGCCCTCAGGTGAGATGGCGCACAGCTGCACCTGTTTCTAATCAGTCCGGCTGATGATGAGCTTGTAGGAGCTGCGAGGCAGTCCTGCCTTGGACTAAGTGGAACCAAAGAGCTCCGTGGAGAGACAGTCTGCTCACTCCTGATGGCTGCAGGTCAGGGGCGTCAGATGGGGGCACGAGAACAAGGTCTGCTCGCCAGAAGGAAGTGCTGACACATTGATGTAGACTTACCATCTTACACAAACCAGCTAAGACTTGCTGGTATTTAATGGAAGAGTTGGTAGGAGCTCAGACGTTGGGCCTGGTTCCTGGAGGCCCATCACCTGAGTTGCTGATTCCGTAGGGCAGGTGGACCTACCTGGGAGCCTGTATTTGGACAAGCAGGGCTCCAGGGACATTGGAGGATGTTTCTAAAAGTCACTGCCCAGCTAGGAAGAAGCTGTGGTGGCATAGTGGGTGAGGTATTTGGCTGCCAACTAGAAGGTGAGTAGTTCAAACCCACCGGATACTTGGTAGGAGGAAGATGAGGAGATCTGTTTCTGTGAAGATTTACACCTTGGAAACTGAACGAGGGTCGCGATGAGTCGGGATCGACTCGATGGCAGTGCGTCCACCTAGAAGGAGTTCGTGAGTGAGCTGCATTGCAATGGACCAGGCTGTGTGTCCTGCAGTGGGGTTTATAGAGGGTGCTGTGTGATGCGACTACTCCATTCTCCCCATGTGTACATGCACCACACATACAAACACTGTGTATACACGCATACAACATACACATACACAACATGTACAGCACACGACTCTGCCACATCCACAGTACACACTCTTTCATACGACACACACTTACACACGACACTCCCCCCAGTACACTCATGCACATGCAAAATATATACTTGCACACATATATCCAGTACACAAATATGCAACACCCACATGTGCACACACAGCTCCCACATATGCACCCAGTGACACATACATAGCACATACACTCATACATACACAGTACTAAACACTGTCATATGCATGCACACACAATACACATGCACAACACAACATTCCTAGACACGTGCACACATACATACGTACATAGCCACTCCCCCCACACAGCACACACACAGCACTCATACACATGTGCACAAACACTGTATACTCGAATACACAGTACACCATAGTCCCACAAATGTACACATATACTAACATACAACACACACAATATATATAGTCACACAGATACATATCAACATGCACACACCACACTCACTCACACTGCTCACGCATACCCTGTGCACTTTTGCACACATGCACCGACTTTTCATTTCTTTTCAGTCCTGTATACGGTCCTACCTTTGGTGTCCCAGACCCTGACGTGTGCGTGCAGCCCTGGCCCCCAGCATGCTAAGCCTGTCCCGGGAGCAGCGGTCCTAGCCATGCTGGCTCCTTTGTGCAGTGCTCATTGGCCTGGTTCCTGGGGTGGGGTGGAAGACAGGCTCTGGTGTTCACTGCACCACTGTGGTCATGGCAGAAAACTGTCAGTAGCCTAACATGTCTGTCGGTCTCTGCCCAGGACAGCTACTTTCTAGCTGTTTGGACTGTGAGAGCTAGAGTGGGGTTGCGCAGTACGGCCTGTGTTTGTGGCCTGCAAGCTAAGAATGGTTTTACATTTTTAAAGGGTGGTAAGAAACAAAACAGAAAAATAAAGGAGAGTAAGTGGCACAGACAAGACGTAGCCCACAAATCTCCGAATCGCCCGTCTGGCCTTGGTGGACAGAAAAGCTTGCCAGCCTGCGGGTTAGAGCAACACTGACAGGTCCTGGAGGGTAACGGGGAGAGGAAGGCAGGCAGGCCTCAGAGCACGTGCCCTGCATCGTGTGGATTACGTGGGTTTCTGCAAACCACACGGCATAGAAGTAAACACTGGGGGGGGTGCGTGTAGTCAAAGCATGAACAAGGTCTAGGAACAGTTTGCAGAGCTGGTGTCTGGGGAGTGAGAGTCTAGGGAATGGAGCTGGGAGGGGCCCATTGGGGAGGTTACCTGTAATTTTCATTTCTTGAAGGGGAAGAGAGCAAAGAAGGGGTGTCCGTTCCCTTTTACCCACACTCGTCCATCCACCCACCCGTCATCTCCTACCTCTCACTCCCAGCTCCTAATCTAGGCCCATGGATCAAAATCTCTAGGGCACCGAGCCAAGGAAATGTACATTCTGAAAATGTTTCTTAAGTGGTTCCGATGTACACCGACACTTAGCAGCGCTGCCCAGGCCAGCGCGTTAGTGTTTAGCACGGAGGCTGCTGTCCTTAGCGTACACCTTGCTTCCTTGACTCGAGTGACAGGAAGCTCAGACCCGATTCAGTGTGTTTGTTACCTCGGCCTCCGACTCTCCCAGTTGGTGTTCTCTGGAGGGTTTACTGTAATGGCAGGCTCTCCAGGCCTTCCCTGAGCGCTTGTCTGCTTTGCGTCCCCTTCCCTGGGCCTGTGGCGCTCCAGCATCAGCGGTTGTCTTCACGTCTGTGTTCTTACACTCACCCTCCTCCTCATTCCTGCTGGAGGGGAATGAGGGACCATGCGGGGTCTGCCGGGAGGCTGCCAGAGCGCCCAGGAGCCCACCCCTAGGCTGCCTGCTGAGCCTTTGAAAAGGACATCTGTCCAGGCCACACCGCCGAGAGAAGGTTTCGACTGGGGCAGGGCCCGGGTCTGGGCGTATTTCCCTTTGAAAGTTCCCCTGGTGACCCAGCGGTGCAGCCAGTAGGATCCCACTTGGTTCCTGTCTCCCCAGTCGATGCCACGCAGGGGTGACCTCCTGCAGGTTGACCAGGGCCCTGAGGTCCCCAGCCAGCCCCGACCCAGCTACCAGGGGAGCACGCGTGCTCACGGAGGATGTTATTCCAGACTCCAGGAAGCTAGGTGTGGGGTCTCTGCCACAAAGCCAGAGACGAACAAGTGGAACGCGTTGTTACACACTCAGGGTGCCCGAGCTCCCTTGCTCTTTGGGGGCCTGCGGGGCCCTCTCTCGGAAAGCTCCCTTGGTTGCCCCTTTCTAGTCTGTTCTGATTTATTCCCCGGCCACAGTCCCGCGGGCAGCCTTCATTCTCTGCGGATGTCATTGTCTCCTGCTAGAGAGAAGACTGAGACCACTCCAGGACCTTCCTCTCTTCCCTGAGTTCTCAGGCCAAGGTGGAGTTAGGAAGTGGAGGCAGGGAGGTGAGGATGAGGACCTGGAATTGGAGGCTGCAGCAGCGGTGGGTGTGTTAGACTTAGATGCTGTTGGGCTTTGTGGCTGGAGGATGTGGAAGCAGTTGTGCTAGAGGTGGGTTGGTGGAGAGGATACGTTCTCTCTCGGAAACGCAGTGTGAGGACCGGAGAGCTGCTCAGCGTCAGCTTCCCGTGAGCTCTCCCCCAGGACCCGAGCCCAGCACACAGTGTCACGTGCAGTGGATTGGATGTCCATGTTGGGCCGTGGGGTTTCCCAGCAGTCCCGCTTACACCGTGATGACCTAGTAACTTCTCTTGTCAGTTTCCCGTTTCCTAACTCACAGTTGACCTGATACTTCCTCAAAATGTCAATATCAAGGCCAAAAGAGGCTTTTGGATTGCAGTAGCTCTGTGCGAGGTCTGACAGAGGTTAACGTCGGCCTGGTATCCGACATACCGGAGGTGTTTGATCCATTGTATGTGTTCTCCATCCATGTTTCCATTGCTCGGCATAATCATTCATTTCCTTAAAATACTGTTTCATTATATGATAGCATCACTTCCAGTCGGTAAACAAACCAGTGGGAATTATGCGTCTGTCTTTTTTCCCGAGAGTCAACCTCGACCCATAACTTCTCGTGACTGTTCTCAGAGAGGTGCAGTTCCCGACCGTGCCCCGAGACTCAACCTCGACCCATAACTTCCTGTGACTGTTCTCAGAGAGGCGTAGTTCCTGACCGACCCCGAGACCCAACCTCGACCCATAACTTCCTGTGACTGTTCTCAGAGAGGCGCAGTTCCCGACCGTACCCTGACACCCAACCTCGACCCGTAACTTCCTGTGACTGTTCTCAGAGAGGCGCAGTTCCCGACCGTTTCCTGAGACCCAACCTCGACCCGTAACTTCCTGTGACTGTTCTCAGAGAGGCACAGTTCCCGACCGTACCTCTGAGAAGATCATTCTGCATGGTGCAAATCAGACCCCGGTAGAGCTAATCAGGACCGTTTTATTAGCTCTGGCTTGGCAACATCTCGGCAGCTCGGCCCATCACCTGCTTGGCACAGAAGCCCCTGTGACTGCACAGCTGCTCAGAGTGGCTGGCAGGGGCTTGCCAAGATGCCCCGAAACATTCCTTACAGCCTTATATGTGTGAAATTTTTTGTCGTACAGATGTCACTAGACAGGAGATATTCTGTGTGGTACATTTTCTTTAGAAGATAGAGAGGGGGAAAAGGGGTTTGGTGGACCCGGCAAAGTTAGGCTTTCCTACCAGGGCAGGCGCTGGAGTTAGGGCAACTTACACGCGAAACCGAAGAGGGCCATGAGCAGGACGGAGGTCAGGCTGGTGCGCAGGGCCCCCGCCACATTGCAGTCCACTTTGGAGTTCTTGCAGGAACACACGTGCACCCTAAGGTCTGTGATGTTCGTCATGGGCGGCTTCCCTGAATCTGTCACCATGACGGGCAGATTGTAGTTGGCTCTGTTCAGATTTTGAAGGAGGCTTACCAGGGCGTGCGTACCTACAGAGACAGAGAGGGCCTTGTGAGAGAGGGTAGGATGAAAACAAAGCCCGGCTGCCAGCGAGCCCGCCCTGCCTCGCGGCTGCCCCGTGGGTCAGAACTGAGCTCCGTGGAGTTCTCAGTGGCTGGTTTTCAAAAGTCAATTGATTGCCAGGCCTTTCTTTCAAGGCCTCTCTGGGTGGTTCCAGGCTTCCACCTTGTGCTCAGCAGCTGTGTGTGTTAACTGTTGGCACCACCCAGGGACTCCAAGAGAGGGAAAAAGGATGGTGTGGCCCCAAGAAAAGCTCACACACCAGGCACTGCCGTTTAATTACAGTCATGCCAGGGTTTAGACGTCAATCTTCATGAACTAAAATGAAAAATTCACATCCTCAGTGGCACTCGACGCGTGTCCAGTGCCCAGTGGTCACGCTGGCTGGTGGCTGCCCTGTGGCCAGTGTGGCTGGGGGACACGCCCACCAGTGTAGAGGGTTCTGGATGGGTGCTCAAGGCCATCAGCTTCACAGGGACCCAGTGTTGTGCAGACCGCTGGGCCCCAAAAACTCCCTGCACCATCAGGGCAGAGATCCCATCAGGCATCTAGGAACACATGGGAAAGGCCACCTGCTGTCAACGTGGGCCGAGCCCCTGTGTGGTGCCTCAGAGGTGGGCACATTTGATCAGATCTCAGGCCCCAGACCTAGGTCTGGGTCGGAATCCCCGACGTGACCACGGCAGGGTCGGGGTCTGTAGGCATTCTCTCCACTGTCCTAATCCCGTTGAAAGAAAGAAAGAAAACAATCTGTTGCCATGGAGTCTGTTCCTACTGGTGGGAATAGCTCTGGTCAGCCAGTCCACTAGGTGGCGGTCAGGAGTGACCACCTCACTGGCCCTGTTCTTTGTTGTTGTTATGTGCCGTCGAGTTGGACCTGACTCATAGCAACCCTTCCTTGGATTTCCAAGGCTGTATCACTACGGAAGTAGATTGCCTAACCTTCCTTCGGAGGAGTGGCTGGTGGGTTTGAACTGCCTGCCTTCTGGTTAGCAGTCAAGTGCCTTAGGCACTAGCCTTGGGCTTTTTCTTTTTTTGGTCACTCAAAAAGCAAGGGTGTGTTTTCAGACTGGCTCTTCATGGGCACAAAGAGTGCTGAGTATTTTTGGGGAAAACAAATTGGGGTGAGGAAAATTGTTTAGAAGGCATCTTATCAAGGAAGTAAAACCAGGCAGGGAACTACGGGTGTGATGGTAGGAAATAAAAGCAGATGAAGAAGCCTTATCCAGGGGTGACAGCAGCAGAAAGGGCCTGGGGGGACCATCACTCAGTGACTGGAGGAGGCGGCATGGAGGACGCGCCTTCTGGACGTTGCAGTTGGAGAACTAGTCTTGATGATTCAAATCAGCCACAGCTGTAGGAGCTAGCAAATAAACACTGACCCCTTAGACGGGAGAAGGGCCTCCTTAATGAAGAAGAATCAGTGTAACAGAATTCATCTCTTAAAAAGCAATCATCAAATAGACAAACAGGCAAGTGGAATCGATAACAAGAGAAGGGCGCTAATAAAAAGAAGCTATGACATAGGACTGTAACAAGAGATGGAGTTTTTAATAGAAAATTTTACGCACAGTGGTACAGTACGTGCTCAAAATGGAATGAACTGGGTAATTTCTTCCCCTCCCATGAAAAGTTCTACCCCTGCTGTAAGAAGTAGGGACCCTGCGTAGGCTGACAGGATCAATTCCTTATTGAACACTGAGTGTAGCCTCTCATCTGTGAGGTGGGTGAGCGCATGTGGCTTCACTGGTGAAGCAAGGTGAGTGTGTCAACAGAGTGGCTAGCTCACACTGTCATGGGGAAGGGCTGGGGGAGGCCCTGGGCATACCCTGTGGTTTCAGGTTTTACAAGGTAGGTGGGAAACAGTGGGCCCCGTTTTGAATCCCACCTGCCCATGTGGAAAGAAAGGTAGGAATGTCTTAAGTGGGATGGAGGCAGGACACAGGGAGAAGATAAAGTAGAGGGGCAGGGGTCTGCATCCTAAGTGGAGGTTAGAGGTGGGGGACTTGACACCCATGCTCCCATCGCTGCTTCTTTCTCTGTAGCGTTTGTGCACGGTGTATCTGCCGCCTGGGGCGAGTGGGTTCAGGATCCCGGCACAGCTCCTTCACCATGCTTCCCAGATACCGCGTTTGTGGCAGCCCTGTGTCGTTTGGTTAGTTCACGCTTCTCCAGCGTGTTCTCGCACACTTCACGGACCGTCTCGGGTCGGCATAAGTGGCCCACGCTGGGGAACCAGAGTGTTCACGAGATGTGCTTGATCGCGATAAGCTTTATTGGGTGGTGGCTGTCTGCCCGGATGTGAGTAACTGGAAATGAGCCCCGTGAGACTGCGTGCGTGCGAGAGCAGGGAAGGGAGCGCCTGAGCCCCGTGAGCGCGCCCCCGCGGACTTACTGTTGATCTTGGAGATCTTCCACACTTTGTCGGGGACAGCCTGCTTGTGGAGTTCAAACTTGAACGGGTCTGTGTTTGGGTGAAGATCCTTATCTGAGGCTCCTAAGATGACCACACTGAGGTTTTTGGCGTCGTCGCAGACTTCAGCCACGGTGGGGTAGATGAAGGGTGCGTTGTCGTTCACGTCTTCCAGGGTGATCAGCAGTGTTCCTGTCCCAGTCGCAGGAGGGCTGCCTGTGGAGAAAGGGAAGAAGTTAGCGGACAGTTGGGGGGACGCCGCCCTAGCCTCCCCTGGCTGTGGAGGAGTGCACCCGACACTTCGACCATTACTCACGTGTTTCCAGTCGGACTGACAGTACTAGCTTGCACCTGTGTGTACAGTTCAGCGTTTTACCAAGCCCTTTACCATACAGGAAGGAGCCCTGGTGGTGCTGTGATTAAGTGCTCAGCTGTTAACTGGAAGGCTGGTGTTTTGAACCTGCCTGCTGCTCCAGCCTTGGGATCCCTGTGAGGCGGTTCCTCTGTCCTACAGGGCTGCTAGGAGTTGGGATCCACTTGCTGGCAGTGGTTTTTCTCAATCATACAGAAGAGTTTTTCTGGAGGTTCTGCAGGTGTGATCCTTGACCCTGCGGGCTCTGCTTCGAACACGTTGAAAGTCACTCCAAGGATGGAGATGGCAAGTCAGGCTGGTGCTTGCTTGTAGCAGACTGGGTTGCTGACTGGAAGCACGGGTGGTTCAGTGCTCACATCCTAGCCTTCCACGTGGGAGACCCAGGTCCCGTCCTTGGCCAGTGTCCTGTCTGTCAGGGGAGGCTGACGAGCCGCTGGGATGCTGAGCTGGTTTCCGTGGGGCTTCCACACGGACCGGGAAGAGGGGCCTGGGGGTGTTCCTCCAAAAGTCAGCTGATGCCGCAGGCCGTACGGGTGGTGCGTCACAGCAGTCTGGTCTGCACCCAATCCTGAGGACGGGGCAGCGCTCTCACTGTGCGCAGGGTCACTGTGAGTAGGGCAACAAGTCGTTGGCTGCAAAGAGGAAGTGCTGATCGAGTGTCTCCGGTGCCGCTGGTGCTGCTGCTGGGGGCTGGCAAGGCTGGGCCTGGTTAGAGGAGAGACCATCAGCAGGACTGGGGGCTCCCGGGGCCGCAGCAACGCTCGTGACATGGTGTCCGAGCCTTCAGAGGCCCTGCTCTGCCAGTACTCCAGGCACCTCCCGGGGTGTTGTTACTTTTGAGAAATCATTTTACGAAGCCCTCATAACTGCCCGTGTCCTTGTGCTGTTCCTTCCAGATGGGGGTCTAATGTTAGTATGACTCGGCTCGACTTTATTGTTGGTTGTCTGTGCATTAGAGGTCTGTTCTCGGATGAATCAAGCACGAACAGCTTCTGATTTTCTGTGGGAAAAGTAAGAACCCCATCTGTAAGCCGCAGATAGTAAATGTATAAAAACACAACCACATGGTGAGGTCATGCCTGTTAGCAGACAGCCTTGTTCCACAGGGTTTCCAGTAAGTCTGTGGATGTGCCTTGTTCCAAAAAGGGTCGACCGCGCCTCTCGTCTCATCCACGTGCAGTACCAACCTGACCCACGTCGTTAGATGCCATCGAGTCGGCGCTGAGTCGTGGTGGCCCTGTGTGCAGCAGAAGGAAAACTGCCCAGTCTCTGCCATCCTCACGTGCTGCCATGTGGGAGCCCATTGTCACGGCCACCGTGTCAGTCCATCTCACCGAGGGTCTTCCCCTTTCTTGCTGACGCCCACTTGACCACGCATGCCATCCTTCTCCAGGGACTGCCCCTCCTGATGTGTGCCTCAGTCTTCTTCCTCTATTTGTCTTTAACCACCTTCCCACGTTTAGTTTTATCTCATCCTGTGTTTACTTTTTGAAATGCACAGTGACTTTAAAGTTCTCTTATCGAATCACTGGGGGGTTAGAGCACGCACCCGAGGCCAGCGTCCAGGGCTGAGCACAGGCCAGGTGAGGGGGGGATGGCGTCTGTGGGTCAGGAGACCACGTGCCCTTTAGACTCTCATTGTTTCCTGTTCCAGCAGAGAGAGCAGAAGGCGGAGCAGGGAAGGCGGCCCTTGTGCAGGTGACGCGTGAAGGGGCCGGATGCTGCTGTCCAGGGACCTGCACCCTGCACTCTGGTGGCTGTAGACGGACTGGGGCTGGCACACAGCCTTAGCCTCATCAGGACCCCCCCCATGGGTGACAGGGAGGCGCCCAGAGCATTCCACCCCGACTCAGAGAGTCAGGGCTCGGGCCTTGCCTGTGTGACCTCGGTGGACACATTCAGAGTCACAGGCACCGTCACGGAGCCGTTCCCCTCCAGGCGGGAGTGCTGAGGCCCGGCAGGTGGATGCGGGATGCTGGCGGGGTCCTGGCTCGTGGGAAGCGGAGCTTACCCTCATTCCACAGGCTGGGGGAAGCCATCCCAGGGTTTTCAGGAAGGTAGTGGGATAGCCTGGCCTGCCATAGTATGGATTGTCACTGTGGTGAAATACACATGAAAAGGCACTCATTTGCAGCAATTCCCCATGTACAGTTCAGTGGCATGAGTTCACCAGCACTGTTTCTGAGTTTGCCCGTTACCCTGAATACCAATCCGGAGCCCGCTGAGTGGCCACGCCCTTCCCCGCCCACCCCTGTGGACTGCTCCGACTCCTGTCTCTGCCTTTGCCTCGTCCAGGTATCTCATGTAAGTCAGGTCATGTAATGTTGGTCCTTCTGTGTCTGCCTAGTGTCACGGGTGGCCCAGGGTCTTCTGTGTCGTGGCATGTATCACATCACTTCCCTTGCAGGCTGAGTGACATTCCATGGTGAGTGTAGACCACACTTGTTTGTCCGTCACCTGTTGATGGGCACTGGGGTTGTGGACCCCCGTTGGCTTGGGAAGCGTGCTGCAGTGACAGTGGCCGATCTGGCTGATTCTCAGAGACTTAGTGTTGCAGGACAGGGAGGCTGGCAACAGAGGAGGGCTGTGGTGTGGGAGCTTGATTGGGGAAGAGGAAACTTCCCTGCTGAGGGTCTTGCCCTCAGCTGAGGCTGCAGGGGAAACGCAGAGTCATAGAGGGGTCTGGAGGGACCACGGCCTTGGCTCTGCTCGGGCTGAGGGCCGCTCAGGCTGAGCATACAGTGCGCGGGGCTCAGAGAAGCGCCAGGCTGAGCGCGTCGGGGTCAGAATCTGAAGGCTGTCCAGGCGGTTAACTGCCCAAGATGCCAGTGCAGTGTGGTGGGAGGGTGGGAGCCGGGCACGCCCAAGGGGAAGAGCGGATGTGGGAGACAAGTGGGGAGGGACCTGGTGATCATCACTCATAGTGTTCCGGGGCCCTGAGGACAGGAAGAGAGGGAAGCCGTGGGACTTGGCAAGGAGAACGCCTTTGGTGACACTCTGGGGAAGAAGGGCTCGGAGGATGCTGAGCGGTGTGAGGCAAGCAGCGGTGGCAGGTCCTTGTCAGTGGCTGGGTGGCGTGGATGTTCAGGCACGGATCTGCTCACCCGGGAACAAGCACTGTGGTTTCCAGTGGCGGCCGTCATCAGTCTGAGAGGAAGAACTCAGAAGAAATGCACTGTTACCGTGAAGTTGGTTTTTTGATGTCAGCGTTAAGGCACTCAGTTGAGTT
Source organism: Orycteropus afer afer (assembly GCF_000298275.1). Lineage (NCBI taxonomy): Eukaryota > Metazoa > Chordata > Mammalia > Tubulidentata > Orycteropodidae > Orycteropus > Orycteropus afer. Next base: position 8,116,691 of record NW_006921644.1, on the reverse strand, counting down.
TCTTTATTGAAAAGTTATTTTTCTCTTTTCATTGAGCTAATTGGCCCTTTCCGCAGGGTCCATTATATTCTTTCACTTGGAGTATACATTAGGCGTTGAAGGCATTGGGTGGGAGGGGTGAGAAGGCCTCAGGAGTCCGTGGCCAGGGCCGGCAGCCCCAGCGAGCAGCACCCGTGTGTGGACAGGGCCACGCCCCTCCTCCATGGATTTCTTCTGCCAGCGGCCGGAGAGTTTATGTTTGCAGGCCCTGGGGTGTGCGGCTTGGACGCTGAGCCAGCTCTTGCCTGCAGAGGTTGGTCTCTCTGCTTCTGGCCCCGTGCTAACTAGCAACAGCAGTGGGAACGGTGTCCCTGTTGCCTTTCCTGTGCCTCTGATGACTGACTGTCGTCAGGGCAGCGCTTCGCTTGCTGGGCCCGACCGTCCTGCCCGTGGTCGTCCTGGCTTCCCCAGGCCCATCTCGGCGCTGACGGTGGGTAACAACCTTGGCACGTTGCACAGGCGAATTGATCCCACGGCCTCGTTTCGTGTCTGACCTTTTCACTGGCACTTCCCCACTCCCAGTGGGGGCAGCTGCCGAGTCATGGCCGAGTCAGCGGCCCTGGCCTGGCTCCTCATCAGTCTTTGCACTGTTGCCGCCTGGCAGTTCTGCTTTTTCCTGCCTTACACTTGGGCTTTCTGTTGAGAAGGGTGGGGGTTGCTAGGTGCTCTCAAGTCGGTCCAGCCATAGTGACCCTCGGTACGACACGCTCGTACGAAACCCTGCCCTGTCCCGCGCCGTCCTCACACTTGAGCCCATCGGCACATCTGCCCGTCAGTGCATCTCCTTTGTCACTGACCCTCTACTTCACCGAGCGTGCTGGCCCTCTCCAGGGACTGGTCCCTCCTGACACCTTGTCCCAGACATGTCAGACAGGGTCTGTGCATCCCCGCTTCTCCAGAACGTTCTGGCGTAGCGCCTCCAAGAGCTGTTCCCTCCCCGGCAGTCGGGGTCAGTTCTTCACCAGCCCCCATGTCAACCATCAGTACTTTGAGCTTCTTGATCCAGTCTCCTCTTTTCACATGCATAGGAGGCAACTGAAAATACCTTCCTTTGGGTCAGGCGCACCTTACTTCTCAAAGTGACATCTTTGCTTTTTAAAATTTTCAAGACCTTTCTAGTGAGTACATTTTAAAAATGTACCAAACCAGATGTCACCAAGTCCCTTCTGCCTCCGAGTGACCCCGTGTGTCAGGAGAACGGTGCCACAGTGTTCTCAGTGGGTGGTTTGTAGGCATTAGGTGTCCAGGCCTTCCTTTCCAGGCACCCCGGGATGGACTTGAACCCCCAGCCTTTCTGGCAGTAGCTGCGTGTGCTCACCATCGGCTCCCTCCCACCCCAGACTCCAGGGGTTTGCTATTTGTGGTGTCTGGTCCTCACAGCCACCAAGAGGGGGAGCACACGCACCCCCATGCCATCTCCAGTGTACTGAGCTGCCTCTAATGGCAGCCACTCTGTCCCAGATCGCAAGGGCTCTTTTTATTGCACTAACAAAATGGAAGCTGGTCCTGTCTGTGTGGTGGATGTTTTACTGGTACTTGAACAAGGAATGATGGCTGTGCCTTCAGTTTATTTTTCTTCCTCAATTAATATTACGGCTGAAATACCCAAACGCACTGGTGTCGAGTCCATTCTGACTCACAGCGCCCCTAGAGGACAGAGTGCAGTTGCCTCACCGGGTCTCCAAAGCTGTCAGTCTTCACAGCAACAGACTGCCCCATCTTCCTCCAGTGGTGGAGCGGGTGGGTTCAGACTGCTGACCCTTCAGTTCGCAATTGGGCGCTTTAACCACCGTACTACCAGCTGAAATAAAGGGTGTTGACTGGCTTATCGCATCCCTGGCATAACTAATGGCTTGATTTCTCCAAACTCGCATCTTTTCGGTAGACTTGATTCGGCAATGTTTGTAGCTCCAGGCAGGCTTGGCACGATTAAGCTATGACACTAGCCAGCTAGGTCCCAGATCGAGGCCTCCCTTTGAGGCTCACATCCTGTGCAACCCCTGCGTCGGAGGCCACTGTTACTCAGTAGCTTGGCATTCGTGTCACTGTGGAGTTGAACTTGGTTTTTCTCCCAGTCAATCTGACTGCTCTGCACAGTACTTCACTGTTGAGTCAGCGGGTCCTGTGAGAACACCTATCATGCTGCTGAAGTTAGCAATAATTTGGCTGCTTGTTAGTATCACTCCCGTTCTTGTACGTGCAAACAGACGGGGGGACGTCACGCACAGGCACTGAACGGCTCCTGCTGGCTCTCCAGGCACCTGGTTCCAACTCCTCGACACATGTGAGCAGCAGGAAGCACTTGCTCCGGTGCGGTCTGTCTTTTGGTGGGTGTGGGAACCAGGGCGTCTGGACTGACTGGAGCAAAATGCTGGTTTCTGTGGCTTGGAGTTAGAACTTTGACCTCTGAGGGTTGGGGAGCCGCGGTCCGTAGCGTCATTGTGAAACACAGCCCCACACAGTCGAGGAGAGGAAGGACTGGTGGGCAGGAGGAGGGCACCAGCCCATGCTGCCTCCTGCCCGGCAGCTCTCCTCCGGCCTTCCGAGCTCTCCTAGAAACTGCCTGTGGAGCTTTTGTCTGCGTAAGACACAGGGACTAACATTTGGCTTTTCTGGTGTCCGTCAAATGGGCCTTGGTGGTTAAAACACCTGGCTATGACTCAAAAGGTCAGCACTTTTCAGAAAAAACAAGGGCATTTGGAAGCAATCAGCCCTGGGACACAGTGGCCCTCGAGACTAGAAGAACCCGATGGTGCCCGGCTACCAATGCCAACCACTCAGGAAAGGATCAAAGCTGGAGATCCTGGATAGAGCGGGAGGGAAAACGTGGAACAAAATCCAAAAACTCAATAATGACCAGAATTACTGGTCGGATGAAATCTGGTAAGACCCCCAATACTGTGCCCCTAGAATAAAGCTCACTCCCAGCCCAATAGTAAACAAGATGTACACACAGACCATTCAACCCAGGGTGATGCACCCACGTACTCTATGGAGATGCATCCCTTGGAGCAATGGACCACGGGGCACCAGAGGGGCAACATTGGCCCGGAGGAAATGCAGGACACACAGGAGGGCATAACCATGAGGGGCAGGGGGCGGGGATGGTAAATGGGGAGTGAATCTAAAAGTACACATAATGTTGAGTGTAAAACAAACTCAACAAAAACTCAGCAGTTTTAACCCCCAGCTGCTCTGCAGGAGAAAGATGGGGCTGTCTGCGGGAAGACTGACAGTCTTGGAAACCCTCTGGGGCAGTTCTGCTCTGTCCTCTAGGGGCGCCGTGAGTTGGAATTGACTCCATGGCAGTGGGTTTGGTGACCACCTGAGTGGGAGCCACAGCCATTCTGGTCCCGAAGAGATCCCATCTTTATAGCACGCCTGAGTGTTCTCTCTCCTTCCTGCCATCTTAACAGCTGTCTCCCCGCCTCTGTTCTTTTGACAGACCAACAGGCTGCTGGACTCTGCAGAAAACCCAGACCGTGGAAGGTAAGGCATGAGAGGGAAACAGTGGTGGCAGCACCCCGACAGTGCAGTCACGCCTCACTGAGCTGTGTGGGTAAGGCTCTGCTCCCCCGGCCCTGAACTACGGCCAGACCTGCCTTAGCAAAGCCCAAACATCCCAGTCGTTCTGAATGAAGTCGTGTCGTTGCTCTGACCCTCATCACAGTGGGCGACTGTTGAATGAAAGTGGCCTGTATACCCCTGAGTACTTTATGGGTTACAACTTGGCCTCCATCCTTAGGGAGGCACTATAGTGTTATCTGTGACCCAGGCACTGCAAATGTTCTGATGAGGCGTGACGCTAGACTTGGCCCCGCCTAGTTCAGGGCCCAGGCCAAAGGTCCAGAGGGGTCTTCATCCTGGGTGACCTCAGCACAGGCTTCCAGCGCAGCCTTCTGAATGGTCTGAAGGGAAAACACTGGCCTGTGTGGAGATGGGGACACTTCTGCCCATCACTCACCCAGTAATGTGGCACGAACGTCTCCCTCCACTGGAAAGGCTTGTGGGTGGCTAGATACCTGCTCTCCATGTGGCCACATGTTACTGATGTATGGAAACAACGCAGCATACGTGAGCAGCATGATGAATTCACACTGCAGACACAGTCACGTGGTCCAGTATTGTCATGTCAACAGACCCGTCCACTGGGGTTATCTCTTATTAAGAGCTTGTTTTACATTCAACATGTGTACATTTCATTTCACTCCCATTTACCATGTCCAACCCTAACCCAGTCTCCTTCCCTCCCTACCCTGGAACCCTTCCCCCTGTGCCCCTCATATTTATGCACTACTGTTTGTCTTGCATTTCCTTAGTTTGAATGTTGGTCTTCTGGTGTCCTATGGTCTGTTGCTCTAAGGGATGTATTACCATAGTGTATGTGGGTGCGTCATCCTGGGTTGAGTGGTCTGCCTGTACATCTTGTTAACTATTGGGCTGAGAGCCAGCCCCTGGGGGTGCGTTTTATTCCAGGCACAGAATGTATTCCAGGGCCATAGTATTGGGGGTCTCACCAGATTCCATCTGACCAGTGATTCTGGTCATTATTGAGTTTTGGATTTTGTTCCATGTTTTCCCTCCCACTCCATCCAGGATCTCCAGATTTGATCCTTTCCTGAGTGGTTGGCACTGGTAGCCGGGCACCATCTAGTTCTTCTGGTCTCGAGGGCCATTGTGTCCCAGGGCTGATTGCTTCCAGATGCCCTTGTTTTTGAATTCTTCCTCTCCTCCCACACTAGGAGACCATTAGCTGCATCTTGGATGGCTGCTTGAAAGGTTTTAAGACCCCAGTGGCTGCTCGCCAATGTGGTGGGATGTGGAGCACGGCTTTTATGTATTTTGTTGTGCCAGCTGAGTCTCCAGGCTCACGTGAACAGCAACAGTGAGTTCTGACTTTCTGAGGCTTATGTCACGGGATCATTCAGGATGTGGCTGGTTTTTAGCAGTCTTGTACTCACTTGTGAGGTCCATCCATGTTCATGTGAACAGTTGTCAGTCTTTTATTTCTACTTGCGTTCCGACTTCAGGGTGTGAACATGCTGCGATTGGGTTATTCATTGGCTGGGTGGCTCCCAGTGGGGGCTCTCAGGAGCACTGCTGGCACAGACACACTGCCCGTGTGTTTTGCTGAACAGGAGAGCACAGCAAGGCTTGTTGGGGTGGCGTTCTCTCCCCACGGGGCAGGCGTGGTTGGGCTTTAGTGGATCTTCTCAGCCTCCATTGCCGTGGTACAGTTGACACTTGTGCCCTGGTGGTGAGAGTGCCACTCCCTTCCCAGCTTGGCCAGCACTGGTTTTCTCTTGGCGCTTCGGTCATTCTGTGGGTGGTGTGTGGCACTGTAGTTACATGTTGTGGACTCATGAGTTGAACACCTTTTCATGCGACTGTCCCAGTCTCTTACCTGTTTTTCTTTGAGTTGTGTCCTCTGCTTACAGATTTGCTACATTTGTGGTTGTTGCAGATGTATCTTCCCCTCTGAGATGTCACCGCAGGAACTAAGTTCTTAATTCTAATGTCATCTTACCATGTTCCTCCTCCTGGGAGGAGTTCTGTGTGTCTTGTTGAAGACAGCTTTGCCCATGCTAGGGGCATTAATGTGTTTTCATATATTTTTCTCTGAAAGATTTATTATTTACGTTACGATGAATTATTGCTCATGGCATAAGAGAGGGGTCAGCATGCACTTATCGGACCGAGCAGCACTGTTGATTGCATGGACCACGTTTTCCCCCACAGTGGTGGTCTAGTCGTAACCGGGGGCCTTGTGGGTCCTATTGATGCGGGCGTGCTGTCCAGAGTCGTCTGCAGGATCGCCATGGCACTTCTCGGACCTTCTGCACCTCTCTGTGTGTCAGTGACTGGTAAAAATACTCTGTCTGTACTTGAATGTGAGTTTGGTACTGTGATGTCACAAATGTGCGTCTGTCCGCAGGTTTGTCACGCTGCTGAAATTTCTACACCTTTGCTCCTTTCTTTGTTGCCTGTTGTGGCAGCTGATGAGGGAGATGCCTTCCAGTCTCCCACAAAGATCTCTCTTCAGTTTCTCGCCTCTGTGTGTTTCAAACCTGTGCTTTGGGGCACTTGCAGACTGATACCACTTCAGACCGGTCCCTGTATCTTGTAGTGATACTTCTGGACCAAAAGCACCCTGACAGCTAAGACTCCTCCAGCCCAGTCCGTGTGGACTGAGTGCTCACTCACAAACCAGACAGGTGAGGACGCAGCGTGGCCTGGAAGGACAGGCGGCAGGCCCGGGAGGCAGGAACGAGGCAAGGCCTCTGCGAGTGGACAGGCAGGAGGAGGCTGTGCACATGCAGCAGGCCTGGGGGGCCACCGAGGGTTTGGGCTTGACTAGTCACTGAAAGGTGGGTGGATCGAGCCCCCCTCTGCACCTCAGAGGAAAGACCTGGGGCCCCAGAAACCCTGTGGACTGCTGTGCAGCATGTGGCTGGCCATGGCTTGGCGCCCGGTTTCTGTTGATTAGTGTGATTGACAGGTTTTTATTTTCCTCCTTTCTTTGTCCTTGTGTTTAAAGTGTATCTGTTGTAAGCAGGATACAGTTTTTTCTTTAACATGTAGCACTGCTATGACAGACACTATAACAGAAACACCACAAGTGGGTCGCTTTAACAAATGGAATTTTTCCCTTGCACGGTTTAGGAGGCTGAAAGTCTGAATTGAGGGTGCCGGCCGCAGGCGAAGGTCCATGTCCCGCCTCTGTGCCCTGGCTCCTTGGCTGTCTTCACAGGCACGGCTTCGCTGTCTCCCGTCCCTGCTTGTTTCTGTGCTGCATCGGCTCTTTTATGGCTCAAACGCGACTGGACTTAAGAGCCACCGTGCACTGGTACTGCCTCCCTAGCATGACGACAGAAACCCTAGTCCCAACTGGATCCCATCCACAGGGACAGGGGTTAGGATTTAAAGCATGTATTGTTTTGCGGGGAGCTCAGGTAGCATAGCATAGTGCCTAAGGCACTTGACTGCTAACCAAAAGGCCACCGGTTCAAATCCACCAGCCACTCCTCAGAAGGAAGGTTGGGCAGGCAATCTACTTAGTGATACCGCCTCGGAAATCCAAGCAGGTGTTGCTTTCAGTGGGAATCTGCTCGGTTGTGGTATTGCTTTGGGGACATAATTCAGTCTATAGCAACACTTTACATCTAGTTTGAGTTTACCGTCTTGCTGTGTGGCTCTGGTTTGATGAAGTACTTGTCTTTCCCTTAGCTTGTTTGTTCTGTCTTCCTCTCGTGCTTACCCTGGGATTGTAATAGACGTTCGACTTAACGACAGTGCACTACAAAGCAGTGCTCGCACCACGGCTCCAGTACTGCTGCGATTGCATTTTGACAGTTCCCCACCTTTTGTGTTATTGTCATGCATTTTAATTCTGTAATTATTTTTAACTCTTCAGGTGATTAGTATTTTGGTTTACCCTCATCTTTGCCCCTTCCATTTTCATTTACAGGTTTCACATTTCTATTTCTAACCGTCTGGTAGCATAGTGCCTAAGGCACTTGACTGCTAACCAGGAGGCTGGCGGTTCAAACCCACCAGCCACTCCTGGGAAGGAAGGTTGGGCAATCCTACTTCCGTAGTGACAACTGCCTCGGAAACCCAAGGAGGGGTCGCTATGAGTCGGGGCCGACTCGACGGCAAATAACAACAACATGAGGTCAGTGTCCCTCTGCCTCAAATACTCTAAAGTGCTCGCCTACTGGTAACACAGTTCACTATTTTTGGTTTCCCTGAAAAAGTGTTAAATGCAACTTCATTTTTGAAGGAAACTTTTCAGGATTCTAGAGTTCTAAGTTGGTTGCTATCTTTGAAGTGCATTAGTCCATTGTCTTCTGCCTCCATCATTTGTAGTCACAAGTCAGCCATCAGTCATATTGTTACTCCTTTGTAGATAACCTTGTCTTTTTCCCTCAGGCTGCTTTTAAGATTTTTCTTTCCCCCTTTTTATTTTTTTTAAATCAGTTAGACTGTGATGTTTGAGGTGTGTTTTCTTCAGCTTTATTTGGCTTGCTAAGCTGCTTGAATCTGTGTGTACGCCCTTCATCTGTTTGGGAAAATCCTGGCCATTATGTTTTCACAGACTTTTTTCAGACTTACTATTCCACTCTGGGACTCTAATTTCAAGTTGTACTATAAAGAAGCTCCGGTGGTGTAGTGGTTAAGGCATTTGGCTGCTAACCGAAAGGTGAGTGGTTCGAACCCACCAGCTGCTCCGTGGAGGAGCGATGAGGCACTCTGCTCCTGTAGAGACTGACGACTTGAGAAACCCAGTGGGGGTTGCTGCCGGAACTGACTCCGTGGCAGCGCGTTTGTGGTTCAGACTCACTGTGTGCGTTCTGCGTGCCTCTCGCCTGCTTTTTTCTCTTTTTTAATTCTTTGTTCTTCACTTTGACTGTTGTAGTTCTCGGGTGAAATTCTCCACGCCTGTTTTCTTGAACCTACTAATTACAGTCATCTTCAAGTCTTTGCTGCTTTTAAGGTTTGATCTTCTGCAGGTGTGACTTTTCTCTTGATTATCAGTTATAAACTCTCTCCTCTTTGAAGGACTAGTTTTCTTTTTATCGTAAACTGGGTCTATGTACAGCAGGATCACAGACTCCAGGTGTTAGGTTCTGCTACAAAATCGTCTCCTCTCATAGGAGCCGGAAAGGATAGGACTCGCCTCATCAGTTCAGTCGGACACGGAGGTGGGTCTGGCTGTGCTGCACATAGAGCTGGACTCAGCCAGTTTCTGGGTTACCCTTGTTGCTAGGATTTTTATGGAGACCCTAGAGTGTCTCTACCCCTAAAGGCTCCAGGAGGTCCAGCTCTGGCCTTTGAAGTTCCCAGCGCAGGTCTCCAGCCTTCTCGTACCCCGCCCTCCTACTATCACAGTCTGGCAGTGTCTTCAGCGGGAGAGTGTTGCTTGGGGCAGGATGGCTTCTTCTGCTCGGCCTTAGGTTTCTGTGTTTCTGTGGGGCTTGATGTGCCTCTCTACCCTTGAGAAGGCAGATGCCCCACGGGGGAAAGCCAAGCATGCATCTCAAGTCGGCTGCATTCTGTTTTGTGGGCCCCAGTTCCGTGTGGCTGGGAACTGCACTTTTGAAGGCAAAGGAGGGCCTTCTCCTCTTGGATGCTTCCCTGTCTTCCCCTCTTCCTGGCCAAACCGAGAAAGGCCCCTCATTCTTCCCACAGTGATTCTTCCCTCCCTGGTATTTGCATTAATCCAAGCCCCACTGTTTCCTAAGCTAAACAAACCAGTCCCATGTTCATCCACCTGTGAGTTTCCAGGACTCAGCATGGTGCCTGGCCGCATTCTGCTTTCATCCTGTCACCTCCTCGAACCTGCGGCTCTGCTGGCTGCCTGTTCCGCTGAGGACTCGTCCCGTTTGTGAAACTTGATCTGACCTCTGTCCTCTCTTCCTCTCTCCCCTTTGTTCATTCCTTGCCCTCTGTCCACTCCTCTCCCTCCCTGTCTCTTCTGACCCCCCTTTGTCTCCTCCCTGTCCACTATGACTATCAGGGACATCCTTTGGACCGTTTCTCCACGGGCATTAAGTCTAAGAAACTTGTTTTGCAGGTGAGAACATGACTGCAGGGGAGGTGCAGGACATCAGCCCAGCCCTTAGAACCTTCCTGAGACGGAGCTCGGTACCCTCAATGGCTCTGACCCGACTGGGCTTCCCAAGACTAGTGGACGTGACCAATAACTGTGCATTTTAATGTGTGTTCCACCTGCCCCACGTGTTTATACCTTTCTGAGAACACTACTAGTTCTATCAGGAGACATGAAAATTTACCAATACATGTGCAACCGAAAAGTATACTCTCAGTGGTTTTTGTAATTACTCACCGCTGTCAGTGGCCAGGAAGAGCGCAGTGTACACGCTGTTGTGGACGAACGGGGACTCGCGGTCCAACACGGCCACGGTGTCCACAGTCCCATTGATGGGGTTGATGTTCAGCCAGCCTGCTGGGTCCTTGTAGACAGAGTACCTGGAACAAAGCAAGTCCCAGTGACTTCAGGCCACATCCACACCCAGTACGTGAAATTAACTCAGCTCCTGAAAGGCCTCCTGGGAGTTCGCCGGAGTGCGACTCCAACAGCAGGTTTCTGGTTATTCTCTCAGAAAGGCCTGGCTGACCCCAGCTCTGGGCAGATTCTGTGCCTGCACTGCACACAGGCCCCTCTGTCCCCTGTAAAGGAGAGGACTCCGGTAGCCGTAGGGCAGGGTTCACAGCTGCTCCTGACGCAGAGCCCAGTTTGTTTCCTCAGCCGCCTGGGACAGCCAGGCTGGGGCCGGTACAGGTGAGATACGGGCAGCCGGAGGGTGAGTCACGACTGCTGACGGAGCGTCTTCTCTGAGCAGAGGAATGGGCAGGATGTGGCCCGGGAGAGACCGGTCAGGAGCAGAGACCCCAAGTCCTACAGGGGAAGTATTCCTACAGGGGAAGTTTACCCAAGAGCAGAAGTCCCCTGAGGGCGAGGGGTTTGCTCACGGCTTCGGCTCAGCATCCAGTGCTTAGTGTGCTGCGGCGGCCGAGTCCACGGGGACGGCACATGCACTGCCCGGCCTGTGTCCCCTCGTGGCCGCCCGCAGGATGTTGTCAGCTGCTGGGCGTCCAGCTCACCTGGGGCTCCTCCACCCCCTCACTCACCAGGCCCCCCCCCGCCGGACAGTCTTCTTTTGTGACCCACAGGGGCCGCACAGGCTGAGTTTGGAAGGAGACCGCCAGGCCTTTCTCCCTGGTCTGAGCCTGGAAGCTCTGCTGAGACTTGCCACCACGGGTGGCGCCGCTGCTATGGGAAGTGCTGGTGACACGGCTTCTAGCAGCACAGCAACAACACACAGTCCCCCCCCCCATTACAACACGGTGACAGGTGTGGGCTCAGCACGCGCACAGCAGCTGATAGCTGTTTGCTGAATGAGCGATATACGGGAACGCGAAGGTTGTGGTCGGAACTGACAGTAAATGAGTTTGGAGAGGCAGGACAGGTAGGGCCAGGTGAGAGAGCCTGAGCCACTGGGATGCGACTGACCTGCCACCAAGGACAGGGAGCTGCACACCCCTTAGAGCCACCAGCCATACGGGGTCCGAGGGGCAGGAAGGGAGACAGGGAGGGATGGAGACAGGACACACGGGGAGAGGGGGGAGGAGCGCTGTTCCACGGGGGACTGTCGTCTGTGTTGCAGAACAAACTGCCTAGTCGTTGAAGGAAAACCACCTTGTTCTGCAAACGTTCACCCAAGTCACGATAAAAGGTGGAAACCAAGTCCACAATCTGAGTTCCACCCTGTCTTCACCCCAACCCCAGGGCAGGCCAAGGAGCACGGCTGGAACTCGGCACATCTACCACCATGACCGTATGCGGCTACACACGGGATTGTTCAGGGGCACAGACGTCGTCAAGGATTAAATTTTGTCACCCAGAACGTGTGTTGGGATCCTCACCCCTATACATGCCAAGGACCCTGTTTGGAAATGGCTTTGTTACGTTAATGAGGCCATACCTGTGTGGCCTGGGTCCTAAACCCCTCCCTTCTGAGTCGCCCAAACAAACAGCAGACAGGATGCAGAGGCGGGGAGGACTGCCTCCAGGCCAGGGAACCACAGAACCAAGTGACCCACGGGGCTGAGACGCTGACGGGGCTCGAGCCGCCAGAACTCTGAGAGCCCCTGCTCTCGGAAGGCACCCCCTTGTGCTATTTCTGTTACAGCAGCATCGGGAGATGACGAAAGCTGGCTCGAGTGAGCCTGGAGGGCACAGTGCAAGGGGAGAGGGAGTGGCTCCCTGGGGTCACCCCCAGGGCTTCAGACTGGTTCCGTCATTGCCGTGGTTAAGAAGGGCTGCGGTGCATTGCACAGCAACCAAATCTACTGGTGGTGGTATTTTGACCCAAGTAGGAAACATGTCATTGTGTTGCTCTCCAAGGAGTCCTGCCCCGGTCCCTCCTCCTCAGAGCTCCAGGAGCCTGATGCAGGGGCGGCATTGTTGGCCTGTCCTCTCCTTACGTGATCCGTACCTTCCCCCACTCCCAGCATGTTTGGGGGACACCTTCCTCAGCTGAGCCCCAGGGGACAATGGCTGGTCATCAAAAGGGTGGTGGTTGGAACCCACCCGGTGTTACTGCGGAAGAAAGGGCTGGCCATTTGTCCCCATAGAGACCCAAGGAAACCCTCTGGGGCAGTCCTGCTCGGTAACAGATGGGGCGCCATGAGCAGGAATCGACTTCATGGTGCAAGATGATAGACACAGACTCTGCCACGCCACCTGCTGCCTTACGATCATTTCAGTGTTTCTTAAGAACAGAGAAGATGCGCTTGTTACTATACAACAAACAGCTTCAAAGGCACCATTCCTTCAGGGAGATAGTCAGCTCCACCTTGCAAACACCCTCTCTCCTGGACCCAGCAAAACATCTCTGAGCCACTAGGTGGCGCCCCCCCTTAGCACCGATCCCTGCCTCCCCATCTTTGCTGAGCACTGCTCCCCGCTAACACGGGCATGCGCTCCTGGGCGGCAGGCCATAAACGTGGCTGTGGCCACCAAGCGTCCACGGGTACCTGGCTGGGCTACACGCCTGACAGGCATCCCCACACGGATTGCTGTGTTTCACAACAGTTGTAAATCTGGTATCATGCCTGCTTTAAGGATGAAGAGGCCCAGATTCAGAGAGGCTTAGCAACTTGCCCGAAGCAGCACAGCCAAGAAGCGGCAGAGCTGGAATGCAAGCCAGGTCAGCTGCATTCCAGGGGCCTGGCTTTAGCTGCCTGCGGGCTGCGCCCAGGTGCTGGGCCGGGGGCTGGCCCCGTGGACCCAGCACTGCCTGGAGCCCGGCCTGGCGCCCGGTCTGTCCTCACTGCATGTTCCAGTTGGAACCGCCATGGAAACAAAATACAGAGCAAGGCAGAGTTTGATTGCTGTCTTACCCGGTAACGAGTTCACCGCTGACCCGTAAGTGATTTGCGATGGTTCAGCCTATTTGAAATAATGAAAATTTTAAATGGACCATGTTTGATTCCCTGATTACTCAACTCAGCCATTAGAATATAAATAAAAACTGAACAAAATGATTGGGCTTTTCGGTGGCACAGCAGCTCTGCTCTGGGTCCCCTCTGTCATCTTTTGTGGTCTGAGGCTACAGTTTTGCAGCACAATTAACATGAGTGCTTTTTATCATTAAGAGGAATGGTTACCTTCAGTAACATGCTTGTGGACATTAACTGGAAGCTGTCTTCTGAAAACAGTGCCCAGCACACTGAGGCCTGCACTCGTTCCGTTTCCACGGAAGGCTAGGGCTTAAAGCATCCGGTACCCAGAGCTGTGCTACTTAATTGTCTCTCTACAGGCCCTTAAACGTTTCCTTCTGTTTATTTATTTGGGGCCTCATCCCCAGGTGGCACAAAGGGCTAAGCGCTCGGCTACTGCCTGAAAGGCTGAAGGGTCAAGTCCACGCAGAGGTGACTTTGAAGCCCTGGCCATCTGCTACCAAAAGGTCAGGAGATCCTGTGGGCACAGTCGACTACGTGGTTGTGAGTTGGAATGGTTTGATTTCTGTGTTCTGTTGGGGACCTTGTGGATGGTCCACCGGTATCCCAGTGCCCTGTGATGGCTGACTCACCGCTCCTCAGAATCCCACCCTCAGACGACAGACAAGGACAGAGGACACCCTGTGACTGGGCCTTCCCATGTGCTGGGCCCCAGCTGCACTCTGTGCCATGTGATCCAAAGCGAGGAATGGTGGGAGTCCTGGGGTGCCACAAGGGGTTAAGCACTGAGCCTCTAACTGAAAAGTCAGTAGCGGAAATCCACGCAGAGTAACCTCGGGAGAAGGGCCTCGCCGTCTGTGAGAGAGAAGCCCCCGAGCCTGTGGACATGCTTCTCAATGGCAGCTGGCTGGGGTTTGTTGGCTTTCAGGGCTGAGGGGGGACACAGACGGCCCCGAGTGCTGGCTGCGACCCCCTTCCCTCCCTGAAAGCCGCCCAATGACCCCAGAGGACGTCTCAAGCCACCAAGGAGCCTGCCATGTCATCTCCCATGTGTCCCATCAGCCTCTCTGACGCTTCCAAAGCTGCCCCTAACAAAGCCCCCGGCGTAGAGATGCCAGCACACAGGCGTCTTCCCCTGGCTCTGCCCGATCACACACATTTCAGGCAATTTCTCTGTAATGGGGCCTGCGCTAGTTACAGGGGAGAGAATCAAGCCCCAGCCCAAGGCAGCCTGTCCTGTAGCCTCCCGCACGCTGCGCCACGAGGCTCGCCAGCCCCAGCAGCTCCGAGGCCACAGGGCAGCATCCTGGGAAGGCAGGACCCACTGAGGCTTGCAGTGGTCGTGGTTATCAGGATGGAGGAGGGCTAACAGGTGTGACAAGGCCCTCCTGTGAGCTGCTTGGCTTCCTGTGAGGTGGGACCCGGGGGTGTGCAGTGGAGGGGCCCACTGGCCCGTTCTGCACAGCGTTCCTGTTCAGACCCGGTGGATCCAGGCAGCGTCCCAGAGAGGCGAGCGGGGGTCATCTGGCAAAGCTGGGCCGCGCAGCACGTGGCGTTGAGGCCCTCGCTCGAACAAAGACGAGGTGACTGTCTTTCTGATCTCAGTCACGAACACAAATTCAAGGTGCATTTAAAACACAAAACTGCCAAACTATAAAACACTAAATGATTACAAGAGTCCAGATGGGGAGAAAATATTTGCCACATAAATAACATGGACTGGTTTCCAGGGTGGAGACAGAATTTGTGTGAGCAAAGGATATGAGTAGAGTGTTCACATCAAAGAAAAGGCAGGTGCCCCCAGTGTAAGAAAGGTCGGTCAGGATACGTTCCTAGGAGGCTCGCCTCCCACCTGCAGCGGACCCAACACGCTGAAGCTGCCAAGTGTCACGTGAGGTCGTTATCTCTGGTCTTTCCTGTGACCAGGAGGTGAGGTCCCGGGGCCTGCCTTGGCCTGGCCCACAGCAACACACCTGCTTCCCTGCATCCGTTGCCTGCTGCGATCCACTAGCCCAGAGCTGCCGGAGCGATGGCTCACCGGTGCACTCCCGCCCACAGCCTCCACAGCCCCCACGCTGGGTCTGGCCCTGCCCACCTCCACGTCCTCTCCTATCTCTTTCCTCAGTCTCCCCGGGCTGCACACACACTGCCCTTCTTTTGCTCCTAGAAAAATGCATGCAGACCTCAGTTCATTGCGTTTTGCAGATACTGTGGGTTTGTTTTTGGTTTTTACAAACTAAGAGTTCGTGGCCACCCAGCGTCAAGCAGGTCAGCACCATTTTCCAGCACTGTGTGTTCCTTGCCTGTCCCTGGGCCCTATTTTTGGTCATTCTCACAGTATTTCAAACTTTTTCATCATACCATTGGAAACCTCACAAGGCTACAGTCTAGTATAAACATAACTTTAGAGATGCACTCGGGAACCCAAAATTTTACATAACTCACTTTATTGCAGCGGTCTGGAACTGAACATGCAATATATCCGAGGTATGCCGGCGCCAAATTAATTCTCGCCCCAAGGCCTTCCCACTCGCTTCCCTTACAGTTGCTGTCTGCTGTCCCCTCCCCAGTAGGGTCTCAGTGCAAAAACAGTCTCTCCGTTCCTCAGAGTGACCCCTGCTGGCTGCCCTCTCCACAGCCTGGCTCCTTCCCTGGCTGCCTTCCTCATGGGTCATGCACCCCCGCCCTGTGAGCACACCTCTCTCAGCCCACAGGGCCGTCTCTCCAGTTGCTGTTCCAGACCCCCCATCAGTGGGCGTGGGCCTTGTACTTGCTGTCAACAAAGAGCCTGGCGGTAGGTTAGTTCCTGTGTCGGGGTCTCCAAGACCACTTGACTCCGACTTGCCAGGACAGTCAAAACTCAGCACATGACTGCACTCGTGCTCAGAGCTGAACCAGAGCAGGGAAGAGGCTCACAGGCAGAGTCGGGAGGAAGCCAGGCCCCCGCTCCCGGAACTGCTCACCAGCGAGTCTCTGATTTCAGCCAGACCCCTCTGACATTAGCAAGGACAGCCCTCATTCCACGTCCTCTTCTGAATCTGGCTTGAATGGCAGTTTTCTGTCCATGTCCCACAGCAACCAGTTTTGAATTCTCTTCAGCATAGTTTTACTTGTGTGTGATATGACTGATAATGTTTGTTAATTCCCACATTCCGTTCTTCTGGGAAGACTACTTATCTTTATGTATCATTTAATTCCTATTTATCCCCAACCCCTTTCAATACTAGAGACCACAGATCCAGACCCTGGAGATTGCTAAAATCAGGAAGGATGTGCTTGGTGGGCTCCCTAGCTGGCTTCCGCCCCACTCGTGTTCACCTGAGGCCACATGAATTGGTTTTCATGTTTCTTGCAGAAAGCCCAGGCCACACAGATAAGCCAAAAAGAAGATGACAATCGCCCCAATCCTCCCAGAGATAACGTGGTTACAGCCTTGGTGCAGGGGCTCGTAGCCTGCGCACAGGTATATTCGTGTGCACATGGCTGGCTGACTGTAATCTGCCGGCACTGCCCCTCCTCCCTGCCTTATTCTGAGTAAGTGTCTGTGGCGTGTTAGACACCAGCACGAACTTGGTGTTGGACAGACAGCAGTAGATTCCCTGCCTCCTTGAATGTAAACTCCTGCAGGAGAGACAGGATATTAATAAGTCATTACACAAATGGTGATTTAATTACACTTGTGATGAGGGCCGCGAAGGCAGTCTCTCTCTCATAATAAATCACGGCTGTCAAGGTGTTTCTAGTTTTCAGTTACTTTCTGTTGTACCTGGACCTGGAAGCACGACTCACTGATCACCTCTTACCACCACAAGATTCATATATGTTATTGCCATGTTGTCACCACATCAATCATGATCGCCCCCATTTTGTAGATGAGGAAACAGAGGGTCAGAGTGGTCCAATAACTTGTCCAATCACAAAACTTTTAAGCGGCTCCAATGTAGACCTCAATGTTGTCCAAACCTACCCCCCCCAATTTCCTCTGAAAATAGCCTATGGGGATGGGTCAAGAGGCCTGGTGGCATAGTATTTAAGCACATGACTGCTAACTAGAAGGTCAGTGGTTCAAACCCACAGGGGGCTCGGTGGGAGAAAGATGTGGCAGTCTGCTTCTGTAAAGAATGACAGCCCTGGAAACCCCATGGAGGACTTGTACTCTGTCCTCTAGGGGTGCTATGAGTTGGAGTTGACTCCACGGCTGTGGGTTTGGTTTGGGCAAAGACTGACAGCCCGGGAACCCTGTGGGACAGTTCTGTTCTGTCACATGGCATTGCTGTGGGTCATTATGAATCCACTCGCCAGCACACAGCAAGAATAAGGCTTAGATTTCACGACTCGTCACTTGCCCGGCTCCTGAGCGTGTCTGAAGTTGCAGTTAAGGTTACAGGTAGGGAGCCTGTCGGCACTGCCAGTGTGCTGCATAAAAGGATCTCACACGGATGCGAGCTGGACCACAAGGCTGCTGTGCACATTATCATTCATTTCCCTTTAAAACACACCCACTTTTGTGCATTGCGTGTTCTGTTGCATCAAGAGGCCCCGCCGTTGCATCAGGCTCTGCCCCAGTCGAACCTGCATCCATCTCTGCGTGTCCCTCCTGGTTGGGGGGATGTCCCAGGCACGCTGTGCACAAACCTTGGCTGCTAACCCAGAGGTTGGTGGTTCAAAGCCATCCAGCAATGCATGGGCCTCGCAGCCTTCTTCCAGAAAGACTACAGCCAAGAGAACGCGGTGCAGCAGTTCTCTGGGACCCATGGTCCCAGAAAAAAGGAAAAAAAGGCATGTATTGTCTCAGGGTCTGGCTGGATGAGACAGCCTGTGCGTGTGGCCTGGCGTGGCCCCTCCCACCCAGGTTGTAGGCCCGGCTGGTCGTGGGTCAAGTGCACCTCTTGCCTGCATGAGCCGGTGGCGTGGCAGAGTGTGGGCCAGGTGCCCTGTTTCTCAGGTGGGTTACCTCCAAGCAACACCCTGATGACAAGAGCATGGGCTGTCAGGGCCCAGCTGTGGAAGCCACTCGCTGGCTCCACACTTGTGCTCAGAGCTGGGGTCTGCTGTGGGTTCCAGCACCTGGAAGATGGTGGTAAGTGAGGCCAGCGGCCACGGGGACCACAGGGGACCGGAAGGCAGAGCCTGGCCTGTACGTTGAAGGTCGGTGCACGTGGTCCGGCCAAAAGGATGATGGCTTCAACCCAGCAGTGGCTCTGCAGGAGAGGGACGTGGCGGGCTGCTTCTGTAAAGATGGCAGCTCCGGAAACCCCATGGGCAGTTCTGTCCCGTCCTGTGGGGTCGCTGAGTCGAATCTGTTCAACAGCAGCGGGCCTGTTTGTTTGTTTTGAGGTATGTATGTCAATTTATGTTGTGTGTGAACACCATGTAATGGTGTACGTATAAAATATACACATTAAAGAAAACCCACTGCTGTCGATCCAATTCTGAGCCTATAGGACAGGGTAGGACTTCCCCATAGGGTTTCCAAGGCTGTCATATTTATGGAAGCAGATAGCCACATCTTTCTCCCATGGAGTGCTGGTGGGTTCGAACCACTGACCCTCAGGTTAGCAGCACCGTGGTTAAGCAATGTACCACCAGCCTCCTTAATAGACACACATACGTAACATTTTGTGTGGTGTGTGTATGTATATGCGTGTATATAATACATTTATATTTTGAACAGTAAATATTAGGTTGAATCATGAAATTGCCATTTTCACTGGTCAGCGGCAGTCACGCAGCAGCCGTTCCGTGTGGCTCACGCCGACACGGAAATGTACAGACGCAGGCGACAGGCTGTCCCCGTTTCCCGCTCCTGGGCCGCGCTTAGAGCCCGGGGACACACCCGGTTGGCTGTCGATTCCTCTGCTCCCCAGGCGCCCACTGGCATTTGGAAAACACGGGGGACTGGACGAGCAAACAACTCGGACGAGTGTCCTGAATTCCCGCCACCAAAGCTTTCCCACCATCTGGAGGGAGACTGATGCCCCCACTGGACGGCCACCTGGAGCACTGGCAGGAGCCTGCAGGGAGCTGCACGCGGAGACCTTCCCCTCGGCTCCCAGGAGCGCAGGCAGGAGGTGCCTTCTCCGCAACCACACACCACCACCCACGCACACGTGCGCATGCACGCGCACGTGTGCCGACAAACAGGCTTCCACATGCTCACACGTGTATACACATGCATGCAGCACTGCACATGCAAGGACACAAACATGCTTCTACATGCTCATGCACACACAACACTCACATGCATACATACACCCATATGCGCACACATAAGGACACATACAAAGGTGCTTCCAATGCTCACTCACATACACTCACCTTTATACATACCCACTCATAGTCATACAGACTAGACATGCATACATATACACACGCCTGTATGCACACACACAAGGACACAAACATGTTCCCACACCCTCAGTAACATACCCACACTCACAGATATGCAGTCATACACACTATAACATACTGTCATACACTCATACATATGCTACCACACAAGTACACACACTGCATACACATGCCTGCACTCATGCACATGAGGACATACAAACATGCTTCCACATTCACACATACACATTCAATCATACACACCTACATACACACCACACACTGTCGTCCACATATACACATGTGTACAACACACATGTGCCCATACATACACCAAGGACATGCAAACATGCTATTAGTCACTGTCACATATATATATATACATGTGCTTATACACACACAACAGTCATACAAACTCACATACATACTGTCATATACTCATGTACACACTGTCATATGCACACACATACAAACTCACACGCACGGAGCCCAGTGCCACTCAGCCACTAGGAAGTCATGCACCACTCACAAGGCACAGGCCAGCGACCAAGACAGCGCCTTGTTCTGGGGCCCTGTGAGTGGACCAATGATTCCAGCCCCAAGGCTGCGGAAGGACCCTGGGAGGTACAGAATGACGGGATGTGTGGTCTCAGGGCCTGTCCAGTGTCCTTATCCCTCTATCCACAAGTCACGCCCACTCCTGCCTACCTGCTCCCACATGACTCCGCCCAGCACCTTCCTGGAGGAACTGTGGGCCTGTGCACAAACAGCTTTCATAAAGCTTGTGCTACACGAGTGACAGAGGCAAGCACCTTCTCAGTTTCCAGCCCTTTCCCCAAACGCACCTGTCAGACTAAACCCCGGAATCCCAAAAGCTCCTGGAAGAAGTGGGCAGAGGAGCAGAGGGCAGGGCACACTGCTGCCTCCTCCAGCCACTGCTTCCTTCCTGGGCTCCTGCTTTGACTGCTGAGTAGGGTGTCAGCTGGGACTTTCCAGGGACTTGGTGCCAGACCCAGCCAGTTCTCAGTCCTCACCACCCACAAACACAGGCCCTTCCTCCATAGCTATCCTCTGAACATGACTTTGTCTTCAGAGCTTCTAATGTCCACCAGTTGGTGTTTCAAACCCACCAGTGCCTCGGCAGCAGAAAGATGAGGCAGACTACTTCCATGAAGACTGACAGCCTTGGATACCCTGTGGTGCAGTTCCACTCTGTCCTCTAGGGGCGCTGTGGGTCAGAATTCACTCCACGGCAGTGGGTGTGGTTTGGGCTTTGCTTCCATGAAGATTGACAGCCTTGGGGAGCCTTTGTGAAGTTCCTCTTTGTCCTCTAGGGGCACAGTGGGTTTGGTTTTGGCAAGTCCACTTACTACATTGCTTTCAGAAATCCCCAACATTGATGTTTATTTTGCAACATGGAGCCTTCCTCCTCCTCAGCACAGGAAGGCGTGAAGTTGCTCTCTTGGGAACCCACTAGTAGGGTGGCTTCCTCAGAGCAGTTCACAGTGTCTGTGGGAGGTGGCGTGGGAGCGAGGAGATTCACGTGAATGGCGAAAATCCGGGTCATGGTGAATCAACACTTTTCCATGCTTGAAGTTCATGTTAAGGGGGAATAAAAAAGGGGGGAGGGGCTAGGCGCTTTATTTTTCTCTGCAGAAATCAAGCAGCTTCCCTTCTAGTATCCAAACCTTTCTACTAAGGGCTCAGAGCCTTTCAGGAGGCCACATCCTGTAAGATTCCGTTTCTGTGAGCCGCCCAGAATAAACCAAGCCAGAGAGAAACAGTGTGCGGTTGCCGGGGCTGGGGGTGGCGGGCGAGGCGGAACACAGACCGCACGGGGCGCAGTGCTCCTTCGTGGGGGGATGGAACGTTATAAAATCGAACGCTGTATGTGCGTGACCTGCATGGTATGCGAATTACAGCTCCCTAAAGCCGTGACACGTAGGACCTTCCAAGAAGCGGATCCTCATGTCTCCGAGGTCCATAGCGCCAGGCGAGACGGGACAGCACCCGGACGTCCGGCTCAGGACGCTTTCCTGCATACCCTGAACTGAATTGCAGAGGCCAGAAACGGACGGCAGGTTTTGGTGCTGCTCAACTCATTTTGCCTGTTTGGCCTATACCGAGCCGGGGGCAGGCCTCTCAGGTCACGGCTGCAGGGTTTCCGTTCGTAGCCACAGCGACTGCCGCTCCACTGGCCGGTGAGTGAATGTAAGGACGCATGCGCGCATGAGGGAGCGAGCACCCTGCTCTCTGATTGGTCTTTCCCATCACCCCTCCCGCTGTAACTGATTCTATTTGCTGTTGAGAATATAACGAAACACAGCAATCCAACAGTTTCTAGTATATAATTCAGTGATGCTGATTACGTTCTTTGAGTGGGGGCGACCATCTTCATTCTCCTTTTCTGACTTGCCTCCCCCATTAACATAAACTTACTACCCCCTGAGTTTCTCAACTAATCTGTCAAATTGCTGTTGTCAATTTAATACTATATGCCAGAACCAAACTCACTGTCATCCAGTCGGATCCGACTCATAGCAACGCCTCCTTGGGTTTCTGAGGGTATCACTACGGAAGTAGATTGCCCAACCTTCCTTCCGAGGAGTGCTTAGCAGTCAAATGCCTTAGGCACTGCACCACCAGAGCTCCTACTTAATCCCATACATTCTTAAAAGAGTCTGATGCCCAAGGCAGACATGTTTTACTAGTTACGCTGAACTCGTTTGGCTTTAAGGGGACTTAAGGGGATATTTTTGGTTTAAGGATTAAATGTGATCAGGACAGTAATTTAAGCAGTTTGTACTGCACCAATAGCTCCAAAAAATCTAGATCCCTTGAAAACTTGAAATTCTGTTATACATTTTTCCCCCTTTTGATCACAATTCTTCTATAGAGTCTGTGATCAAAATGTTCAATAACAGTAGCCATCCAGGTCTTTTGGTCTCAGGACAAAGGAGACAGTCATTCATGGAGGCAATTAGCTACACATCCATATCCTCCTCCATCCAATTCCTTGTCTTTGAATGAACACTCATCTAACCCATGAAAGTCACAGCCGTTTCTTCCTATCTGTGGTCCTTGTTCCTCTCTAACCCACACAGAGGCCCTGGTCCTATCACAAACTTGCCCTGTGACCTTAGGTACATTAGTTTAAGCCCTGGGCCCTGGTTTCCCCATCTATAAGGTGAGGGACACAGGAAATGATGTCTGCGGTTTCTTCCAATTCCAATACGTTATGACAGTCTTTACCAAAGTGATCATTATTCATGGATGAGCACAAAGTTATACAACGATCCCTGGCGGGCAGATACACACTGAAGTCCTGATAGTTGTTTTTCTTTTTTCTATGTGAAATGGGACATTGGACTATGCAGTGTACGGGCAGAAAGGGAAAAGGCCGTCATTAAAGGGGAGAGAGGCGGGCAGCCAGGGGATCGCCTGTATAAATCGTTCTCGGCGACTGCGCAGGGAGAACTTTTTTTTACAGTGAGATCATAAGAAGGAGATGTATGTCCTGAGACCCAGTGCTAATTCAGGGTTTGTACAACAGCCATTTATCAGCACCCGAAGGGCTGATCTGTGGCCCAGACACCTGATTTGTATTCTGACTGGCTCAGAAAGTTAACCGACAACAAGAGACAACATTCTCCATCTCGCTGCAGACGGCGGCTTAGAAATGAGCACAGAGTGATTTTCTGCTCTGGAAAATGAGTGTTTTGAAACACTCATTAGAAATTAATCCCCAAAGCTGTTCTCAGACTCGACCGTTTGGCCCGTAGCTTTGTTATTTTCCAGTCATTTAGTTTTCTGACTGCGCTGGGCAGTGAAATGACTTCCTCCACGTTAGAACACTCTGGGTGGACTTCCTCATCTGGATTTAACTTCAGACTGGGTGCCCAGGCCACGTGACACTGTGTGTGCCCTGCAGGGACCAGGTGCCCATGTGGGAAAAGGGGGGAGACTGACTGGTGAGGCAGCTGCCCTACAGTCATGTGGGCACCCTGACCCAGTCAACGCGAGGCCCTCTGCTGGCCCGGAGGGCGAGAGACAGCCCCGCGAAGGCTCCTGAGCTCCGGGCCCACAATCAGAGGGGAAAGGCTAATTAACGGTTCCCAGAGTGTAAGCCCTGCGGCGCGTGTACCGGGTTGAACTGTGTCATTCCCAAAAACATTTTCCGGTCCTAACCCCCAGTCCCTGTGAGTGTGGCTTTATTCAGAAATAGGTCTTTGTGGATATAATTAGCAAACTTGAACATGCAATGGAAGACAGTTGGCCTAACACAACATGAATGGTGTGCTTTGAGAAGACAGACAGACACAAAGGAAAGACGGCCATGTGATGACAGAAGCAAAAACTGGAGAGACATGTCCACAAGCCAATGAACACGAGAGTGCCGGCAACCACCAAAAGCGGGCGGAGGCAGGG
This sequence comes from Orycteropus afer afer, assembly GCF_000298275.1. Taxonomy (NCBI): domain Eukaryota; kingdom Metazoa; phylum Chordata; class Mammalia; order Tubulidentata; family Orycteropodidae; genus Orycteropus; species Orycteropus afer. The sequence continues at coordinate 8,092,904 of NW_006921644.1, read as the reverse complement.
AGGGCTGTTCCGCCCCAGGCCACGATCATCTCTTATGGGGTCTCCCAACTTCCTCCCTTTTTCCCCAGAGACTGGCTGGAGCCTGCTAGGATCACAGCACTGTCTGACCGGTTCCTGAGGTGCCCTCACTGCTGCAGAGCAAGTGTCCAGTCCCGCAGGAGGAGACACCACACCCTGCCCAGTGCTGCTCCCGGTTCACCGCACACACGGCTCGCAACCCTCTCTCCTCCAGCCGAGTCTTTCCCGGTCCACCCCCAAGGCTCGGCTCAGCCCTCACTCCCTTCCTTGCCTCCCGCAGGCAGATACACATGTGCCTTTCTCTCTGCCTTCTCGTGTGGTCTTGTTATATACCTCGAACGCCACTTCCATCACGGACTTCCTATTGAAAGTGTTTACACAGCGCCTCCAGTTCCAGACCAAGTGACCCTGGATGACAGACGCCATCTATGTCTTGGTTATTCCGAGTCTCTAGACCCTGTGAACTAGGGCCTAATTCAAATTTCTGCAATGAATCAGGGTGCCCAGGAAGGAGCCTTGGGGGGACAATGAGCCTATAGATGGTAGGAAGGCTGGGCACACACACAAGGGTGTCCTCCAAGGTCAAACCAATGCAGCTTCAAGAGCTTCCCAGTGGAACTGTCCTGGTTGCAATATAGCTCCTGCTCACTCAGCATCCGGGGTCCATGCCAGACTCTAGCACTAATCGTTTCCCTCTGGGGAGGCTGGCACTGCCCAGGTTAGTAGGGAGGAGGAGGTAAGGTTTTCAGGAGAAAGTCTCAGGACCCCTTCTGAGGACTGTAGGAAAAAGGCTCCAACATCGACACAGGGAGCTTGAACTTGGAATAAGCCCCCTCTGGTAAACTTGAGGTTGTCTAATTTCACCCATCCACACACCCATGAACCTGTGCATCGATTCATCTTCCAACCAGGAATCCATCCATCATCTACCAACACATCTATGAATCTGTCCACCTATCCATCCACCCACCAATCCATTCACCCACTCACCCATCCATCCATCCACCATCCTCCCACCCACCCACCCATCATCCATCCACCCACTCATCCATCCATCCACCCATCTATTCATCCATCCACCATCCATCCAATGTATTCACACACATCTCCACCATTCTTTCAGCATTCATTGTGTAGTTGTAACGCATCAGTCATGGCTCTACGTACTGCATACAGCACAGAGAACAAGATGTGGGATTCCTGCCCTCAAAGAACGTATGTTCTACAAGAGGGAGAGAGATTCCCGTTTACAAACGTGCGAACGGACGACACTGCACCTTCAGAGAGGGATGTGTGCTCCCTCGGAAAGCCGTGTGGGACTTTGCCGTAGCGAGTGACTGTGGCAGGGACAGGCAGCGGGGGCTTCTTTAGTAAGGGTGACTAAGGAAAATCTCTCAGAAAGGTGACAGTGAGACCTTAAGGAAAAGGAGACAGTCATGTGAAGATGGGAAAGGGGAGCCTCCAGGACAGGAAATGGCACTGAGCTGGTGAGTGAGTGAGGAGCCTCAACTAACCGAGTTGACTGGCTGGAAGGCTGTCGCGGTAGGGTCGAATCAGGCGGACCCATGTTCCAATCCTGGCTCTGTGGCCCTTGAGAGACGTGCAACCCCTCGGGGCAGTGGGTTCCCTATCCGTATGATGGAGAAGCAAAACCTGTCCTCTGAGGGTGGCAGTCAAGGTGGACTCAGGTGGGGCTTGGTCCTCGCTGGGGTGGGCCCTCCAGCCCAGTCGCTCCCCAATCTTTGTGCCGGGTCAAAGTCGTCACACTTCTGGGTCTGCGTCACAGACGAGAGACTGATCACCTCGGTTCAGGTCGCCAGCCTCAGGCTGACGCCTCCATCTGATTTCCGTTTCATTCCATAATTTTAAAACGCTCTGTGTACTCCCTTTATTATGCATGTCACCCAGCTCCACTTACTGTGAAACTAGAAGGTCACAGCTTGGCTCTGGGCTCAGAAATATGGCACCTGTCATGACGATGATTTAGGAACTTGGCCTTCCACAGTGGGACCACAGTGCAGTAAAATCAAGTCAACGGTTCAATCCCCTGGGGCGGGGTAAAAGCTGGCAGAAATCTTAAGCTGCCGTAGTGACAATAAA
>NW_006921644.1:8078417-8090629 GCF_000298275.1 Orycteropus afer afer | reverse complement strand
TTGGGCAATCCTACTTCCGTAGTGATACTGCCTCGGAAACCCAAGGAGGGGTCGCTATGAGTCGGGGCCGACTCGACGGCACGTAACAACAACAACGACAACAACAACAACAAGATGACATTGGACCCCGGCCTCTGTCTTCAGGTAGCTCAGCTTTGGAAGGATGGCGAGGGACTGGGAACAGGGAACAGGATGTTGTGATCCTGACGAAGTTTTAAACAAACAAAACTAAAACCAAAACGTGTTACAAGGATGTGAGGCCACAGGACTCATGAACTCAACCTGTCGGGGCTGTTTGTTGGCTTCCTTCCCCTGTTTTCTCATACATCTCGTTCTTCCCTTCCTTTTATTATGAGGCGTATTCCAGTAAATGTTTAACAACCAGTTCTGTGGAACAATAAAAGCCCTGATTGGTAGCAACTGTAAACACTCTCACTGTGGTTGATTTCGCGCTGCCCAGGGGCATCACTGAAGGCACAGTTGGGAACAGAGTGTAAGGAGCAGCCATTGCACCCTGGTGTGAGCTGGCTCCAGGACACACCAGCGCCATACCACCTCTGCAGGACACCGCTGCTACCCCACTGCCCTGATACTACTGCTTCTCTGGAGTCACCACCACCTGCCAGTTGGCAGTGGCTTGCACGGTGCTGTGATGCTGGGAGCTGTGCCCCAGGATTTCCAATCCAGCAAGGTCCCTGATGGTGGACAGGTTCCAGCAGAGCTTCCAGATGGGGGAGACCAGGAAGAAAGGCCTGGTGATCTCCTTCTGGAAACTGGCATGAAAAGCCAGTGGGTCACAAGAGAACTGTGCCTGACACAGTAATGGGAAATGAGCCTCCGGGGCTGGACGGCACTCAAAGGAGACAGCGGCTGCCACCGGGGACCCGAGCAGGCCAACGACAGAGAACACGCTGCCGAACCAGGCACCGTTTCATTCTGTTGTACGCGGGGTCACCATGGGTCAGAGCTGACTTGATGCAGCCAGCAACGACAGTGTTTCAGTGCATCGCGGTCAACAAGCACATATTTCCAGAATGTTAATGACATTTGTACCAGGCCACCAATGGTCCCGAAGAATGACAATGGTCCCATCTAATAATGATTGTGGGTCAGATTTGGTGTCAAGCACGTACACGTGACGTGTGATATCATTTTAAGCATCACTGTATGAGGCAGAGGAGCCCTGGTTAAGGTATCTGCTAACCAAAAGGTCGGTGGTTCAAACCCAGCAACTGCTCCATGGAAGAGAGATGACGTAGTCTGCTACCATAACGGCTGCCAGCCTTGGAAACCCTTTGGGGACCCTACTCTGCTCTGCAGGGCTGCTGTGAATCAGAATCAACTTGGCGGTAGTGGTTTGGTTTGGGTACAAGGTGGGGGTTCTCACTCTCAGTCTGAGGGGTGTAATCCTCAGAGGTTCCCACACTGAGGGAGCAGGGCTGGGATTGAGGGCTTATCCCTCTCTCTGGGGTGACCCCTTCCCCATTCCAGCTCTTCCTGGGAGTAGTACCTTGCTCCCTAGCAGGCATCAGGATCCCAGTTTCCCTGGGATCTTCCCACAATGCTCTCCTGCATATGTACCCATCCCCCTCTTTGCTCAGAACTAAGTCCAGTTTACTTAGCCAGGCTCCATAGTACGGGCACCTACAATCTCTCTGCTCCAGCAAAATGGGTTTCCCCAGTGCCCCTGGCACCCCTCTCATTACTGACCCCTCTCCCATCAGCTGTTGCTCCCCCACTTACAGTCCCACTCAAACCCTCCTTGCTCGTGGCAGCCTCCAAGACCAGAGCCTCAGGCTCTCTTCCGCCCTCAGCTCCTCCAGTGTTTCCGCCAGGATCACTTGCTTGGGCCTTAGCACCTTTATGAAAACTGCACTGTTGCCTGTTTGGATTTCTCATAGCTCCCAGGGAACTGCAAGCTGCTTGAGGGCATAGCCAGTGGCACGTACAATCAGACAAGAGCCCCCAAGAATCAACTTGCTCAGACAGATGTTCAACAGCTGTGTCCTCAGCACAGCGTTCTGGACCTGCCCACTGCAGAGTGATGGCAAAGAAGTGCGGCTGCAACTCGGGGTCCCAGACCCAGCAGCTAGCTTGGGGGAGGCAGCTCAATGATTTTAAAAAAGAGTGCTAGACAGCAACTCTCACTCGCTCCCTGTGGAAACTCCATTTAGTGCCAAAAGAGCAAGAAAAGGCCACCTCTGTGAGGCTGGCATGGAGAAGCGAGGGCTCTGTGCCCAGGTAGGGGTTTCGCAATATTGATCTTAACTTGAGGCTCCAACCAACAGGGTTTGGGAGGGCAGGGGCGGCAGGCTACTGCAGACAGCACTGCCGACCACAAACTGAGCTGCTCTGGACAGCACCGGCTGTGACCTTCCACTGGCTTGGACCACATCTCTAAGAAGCTGGCGGCCCACACCTGACAGTGTTCGAGAGTGCCTACGCTTAGCACTGAGGCCGCCTTTCTGTACCTAGCAGCTGCTCTGGCCACAAGGTCCCAGCGACACTCTCTCTCTCTCCCCCGCCCCCCCCCCACACATACACACACATGGCACTGTGGTGATGATGGTGTGGATGCGAAGATCCCTGGTGTTGGGAGGACTGATGCCCGTGCGCCCTGAAGCCCTCCACCCCTGAACACAGCCCATCTCAGCACAGTGACACCCCACACCATAAAAGCGTGTCTGGGAGGACTGTGCACCGTAGTTGCCAGGCCCATGGGGTTGGTCTCCATGGAGGCCTGGCCCTGGCTTGGGGACTGAGTGGAACCCACATCTCTCCTCTCTATCACCGAATGTGTCCTCTGGAAGGTGGGCTTGGGACACCTGCAGGGCGAAGAGCCGACCGTCCGCCTGCCCGGGGCTGTGTTACTCTTGGGATCATCTGGCCTCTGCGTGCGTGGGCACAGGACGGGCTCAGTAAATGCTGACACGGGGGAAACATGTATGAGCCTTGAGAAACGTACCAGAGTGGGAGGAAGGAGAGAAGAGAAGGGGAGAGGGAGGGGGAGCTGAAGGGGTGAGAGGGATGGAGGGACAAAGGAAGGAGGGAAAGATGGAGGAGGGAGCCAGGGGGTGGGGCGCGGGAGCCGAGGGAACTGATTCTACAAAGAAAAGAATCGCTAAAGAGGTCAATGGGGGAAAAAGGCAGGTAAGCCTAAGTTTTCCCATCTTTATGGGAACAAAATGAAGTCAGCAAAATGGAAGACTATATCAGGAAGATGACAGGAAAGATAAATTGTATACACAGGGAGTGGATAAGGCGCGCTGGTGGCACAGTGGGTAAGGCAGCTGGCTGCTAACCAGAAGGTCGGTGGTTCAAACCCACCAGCTGCTCTGCAGGAAGAAGATGAAGCAATCTACTTCTGTGAGGATTTACAGCCTTGGAAACCCGATGTGGGTCGTTATGAGTCAGAACCAACTCTATGGCAGTGGGTGGGGATGGGTAGTAACAGCAACTGATAGTAGTCATCAAACGTGAAGCGGAAACTGTCATAGGTGGGGTGAAGGACAGCTTCCTTTTGGCCTACCCAGCACAGCGTTCTGCTTCCTCTCATTTTGACAAAAACCCCCTGACTCCTACTTCCCCTCCCCCACTGCAGTCTGTCACTGAGCTCCACCCTCTCCTGGCCCCAAACTAGGTCACTAAGTTCCCGCCCAAGCACCTGCTCCTGACGGGGACTGATGGCGGATGGGGTGAGAGTGTCCACTGCGACCCAGATGCCCTGACCCCACTCTGGTCCCAGCTGGTGTGACACCTGCTGATCAGCTTTCCTTCCATCCTGGGACAGCCGTGCAGCCTGTCAATCCAGTTTGCTTTTATGCATGAATCTCCCAGAGTTAATTTCTGTTGCTTGCATCCACCGTGAATGGATTAAAAGGACTTTTCAGAAACATGACGCTATTGGAAAATACATTTCCTTGCTGCTGCTATTGCCGCTAGGAGCGCTGGTGGCATAGTGCCTAAGCATCTGACTGCTGACCAGAAGGCTGGTGGTTCAAACCTATCAGCCACTCCTCAGAAGGAAGGTTGGGCAATCTACTTCCATAGTGATACCGCCTCAGAAACCCAAGCAGGGGTTACTATGAGTTGGAATTGACTCAAAGGCAGTGAGGTTTTTTTTTTTTTTTTTTTTTGCTGTTGCCACTACAACTCAGATCGATCAACACCAGACCTTGGAGGTGTGTGCCCCAAGCTCTGGCTCCAAGTGCTTAAAGAAGTCACCACTAACAGCTCTCTAGGGGACATCCTGGCCCCTCTGCCAGGCCAGCGTCAAAGTGGGCAGGATCCTGAAACAAAAGAACAGCTGGGAACAAAGCATCACCCCAACACGACTGATGGGGGGAAGGCTAACCTCTGATGAGAACACAGACTCTGGGTTTGTCCTAAGGAACTGCAAAGAGGAGGAATGGCCCAAGTGGTGATCACCCAGAATCTGTTATAGAGGCTAGCAGGAGCCCACAGCAATGACGCTCTGTCTGGCATCTTTTGTGGGGTGACGTGGAGCTCCCTCCGCCATCTTTTGTGGGGTGAGGTGGGGCTTTGATGACTGAAGGCGTGCGTGAGTGAATGAAGAAATACCCAGATCACGCAAACAAGTCTCACTGTCAAGTGAGCCGACACACCCTCCAATCCCATTGAAAAGCCCTTTCTCAGCAAGTAAGTTATTGGAGGTTACGGGTGAGGCAGACAGACAGACAGGCAGAGGGACCACCTACGTGCTTTCCTCTTCTCTTACAAAAACAAGACACGTGGAAAGAGGTCATCAGGGAGAGCTCCGACCAGGACCTTTGGATTAGGACCGATGCTCACTGAAGATGTAAAGAGACATGTGCCATCAGGGCCCTCTCCTAACGGGGCAAGGACAACAGTGCCCAATTCTGTCTTCTATGAAAAGCTACTAAATGGAAAACAACAACAAAAAGATCTACAGGATTTAGATTAACTCACGAATGCCCAACAGTCAGGAGGCCATTTTAGTGTTTCTAGTCTGTGTTACCATCTCACACACAATCTTAAATCTTTTGAAACCATGGTTCCTCCCCAGAGTTGGGAAGCTCTATCAAGAGCTGGAATGGTGACATGAGAAGTAGGCTTCCTGGTGCTGTCACTGTTGCTTTAATGCTACACCTCTACTGAGAGTGGAGGCTTCCCACCGGCTGTAGTGGCGAAAATGCCTAACGTGCCTGGCTGCTGACCAAAGGGTTGGAGGTCCAAGTCCACTCAGAGCACCACATAAGGAAGGCCTGGCAATCTACTTCTCAACAATCAGCCATTGAAAATTCTGTGGTTTCCTGTGCAATTCTCAATCAGGTCCACCACTCCATGGTCTACGTGGGATCTCCTAGTCACATCAGCAATCAGTTCACTTGTTTCTTTTCCCCCTCATGCCAGTGTGAGTTAGACTACATCCTTAACTACAAGAGTCTGGGCTGAAGGGTGAATTCATGACTCAGGAGTGTGAACACTGAAGTAACAAGGCTTTCCACCCACAGATTTGAAAGCAAAATCTTTTTTTACATGTGTGCGTGCCAAAACCAAAAACCAAACTCACTGCCATTGAGTTGGACCCGACTCACAGGGACCCCTCCTTGGGTTTCCAAGGCGGTATCTCTATGGAAGTAGAATGCCCAATCTTCCTTCTGAGGAGTGGCTGGTGGGTTTGAACTGCCAGCCCTCTGCTTAGCAATCAAATGCTTTAGGCACTGTGCCACCAGAGCTCCCATAATTCCAGGAAATCAAAGATCTAGTTGGCTTGGGTTTCTCCAATCCTTAAAACCTCCCTCCCCCCAACTCTGTAATGCTTCTTAGGAACCAGCCTGGATTCCTCAAGACAAGTCTGGTCAGAAGAACCTCAGTCTGCAGGAACGTGAGCCGTCACCTTCTGCTGGGACTTGGGCGAGGATTTTCACCCATGGGAGAACATGGGAGATGGTGGAGCCACCAGCGAAGTGGTGGAACTGCCCTGGCAGAGGGACCATTCCCAGCGGGCACTGGATTCTGCCATGTGCTCTGCTGTTCCATCCATGAGGTCCCAGAGCGTATTTGACAGTGAGGACTAGGCGAGCCTCGGATGAGTTGCCTGCAGGCAAGTGTTCTTGAAATGGGAGCTCTGCTTCCGGGGGATGGAGAATGAGCATAAAACCCACTGTGTCCTCGCATCTGGCCTGAACTATGATCAGTGCGTTAGTTAAAAGTCAAAAGCACGAAGCTTGTTTTGAACTGAGGGGTATTTGGCCCGAACTGTACTAGTATTTGAAGGCAATAGATCCACCTTTCTGCCTTAAACTGTCTTTAATAGTGGCTCAGAAATACACTGTCATTTTGAAGCCACTGTGCAGAATGTTTTTACTGTTTTAATAAAAATCTAGGTGATGTGCCTATCAGCTCAGTAGGGTTGTCTTTTCAGAAAGGCAGTGTTTTCATTATGTGCGTATTTAACATAACACATGGCAGACCCGGCACCGTGCAGTAATCTGAACAGAAAGCCCAGTTACGTGGAACAAAATAATGTCGGAACCCCTGAAACTCGAGGGGCGGTAAGGGGTTCTTCCAGGAAAGAGGACATGCAGACCAACCGAACAAGGCCAGCAAAACAGAACACCTCGCACCAGTGCGTGGGGCCTTGCTGGCTTATGGAAACGGTCGACCCACACCTGCAGACATGCACCTGGAAACCAAAGTAAATGGAAACCAGTGTCCTGCCGGGTCCCGCCCCAGACTATTTCCTTCTCCAACAAACAGTTAATTAAGGCAAAGGGCCGGGATTTTCTTCTCTTTCTTTCTTTCTTTTTCCCCTGACATACATGCCATAATGGACTGAACTCTGTCTCCTTCTGAAAGCTAAGGTGAAGTCCTGACCACTGTGCCTGGGAACATGACCTTGATGGGAGATAAGACCTCTGAAGATGTTATCCATTCAGACAAGGTCACGCTGCAGTGGGGTGGGTGCTAAGCCTAATGTCTTCTGAGCAGGGTCTTCGACAGAGAACAGAGTGGTCACAGAGACACACACAGGGGAGGGCACCCCGTGAGGATGGGGCAGATGCCTCTACAGCCCAGGAACACCCGGGACTGCGGCAGTTCCCACGCGCTGAAGGCAGCGAAGAACGGCCTTCTCTTGAGCCACACCCTGAACGTGGATTTTCAGCTTCTTGACCTGTAAGAAAATAAACTCCTATTTTTAAAGCCATGGACTTGTGGCATCTCTGCTAGGGCAGCCCTGGGAGACTAAGACGCTCGCCTCATCCTCCATTCTCCCTGCCGCATGTAGATGAGCGTGTCACAGTGGGGCCTGCCGTTGTGGACGGTGGTCTGCAGGAGGCAGCGAGAGCCTCAAACACTCTGAGCACTTTCACAACACATAGACCTCCTTGTCCACTGAGGCCCTTCCAGAAGGCGCTGCGCGGAACGTGAGTAGTGTGTGTTAGGTGCCTGAGAACGCACCAGTCAGTGTGCCTGCTCACCACTGGGAGAGTCTGCTAATGAGTCGACCACATTAAGATAAAGCCCCCTGAAATGAACAATTCCTGGTCTCGCATCCATTAAGCCTGTGACAGCCTGCCCTTATGTCTGCTACCCAGTACTGTCTTCTCACGGAAGGTCAGGTGCAATGGGGACTTTCTGTCTTTTAGCCCATGTGATAATTACACGGCATCATGCTGGGGAACAAGGCCTGCAGGGTACTGGAAACATGGGGTATTTTGAAATGGCCCACCCCGAGTTTACAGAAACTTCCTGGGAACCTTGGGGAAGGTACAGCTTCCTCTGTTCTCCATTGCAGGCTACTGTCCCTTCCCAAGGCACGGCTACTTGTCACCAGGACCCTGGCTCCCTGGTCCTGTGTGCCAGTGACCCAGGAGGTCTTCCTCCTCCTGAGGCCCAATATACTCTTAGAATTCTGCCCCATTCATCCCAGTGTGCCCACTGGATCTCCTCAGAATGAGACGATGTCTCTCTCCTCCTGGCACTTCAAACATTGCAAGATGATAGCCATGGTTTTCCCCCCCTTTCTTTTCCAGTTCTAGTTCCCTCTACTGTGGCTCATTCAACAGGGTTTGGAGTCCTTTCTGGTTTTCATAATGGCGAAGAAGCCCTGTTTACCAAGTCCTTACGAGTTGGCAGTCACTGGACTGAGAGCTTCGCACTTGTTGAACTTTAACGCAACGTCAATCTCATTTTAAAGATGAAGAAACTCAGAGTCAGGGAGGGTGAGTGGGTTTCCCAAAGTTCCACCGCTGCTAAGTGACAATGCCACTACGGCTGGAAGGAATCCAACCTTGTCTGATTCCAGACTTATCCTTCATTATCGCCTGCACAGAACCTTCAAGGTTGTACTCCTTGAACACGCTTGTGTTTTCCAATCTTCCTCTTGCAAAGAGGTATCCATGGGAAGCACACAAGCCTGGCATACAGTCAGATGGTTCTAGTTCTGAGCCAATTGCTGGACCTTACAATCCTTTCTTATGACTGAACTGTGTCCCTCAAAAAGACACATTGAAATCCTAACCTTGTCCCTATGACCACACCCTTGCCTGGAATAAGGTCTCTGAAGATATCCTCAGTAATGTGAGGTCCTCCTGGAGGAGGGGGGCTAATCCAATCTGAATGGTGGCACAGAGACAGAGGGAAGACGGCCTGTGATGATGTAGCTACAAGGCAAGGAGCATCAGGGAGTCCTCACACCTACCAGATGCCAGAAGAGACAAGGAAGGGCTTCCCCAAGAGCTGAGAGAGAAAGAGCACAGGGAATTTGGGTTCTGAATGATACAGGAAACACAAAAAGAAGAAGGAAGGAATACACAGAATCACTGTACCAAAAAAAAATTGGTTGATGTTCATCCATTTCAGGAGGTGGCATATGATCAAGAACCAATGATAATGAAGGATGAAGTGGAGACTGCACTGAAGGAACTGGTGAATACCCATTGAGATGTTTCAACAAATGGAAGCCACGCTGGAGGCACTCACTCGGCTATGCCAAGAGATTAGGAAGACATCTACCTGGCCAACTGACTGGAAGAGACCCATATTTGTACCCACTCCAAAGAAAGGTAATCCCACAGAATGCAGAAATTATCAAACAATACCATTAATATCACACGCAAGTAAAAAGCTTACTGAAGGTAATTCAAAAATGGTTGCAGCAGTATATTGACAGAGAACTTCTAGAAATGCAAGCTGGATTCAGAAGAGGACATGGAATGAGGGATATCACTGCTGATGTCAGATGGATCCTGGCTGAAAGCTAAGAATACCAGAAAGATGTTTGCTTGTGTTTTACTGACTATGCAAAAGCATTTGACTGTGTGGATCAAAACAAATTGTGGATAACACTGAGAAGAATAAGAATTCCAGAACACTTAATTGTACTCATGAGGAACCTGTACATAGGCCAGGAGGCTGTCGTTGGAACAGAGCAAGGGCATACTGCATGGTTTAAAATCAGGAAGGGAGTGCATCAAGGCTGCATCCTTTCATCATACTTATTCAATCTATACGCTGAGCAAATAATCCAAGAAGCTGGACTATATGAAGAAGAGCATAGCATCAGGATTGGAGGAAAACTCATTAACAACCTGTGATATGCAGATGACACAATCTTCCTTGCTAAAAGTGAATATGACTTGAAGCACTTACTGATGAAGATTAAAGACTACAGTCTACGGTATGGATTACATCTCAACGTAAGGAAAATGAAAATCCTCACAACTGGGCCAACAAGCAGCATCATGATAAATGGAGAAGAGACTGAAGTTGACAAAGATTTCATATTACTTGGTTCCACAATTAACCCTTAAAGAAGCAGCAGTCAAGATATCAGATGCTGCATTACACAGGGCAAATTTGCTACAAAAGACCTCTTTCAAGTGCTGAGGAGCAAAGATGTCCCTTTGAAGACTAAGGTGCACCTGACCCGAGCCATGGTATTTTCAATCACCTCATATGCTTGTGAGAGCTAGACAATGAATAAGGAAGACCAAAGATGAGTTGATGTTTTTGAGTGTGGTGTTGGTAAAGGACAACGAAAGTACTGTGGACAACCAAAAGAACTAACAAGTCCTGGAAGAAGTGCAGCAGGAATGCTCCTTGGAAGCAAGAATGGCCAGACTTTGTCTCATCTACTTCGGTCATGTTGTTGGAAGGAACCATTCCTTGGAGAAGGATATCATGCTTGATAAAGTAAAAGGTCAACGATGAAAAAGGGGAAGGTCCTCAATGAGATGGATTGACACAGTGGCTGCAACAATGGGCTCAGGTATAGTAGGGATCATGAGGCTGGCACAGGACTGGGCAGTGTTTTGTTCTGTTGTACATAAGGTCACTACGCATTGAAGCTGACTTGATAGCACCTAACAACAACAACAGCTTCCACAACCGTGAGACACTAGGTGTTGGTTGTTCCAGGTGATCTGGTTTGTGGCATTTTGTTACAGAAGTCCTTGTACAATGGTACTTTCTCTTAGCTCACTGTTTAAGCCTCCAGTTTCCTAGGACATGCCTTGAGCTCGTTCTAAGTCTGTTGCTTTGACTCAAAGTTTTAGCCTATTGTTACAACATGAGGCTTCTGATCTTAGCACTACAGAGACTTCTTTGTGGGGGCTGTCCTATGCACAGTAGGATTTTTATTCAGCTCCACACCTCTGCCTGCTAGATGCCAGCAGTATGCCCCCTGCCTTCCAGAATGTTCCAGACATTGCCAAATGCCAGCGGTGGTTGGGGGATTACCCCTGGTGGAAAACCACTCTTCTAGTATATTTCAGACACCTCAAGTTGGACCATTTGCTGTTTGTACTTAGAGAACTGCCAGAGTCCAGAAGAATGAAGGCTTCCCAAACACTCCGGAACCTTCTCCAAACTGGTGATGGGGTACAATGAACTGAGAAGATGAGGTCAGAGACGAGCTCCACATGTGCAAAAGATTTGCCACGGGTCTGACACGGATGGCGGACACAGAACGCAGAGAGTGCACTCAGACTCTTATGCAGCACGCTAAAGTCCGTGAATAAAATGTTTACTTACTTGTAGCAAAAGTGAAATTATCCATTCCATTTTGCTACCATCATGCGTGACTAGGTCTGGATAAATATAAACAGGGCTGGTGACAAATGCATGTTACGAGGCTCACTGTGGACAGCGAGGGGACATTAACTTCTGAAGCAAATACACGGGAATATTTGCTATGTGCAGAGTCCTGGGAGGTGCCATGAGGGATACGAGGATGAAGGAGACACAATTCCTGGGCTACAGTGGCATTTCCAAAATGCAGCATGTGCAGTGCCCAGAGTGGGAAAGCCTTCCAACAAGTGTATGGAGTTGCTCACCCTCAGGTGCAGAGTCTGTAAAATGGGGACAAGGTCCCACTTAGGGTTATGGAAGGAGGTGTAGTGGTTAAAGCATTCAGCTGCTATCCAAGAGGTCGGTGGTTCAAACTCACCTACTGCTCAGCAGGGGAAAGATCTGCTTCCCTAAAGATTGACAGCCTTGGAAATCCTACGGGGCAGTTCTATTCTGTCCTCTAGGGGCACTGTGAGTTGGAATCGACTCCACAGTAGTGGGTTTGGTTTGGCCTTTGCTTCAATGAAGATTAACAGCCTTGGAAACCCTGTGGGGCAGTTCCACTCTGTCCTCTATGGGCACTGTGAGTCAGAATTGACTCCACGGCAGTGGGTGTGGTTTGAGCTTTAGGGTTGTGAGAGGAGGAAATGATCCTGTCATGGTTAGTTGCTGTCAAATTGATTTCCACTCACTGTGACCCCGTATGTGGAGAGTAGAGCTGTTCCCCGTAGGTTTTCTAGACTGTGACGTCACAGCCAGCTACCCAGAGGGACCGAGTAGTTGAACCTGTGGGCTCGGGACCATAGTCACAGGGGACATCAAGCTCAGTTGGCATTAACATACTGCACAAACATTGTTCCACCTCCTACTTTAGTGAGTAGCGACGGGGATCTTAAAAGCTTGCAAGCAGCCATCTAGATGCAATGATGGGTCTCTCCTCGTCCAGATCAAAGAAGAATGAAGAAAACCAAAGATTCATGGAAACAATTAGTCCTAGTGACTGGTATACCATGCGATCCACAGCCTATATGACTATGAGACCAGAAGAACTAGATGGTGCCCGCCTACCACTGTCAGTCACTCGGAGAGGGATCTATGTAGGAGCTCCCGGATAGAGAGGGAGAACAATATTGAACAAAACTCAAAATCATTTG
>NW_006921644.1:8074115-8078029 GCF_000298275.1 Orycteropus afer afer | reverse complement strand
GACCTTCTGGAAGCAGACTGCCAAGACTGTCTCCTGCCAAGGAACCGCTAGGTGGAACTGAACCTTTGACCTTTTGGCTACTAGTCAAGCACTTAACCATTTGGGCCACACGGGGACTCTGTGAAATGACAAAACACATAAAGCGCCTCCTCTTTAGCAGCTTCTCAATACAGCAGGTGGTCTTTTCTTAGGCTCCCTGTCTGATATCACTCGTTTTCTCTCTTTTTAAGCCAAAACTATTACAATTGTGGCTGCCTAGTTTTTTTCCAGGGAGATTCTTAAAGGCAGATACAGTGACCAACGTAGGAGAATCTGAAAACACAGAGACAGAGAAATGTAAAATCCTGTGTAGCAGAGCCCCGGTTCACTCATTAATCTACAGAAACGGTTACCTGAACCAGCCTTACATCCTACCCTCACGCTCTATTTAAGCATCAGGAAAGCATGCATTTCAGAAACCGAGTCAAGTACAACAAGGTATGGGGCTTGAAAGGAGCACCTGAGTTTCATGGGGAAGTCACTAATGCCAATGGGTTCGGGTCATTCTCCAGTGACGCCAGAGCATCTAGGTGGCTCTGCGTCACCAGCCTCCCAGAGAGTGCAAACCCAGGCAGGTCAGACGTCTCATAACAAGCAGTGTGACTTCACTCACACACTGATGCTATTTTCCTGAAATTGCACCCTCACTACTGAGTTAATAGGAAAAAATTCCAATTGAACTTGGGAAGGTTTTTTTTTTGCAATTCCAGTAACATCGAAGAATTCAATTTGCTGACAAGCGAGTACTGAAGGCTTTCACCAGTTTTCCAGCAGAGCTTAAACTCAATCCTAAGGACGGTTACCTGTCATCGGGAAGGCAGGAAGTGCTTAATTCCTGCACATGCCATAATGGGGGAACAAGACTTTCCAGGGCAGTGCGGCCTGCGTCGGGTTCTGAAACAATCCCCAGTGGACACCAGAGTGGCTCACGCCCTGGGATGGGGCATCTCGTTGAATACCTACACTAGGCTCACAGCCAGCGCTTTCCCCGAAACCCTGGACATGTCCTCCCTGGGATGTGGGCTTAAGCTTGTTATCAGCGCGGCAGGTGCCATTTGATGAACCGTCCGTGTGTTGTGTGCTGACATCAGGGCGAGAACTCTGTCACTGCTGTAGGTGCTGTTGTACCATCCAGTCGGTTCTCACACATAGCGACTCTTTTGGGACAGAGCTGAATGGTCCGGTTGAGTTTCTAGGCTGCAGTCATTACAGGGGCAGATTGCCAGGTCTTTATTCTGGTGGGTTCAAAACCACTGACCTTTCAGTCAGGCACTTAGCAGCTAAGCCATGGTGTGCCACCGTGGCTCCTTGAGACAGCTGTAGCATTGTGTGTGTGTGTGTGTGTGTGTGTACAAAATTCTAGCCATTATGTAATATCAAAGCATGCTTCTGGAAACTGCACTGGGTCATGTGTCCAGCTCTAAGTTTCTATGTGTCCCACTGGGTTTTTATTTCAGGCTGGGACCTTTCAGAAGCTGACAACCAGCTCTTTCTTCTGAGGCACCTCTCAGTGGGTTTGAACTACCAACCCTTCCATTTGCAGCCGAATGCTTGATCATTGCACCACCCAGTGATGCCCATGAGCTGTCATCTTGTGTGGCTCCCGTTCAGGCAAAGGAAACAGAAGAGAATGAAGTACTCTCAGGGGACAGGAAAGGTCTCTCCCCACTGTCACCAGCTTTTCTGAGTCAAGCAGAGGCAATGGATTTTTAGGGCAAGGTATTATTATTGCTGTTTGCTCATTCCATCTGTTGTTTTCACAGTCTAATCACAGTGGGTTAATAAAACCCCACCTGAGACAAACCATCTGAAACACATATCCATTCCTTCACTCATCCGAGGCGGTTTTATTTCTCCAGACAAAACTGGAACGCACAGCTCCAGGTGACAATCCCCCTGAACACTGTGGAACTGTCACTGAGGGACAGATGGGTCTGCTGTGGGATCGGTGAAGAGCCTTGTCTTTATAGAACTTACAGAAAAATAAGTCTTCTTCATTTCTCTTTGTAGAGTGCTGTGTGGAGGACATTCTGGATGGGGTTTCAGAAGGTCTATTCCATGCAGCTGAATGGCTGTTACGACAGCTGAAAGGGATGTGTCCCTGGCAGCAACAGCTAGTCTTTGCCTATTAGGAACTCAGGGGCTTGGTAACAAGACAGCACTTATGTGTGGGTTGAACAGTGTGCATCAAAGTGGCACCCACCTGTCACACCTCTGACTGTGACCTTCTGTGGAAATTGGGTCTTTACAGATGTCATCAAGTCAAAATAAGGTCATATTTGATTAGGGGGGGATCTCCAGTGCCATCAAGTCAATCCTGACCCATAGCAACCCTATAGGGACAGAGCAGAACTGCTCCATAGGGTTCCCAGGGCTGTAAATCTTTATGGAAGCAGACTGCCTCATCTTTCTCCTGGGGAGCAACTGATGGGTTCCAACCACCAACCTTCTGGTTAGTAGTTGAATGCTTTGAGCACTGCACCACAAGGGCTCCTTATTGGATTAGGGTGGACGTTAAATCCAATTATGGGTGTTCTTATAAGAAGAGAAAGATCTGGACACAGAGGGAAGGTGCCAGGTGATGACACTGGAAGAAATTGAGGGTGATGAGGCTATACGACAAGGGATGCCAAGCAGCGCTGGTGACCCCCAGGAGCTGGAAGAGGCAAGGAAGCATCCTTGCCTGGAACCTGTGCAGGGGCACAGGCCTACAGCACCTTGTGTTTGGACATCTAGACTCCAAAACTGTGGAAGGATGAATTTCCATTTAAGTCATGCAATTTGTGTACTTTGTTACGGAACCCCAAAAATAGGAGTATAATTTGATGTGTTAATTCTATAAAGTTAATATATTAATATAATATACTATAAGCCTTAACATAACACAAGACTACAGAAAAGACCCACCGGACCTCTGAGTGGGTCTACAGCCAAGAACAAGGTTTTCCTCATGATTTTCTTGGTCCTTGCCTCTTGGACAAGGTATTTTCCTGTTTATAGAAGTAACATGCTGAGTAGAGAAAAACCGAATATACAAAAGCACATGAGGAAATAACCAACTCTCAGATGCCAGCAGCTGGAGGGTCACTCCTCACTTGGGGACGTTTCATCCAGGCATCCCTATATGTGAATTACATACTCGGACCGCACAGCGGGCCGACTCCGATAGCCTGCTCCTCCCACTTCACTTTACACCAGGAACAACTTCTCCTGCCTTATCGATTCTGAGAAAACATAGTTCAAATGGCTGCATGTTATTCTATCAAGAAGCCCTGGTGGCATAATAGTTCAGTGCTCAGCTGTTAACCAAAGGTTCGGTGGTTCAAAGCCACCTAGGCATTCCGTGGGAGAAAGACCTGGTGATTGGTTCTCGTCAAGATTACAGCCTCGAAAACGTTATGGGGCAGTTCCACTCCATCATATAGCATCCCTGTGAGGCGATAGTGATTCGATGTACCCAGGACTACCATCAGCATCATTCCATACTAGGAGCTCGGGTGGCAGTGAGTTAAAACATAGGGCTGTGAACCAAAAGGTTGGAGATTTGAACCCACTAGCTGCTTCATGGGAGAAAGACGTGGCAATCTGCTTCTGTAAAAAATGACAGCCTGGGAGGCTCTGGGGGCACTTATACTCTGTCATGTAGGGGTGCTGTGATTGAGAATTGACTCCACGGCAGTGGGTTGGGTTTGGGCTTTGCTTCCGTAAAGATGAAAGCCTTGGAAACCCTGTGGGGCAGTTCCTCTGTCCTCTAGGGGCGTTGTGAGTCAGAATTGATTCCACAGCTGTGGACTGGGTTTGCTTTTGTGAAGATTGACAGCCTTGGAGACCCTGTGGGCAGTTCCACTCTGTCCTCTAGGGGCGCTGTGGGTCAG
>NW_006921644.1:7992506-8074015 GCF_000298275.1 Orycteropus afer afer | reverse complement strand
TTTGGGCTTTGCTTCTGTGAAGATTGACAGCCTTGGAGACCCTGTGGGCAGTTCCACTCTGTCCTCTAGGGGCGCTGTGGGTCAGGACAGACTCCATGGCAGTGGGTGTGGGTTGGGCTTTGCTTCTGTGAAGACTGACAGCCTTGGAGATCCTGTGGGGCAGTTCCATTCTTTCCTCTAGGGGCGCTGTGGGTCAGACTTAACTCCACGGCAGTGGGCTTTTTGTTTTTTTATGGCTGCCCTAGAACTTACTCATCCAGCCGCCCATTGCTGGGCATTGAATTTCACCAGCTTTTCACTATCATATGGAAGGCTCCAGCAAACCACCATGTACACAGATCTCTGCCTGCAAGTACCTAAGGTCTCTGACACCATTTCTGATGACTTCCTCGAGATAAAGTATCAGGAGTGGAATTGCCCTGATCAAAGCATGGGACTGGAAAAAGTTGATTCATAAAGCATCATGTCTTCTGGAAAGTTGGACCAACTTCCGTTCCTATTTTCTATAGCACTGCTGGACATAATGTGTTTTCTGGTCACAAGGATGTGGCTCTACTCAGAAAAGTGGGTGAGGCATGAAGCTCCTGTGAATGGCTTCTCCAAATGAGGCCACCTGGTACATGGGGGGGGGGGTTGGTCAGAAACGTTGGTCCCACTGAGAAACCCACAGGCCCTGTTCTCAGGGGCAGTCCCTTCTGCACATCCATATTAGCTCTGCTGGGTGGTAATGAGCTGCTTTGATCAAGTGTAGGTGCGGACCAGGTGAACACTGCTGGCCTCTGGACAGGCCAGGCTGCTCTCGGCCCTTTTGTACCTCTACACCTTCTGTGCTTGGAAAGCTCCTGCTCACAGTGCCACCTGGTCAGCTCCCTAGTGAATTGCTCACTCAGCTCCAGGGGAGGTGGACAGGCAGTGGTCTCTGCCCTCCGAGTCTACTGGGCCAGCAAGGGAGGGGAAGCACACCCATGCCAGAGATGATGTCATTTTCCACCTGGACACACAAGCTGACTACATTTCCCAGCCTCCCTTGCAGCTAGATTGGGACCTTGAAGTCAGGCAGGAAGAAAGGATAGGCGGGCCACTCTGGGGGCAGGCCTGAAGGGAGGAGAAAACTGAGAGAGGTGGAATAGTTAAGGAGGTTAACGAGCTAACACCTGCAACAGACCACAACTGCCTGTGTGACCTGGCCAATTAAATTAAGCGGAATAACCCCAGACCCAGGAACCGAGGTTTTGAGGAATTCTCTAATTTTGGGCCTGTGCAGAAGCCTCATACCCCTTAGCCAAAGTAACCCTATGATGTGGCCATATCATTATAACCTAATTAGCACTGCAGTCAGCTCATGAATCTAATTACAACAGAATTATGAGAAGGAACTTGCAGAGAAGGATTATGAATATATAATTAGGGTCCTGTCAGTCAAAGGACTCAACCCCACCTTAAAAATGCCCCTTTTAGGAAGTATAAAGCCAATAAAGTTAGACAGCTTGAAGTCCTTCCCTTCTCTCCTCTGGAAATGTAGTTTGTCTTTAAGAGCTTGTGTGCTTGTGTGACTGGCGCCTTGTTGAGTAAGTTGGTCAGGCTGCCCCCCAACACCCTCGCTTGTGGATCATCTGGGATTGCCTGCCCATGGATCACCTGCTTGTGGAGATTCTTCCTGCGAGTAGGGTGAGGCCAGGGAGAAGGCTTCTCCACCTGGATAACACTGGTTCTGGTCGAGGTACAGTGGGTGGGAATGTTCATGCCACCTCCAGGCCCCCACACCCCACAGCAAACAGAGCACAGGGCTGACCAGCTGCTGTTGAGTCGATGCCAATGCATGTCATCTCCACGTGTGCCAGAGGCTCCACGGAATGTTCAGTGGCTGATTCAGAAGCAGACTGCCAGGCCTTTCTTCTGAGGTACCTCTGTGTGCTCGAACCCCCAATGGTTTTATTAGTAGCTGAGTGCTTAACCGTTTGCATCCCCGGGGACTCCTGCCTCACACAGATGCACTGTCAGCCTCTTGAGGGTCAACGCCTGGTCTGTGAACTGTGTTGAGATCTACTGCTCACAGGGCTTGGGTCTGTGTCTGGACGTGGCTTTTCCAACTGCTTGCAGGACTCACTCCAGAGATCCGTGAACCAACGAATGAAAAACCAAAGCTGTCATTGGCTCAGAAGAGAACCACTCTGTAGTGCTGCAGCCTTCATCCGACCTCTTTGTGCAGTCACCTGGCCACCCCTGGCGAAGCCCCTTTGCTCTCCGTACTCTAAACCACCATGGCCAGTCAGGCCCCCATCTTTCTCAGGGACTCAGGCTTTTTCCTTCTGGCTCAGTAACTGTGGCCATCACAGAATTAAGTAATGACAAAGTGAGTTATCATCCAGTCCTGGCTTCGGCGGGGCCCATAACCTGCAGCTGAGCTACCTCACTGTAGGAGCTCGCATGACTGTCTTGCTGGTGACATGACAAATGTCCCCTATAATTCCGCAGCTCAGAGCCATCCATTCTGCGAGTCTGGCCGCCACACTTCGTGGGGAATAATGTCGTTTTGTTGAGAAGGGGAAGAGGGTGTAATTAGATTCCCCTTCAGTGTTACATTCCTCCTTGTTAATCAAAAATTAGTAGCTCTTAAAGGAAAAATAAACACAGCTCGGCTCCCCAGGAAGCCTATAGGGTTCCCATGGCCTGCTTAATTACAGAAACGAACCCTGTTCGCCTGGCTGTGGAATTAACACGACGGAAGGAGGATGGCCCTGTCCGGTGGAGGGATTAGAGGTGAGTTTTGATTTGCTTCTTTGCCCCGTTCTGCATTTGCTTATTTTTCCTGCAACGAGCAAGTACTGCACATTAGCAAGCATTTAAATGATTAAAAACAGCAACGGATGGGGTCACATCCCAAAGCCCTGAAAATGAGAAGAACTGGATACCTGTCCCAACTCCCCACTCTCATTTGCTTCCCAGGAGTGACCGCTGAGCCCTGGGTCCCTCATGGAAGCAGACCGCCTCCTCTTTCTCCCATGAGCAGCTGCTGGGTTTGAACCACTGACCTTTCAGTTAAGCACTGAAAGTATTTAGGAAGGTTGGGCAATCCTACTTCCGTAGTGATACTGCCTCGGAAACCCAAGGAGGGGTCGCTATGAGTCAGGTCTGACTCGACGGCACATAACAACAACAACAACAACAACATATACACCACCAGGACTCCTTGCCTGGCACACTGTAGGTGCATACTAAACAGTTGTTAAACCAACTGAAGGATGAAAGTATATGTCTAGGTTAGGGTACGTGTGTGGACCCTGTGGACAGGCTCTGTCTCCCCAGGAGGAAGCACAATGAGACACCTCTTCCAGCTGCCTGCCAAGCTTTGCTCTCCAGCAGCTGGGTGACAGCATCTCCCCTTTGGAGGCTCCAGGGATGGTCAGCAGAGGTGAAGATGCCCTGGCCGGTGACACCAGGAGGGACAGGACAGAAAGGAGGCTCTCTCTTCATCCCCTCAAGCCGGGGAGGCTCAAACCAGGACAGAGCATTGGCAATGATTAAATGGGGTGTTTCATCAGCACGCACCCACACTGAGTACTAATGCCAAACCCGGATGAGAATCTCCTTCTGGCCTTTGCAGAGAGGGATTCAATATTAACTCCCTCACAGGATTTACTAGAATCTGAAGGTTGGCTAGAAACTGGCTGTATGCCCATCCACAGATGAATGGATCAACAAACTATAGTGCATACACACAGTGACATACCACACAACGTTAAAGAACAACAATGGACCTGTGAAATGCCTCCTAACATGGATGAACCTAGAGGACATTACGCTGAGTGAAATTAGTCAAAGGACAGATACTGTAGGAGACCACTACTGTACAGCGTCAAGGAAAGGTTTACACACAGAAAGGAATATTCCTTGAAGGCTACCAAGAGTAGGAGGGGAAAGGAGGGTTGACTGCTAACCAGAGGGTAGACACGCATTGACATGGGTGAAGGCGAAGGCAATACTCAATAACGAGAGGTCAGCACAAAGTGGTAAAGGCAGAGAAGATGCTGGGAGGAGCACAACAGCTGAAGACAAGGAAGATAAATACGATTACATACACAGTCTTACCATAACCCTAATAATAGCAATACTCTATGAATGGATACAAAGATCTGCACACAGCTCAACAGGAGTGGGAAGGTGAATAGAACTACACCCGTGAATATATATATACAGGTCTCACAGAGGATATTTCTACATTTGTATCTCTTTGTGCTGCAAATATACTCACAAATACAGTAAGACATACAAAGGGCAAAGTTATAAAAACTTCTTGTTGTTGTTATGTGCCATCGAGTTGGACCAGACTCATAGTGACCCCTCCTTGGGTTTCCAAGGCAGTATCACTATGGATTGCCCCATATTCCTTCTGAGGTGTGACTGGTGGGTTTGAACCACCAGCCTTCTGATTAGCAGTCAAGTGCCTTAGGCACTACGCTACCAGAGCTCCCTAAAAACTTCTTAGCCATAACCAAAAGCCCCGAGGGAATGAATTGCTGTGTATGGAGGCTCAAGACCATAGTCTTGAGGGACACTAAGGTCAACTGGCCTCACACAGTCCACAAAGACAATGATGCACATCTGCTTGAACAATTTCTCTCAGAAAGATCAGCACAAGGCCGGTCCCCATGAGGCGGAGGTTAAAGATGTCCCAAATGTCCAAACTACCGTGCCATGCCATCATTTCAGACATTAACTCCTCCTCCTCCTCCCCGTAATTCCCCCCCCCCATCTTAGGGTTCTGCATTTCGCTGTAACGCCTCACAGAACTCACCAACACCCAAGGGATCATCTCAAGTAGTGGCAGTGGAGGCTGGCAGGCTGGCGAGTCCCAGGTCCCTGAATAGGCCTAGAAGATCCTCCCAATTCTTGGGGTTTGATGAACCTCTATCAGCAGATCGGATGATGGCTGCTGTCCCAAATCCAGGGGCGAGATGAGGATGAGCCAAGACACAAAACTGGAGCAAGAAGAGGGCGAACCTTCCCAGGAGATTTGTAGGTATACCCTCATGGAAGCTAAGGGTGGTGATTTGAATTATACCCTCCCACAAAGCAGGACTCAAGATGCATTCCACCTGTGTTGCCCCAACAGAAATAACCCAAGTGGATGGCTTTAACAATCAGCAGCTCAGGGCAAATCCCATCACAGAGTCAACTGCCAGTCATTATAGCGAAGACTACTACCAGCTGCTCAGCCAAGTTGATACCTGACCTTAACTACCACACCACCCCAAACAGGCATGGATAATGGGATTTACAATACATCACAGAATGGAAGACAATGGCTAGAAGGGCCAGATCAAGCAATTCACCACAACATCCTACTGTGTGTGATGAGTAGTGACTGGGGTCTTAAAAGCTTGAGAGCTTCCATCTAAGGGGCAATTATTAGTCTCTCCCTGTCTGGAGCAGAGAAGAGTGAAGAAAATAAAAAATACAAGGAAACAATTAGGCCAAATGACTACGGGCTACATGAACCCCAGCCTCCAGGACCCTGAGACCAGAAGAACTAGATGGTGCCCGGCTACCATTGCTGACTGCTCCAAAAGGGATCACAATAAGAGGTCCCAGATAGAGTGGGGGGAAAGGGGGAACAAAACTCAAAATCATAAAAGAGACCAGGCTTATTGGTCTAATAGAGACTGGTGGAACCCCAAGACTATGGCCCTTAGACACCCGTCAAGCTAGAAACTGAATTTAATCCCCATGACTCAACTGGCAGCCAAACAACAGACAGGCCTATAAGGTGAACAACACGGGAAGGTGCACTCTCCTTACAACAATCAAGAGGGCAGATGTATCAGATCAAAAGGGTAGCATATTCCCAGCAATAAAGCTCAGAAAGCAGGAAGGGACAGGAAAGAGGGATGGATGGAAATGAGAAATACAGGGAGGAAGTGGCAATGTTGCATGGTGGGGATTGCAATCCGTGTCACAAAGCAAAACGTGTCAGATTGTTGGGTGGAAAACCAACTTCCTCTGTAAACTTTCATCCACATCTCAACAAAAAGTTACAAAAAAAGTGGCTGTAATAATTTATTTGTAAAGTTTTCATTAATTTAGCAAGCATTTATCGAGTGTCTACGGCATGCCAGGCAATATTCAAGACCGATGTGGTCCCAGCCCATAAGGAACTTAGTCTCCTGAGGGGGGATGGGAAAGAAACCAGACAAGGATGATGACATATCCTGAGGAGTGCAGTGAGTAGGGCTGAGAGAGTGTGATGACGAGGAGTGGGGGTGGAATGGACTAGCCATGGGGACAGTGCCTGCTGGGGGGTGGGTGGAAGCTGGTGGGAGTAGGAGGTAACTAGAGGCGGAGAGAATGACATGACTTTAGTTCCTGAGTGGGGAAGAAGCTGGAATGAAGGCCATGTGGTTGCAGCAGAGATACCAAGAGGGGAGAAAGAGAGGAACAAGGTTAGAAGGCCCCCCGTCTGAGTGTTAGGGGTCGAATTTCATTCCCTGTGAAATGGGGGGCATTGATGGTCTTCCCTGGGGAGAGAGGAGATCCAAGCTACAGTTTAAGATGGTTGCCTGATACTGAATGGATGGTGCATTATAAGGAGCCAAGAGTGGAGAGCAGAGACCAGTTAGGGGCCATTACTGTCATCTGGGTGAAAGACAATGGTGGACTAGACCAAGTTCAACCAGTGGAGCTACCGAGAAATGCACACATTCAAGATATGTTTTGAACGTGGAACCACCAAGACTACTGGAACCACCAAAACCATTGGACATGTTTTACCAGTAACTAAGGTCCCTGGGTGGTGTGGGCGGTTTGCATCTGGCTACCTAAAGACTGCTGGTTAAAACCCACCCAGCGGCACGACAGAAGAAATGCATTTATTTTTTTTTAACTTTTATAAAAGACAATCTATGCTTTAAGATTTTGTGAAATACTTACTTTTTGACCCAAATGGTGTTTCATTTGTATACATTAAGGGTAAGACATCGAATGGCAATTGTCCCTAGATGCTCTCTGGTGGCTAGCTCCAAAGAGAACGGTTCATTTCTGCTCCCTGTGAACGCTCATTCAGGAGGTTCTGTGAGGGACGCTCATCGGCACTAGCATGGGCTCTGAAGCACTTTCCCACGTTCTTCTCACCCTGCTGGGTCCCTGCTTCTCCCATCTTCACAGATTCCACAAGGAGCCCACAAAGGAGGTGGTGAATGGATGGAGTCAACATAGAGCCTCGGCTTAGGGGGTGCAACAGAGATCCCACGTTGAATGGATTTGAACTGAGATTTTACGGAAACTTAAAGAAGTCAGACATGAACCTTCATGCTCCTTAGCGCAGATGTTCTTATGATGGTTTCTCCTCTTATAAAACATTTTCTTCCTGGTTAAACAATTCTTCGGCGCAAAAATTTCTAGGTTTACATTCCATCTCAGCCACTAGGAACTACAAAGCCCTCAGCTCTAGATTCTGGGATTCTCACCTACGAAGGGGAGGGAGGACCACACACAGGGGCAGCCAGAGGATTGACATGAGAGTGTCCAGTCAGATTTCTACAAGTTTTATTTGGTTCCTTTCCATGCCTGCCTTCCTATTTCATCACGTTCTGCCTCACTCATGGTTTCTGTTAAGGGCTGAAGTGTGACTCTCAGAAACATATGCTGCAATCCTAACCCTGTACCGTGAATGTGACCCTGCCTACAAAAGGGGTTTGAAGGTTAACATGAGGTTGCACTGGAGTAGGGAGGTCTTCTGAGTGGTGTCCTATAAAAGAGGTGAAGAGACAAGGACTAGAGGAAGACACCGCACAAAGCCACATCTATAAGCCAAGGCGAGCCCAGGGTTGCCAGGACCCACCAGAGGCTAGGACACAGGCATGGGGCAGATTCTCTCTCAGAGCCTCAGCAGAGATCAACACGGCTGATACCCTGATTTGGACTTCTAACCTCCAGAACTATAAGACGATACATTTCCATTCTTACAAGTCACCCACTGTTTGATATTTGTATGGCACTCCTGGGAGACTAGGATACCCCACATTGGCCCAGCTTAGTCCTCTGGCTTCCTGTGCATTCTCTGGTCCCCAATATCAATCTACCAAATTCTTTTCTACTCCACCTGGTATAGCTGATGTTGGGTTCTCTTACTGGCCACCATGAGTCCCGACAGATAACACACTGGAGGTAACTAGAGTTCTGAATCGTACGGTCCTCTCTGCTCACAGGTCATAGTCTCCTTTGGGCCATTTCACTTAGAACGTCAACCAGATCCTCAAGCTGTTTAGGTGAAAATGTGGCCAGAAGTCATGGTACTATCTGCAGAGCATCTTAAAATATTGATCAACTTAATCTTGATGCCCAAACTGGGAAAAGTTTCACTAGAAGAAAATATGACTACGTTACATGCAAGTTCTAGAAAAATGGCAAAATCGGGCACACCTGTTGCAAAGAGCCCAGTCAGAACCTTCATTGATCAGTTGCTGGAGTTTTACTTTTAATGGCAGTTCACCTGCATGCCTGTGCTCTGTTACCTCTGAGGACTTGCCTACAGGCAAGCAAGTGGCAGATGGGAAGCACCCCACATTTTTGCATATAACACACCCATGTAAATAATGTACCCATGAGTGCAACATGCATAGGAAACTAAAGCACGAGGGGTTGCATGGTTTGCAAAAACACCATACGACATGCACGTTATTTGTGTAAAAAATATGGTACGGCTTAGAAACTTCCCCCTCTCCCTTAACTTCTCCTAGGAATTGGGAAGGACCTGCCAGCCTGAGGTTTTAGCCCTGCAGTACCTTGGCCTGGCTTGTGGACCAACAGAGTTGCCCAGAAGCAACATTAGATAGACGCACAAGGTCTGTGGTTCAAAGCCTCCTCTTGAACATACAAACGTTGGGACTTATTTGGAAAGCACACGTGCACTGATGATGAGATGCACTCCTTGAATTACTTACACGCCTTGCTGCCTGCAGTTTCATTATGCACGTTCGTGCTAATATGGGACAAGCCCTCCTTGAGACCTGGGAGATGTGCTCCTCGGCTGGCTGGTGCACTGATTGACAGACAGACTGAGATAAACCATAAACCAGCTGTTTTCTCGGTGCCTGTCCTAGAACGTGTGGCTTTTTCTCAACCGGCAGCGGAGTGGAAAGCGCTGTCCCAATCCTCGCTGATTTCCAACGCTTTTATTAACTTTTTTTTTTTTTTTTCCTTACAGAGCTGAGTGGATTTAATAACTTAGAAAATATTGGGCAAGAGCTAATCTTAGTATTTGTCCACACTTTCTACATTGGCTCTCAGAATTCATTTCTTAGGCTGACAAGAAGGCCCATCAGAATTATATACAAACATAGCCAATTCGAAACCAGGTTTTCTGTAATGAACATCTCCCCCACAGCACATTTACAACAATGGATGTGGATCAATTTTAAAAAGGTGCCTGATTTGTTGAAAAGAATAAAACAAAACCCTTGCAACGGTTTATTCAGTTGGCCAACGGGGGTTCCATAGTAACCATGGCCAGGTGAAGTTCATAATGAAACCCCCACCTCCAGAGCACCCGAAAGCCATGAGGCTACATTTAGGCACTGGAGATATCACAGCCTCACGAATGATGTTAACTATCAGACCTTGCTTCTCCCCGGCATCATGGAAAAAGTGACCAGTGCAAACAAGTGAGCTGTGTCCACGTATTGACATAAGTATGAAAACTTGCATGGTACCACTAATGATAAAACACACGGCCACCAGAAGCTTCAAATGCAAGACCACTTAATTAAAAATCACAAACCGTTTGTATTTCAAGCTCTGTGTTTGCTGACTCAGGAAAGAAAAATGTTAACTCATTAAAAACAAAATACCAGCTTCCCCCCAAACCCCAGTACTGAGCCCAGTGACCACAGTTAATTAAGATCGAGTGCTAATAACAGTTTTCAGTAGATGGGAGTTCCTCTCTTACCTTCCTGGGTAGAAATGTTACTGTTTGGCCGTTCACTTCTGAAGAGAACATCAAGGGTGGGAGGTACCCCAAATCAAACTCTGAAATCTGGTCTTGGAATAACCACATTACCATCACGGGACCATGTCCTCCTGAGCACGCTTGTAAAGGGCCATCTGTTGCCCATGTCGGAGCCCGTGTCAGAGACAGACAGAGACAGCCACACCTGCGCGTTCACGTGGACTGACTTCATGCCTTCTACTCCCAAGGGTTCGGAAGACACAGAACAAAATGTCCCGCAGTCAGCAGGTGATGTCGCTCAATTTCCTGCCGTTTTCCCTGAATAAGGCTTGATGTCCGAGAAACAAAGCATTAGAGGAGAGAACGTGATGCACCAGGGAAGAGCCGCAGAGACCGAAGCTGGGCGGTTCAGCACGTCTTTTGGGGCTGGGTTGGAATCACCCCATGGGCACTCGCTGCAGTGGAAGCCGTGAATGAGTTCTACCGTGGAGCTAAAAAGCACGGCCCTGCAGAGGAGGAGGGCAGGAGGGAAATGCCTTCGAAAGTACTGAGCCCCAAAGACATGAGGACAGAAGAGGCTGCACGTTTCCAAGGGATGTGGAGCCAATGAGATCTGTCTCAGCCAGCCTGCGGGCAGAGAGGCTGCCTTTGCATCAAGGCTTCCAAGGAAGAGGCGGCAGACACAATGGCTCTGGAGTGTCACTTTTGTGGCCCTAGGCAGTTCAGTGAGAAAGCTGGATGGGTGGCCTGCTGAGGAGTCTGTGAGCACATCACGGTCACCCCTCCTGGGACTGCCTCAAAACACACCCATGTGCAATGCCTTGGGCTTGGTAGAGATTCTTCAATGTTTGAGTAAGAACAGTAGCTGCCAGTCATCCATTGTACACATACATTCTGGGTGGCACTAGACTGCTAACCTGAAGGCTGGTGGTTCAAACCCACCCAGTGACACTGTGGGAGAAAGGGCTGGTGACCATCTGCTGTCAAGACTACAGCCAAGAAAACTCGACAGAGTTCAAGTGTACTCTGTAACACGCGAGGCTGCCACGGATTGACTCCACCTGACAGCAGCAGGTTCGGTGTTTGGCTTCTGTCTTTGTGCCAGGCACAGTGCTGGGCTCGGATCTTCTAAGATGTTTGAGCCCCTAAAAGTTTACTCCATTTGTGGGCTCACTGCAATCATATCAAACACACTAAAATCCATACACATTGCAGATGGACTTTTCCTGAGAAATTGCTGAAATAATTTTTATGTGTTGGCAATTGAAATTATTTGGCTACAAAATCATAAAACAGACAAGGCTGACTAGTCTGATCAAGACTGGTGAAACTCCCGAGACTATGGCCCCTAGCTACCCTTCAGGTCTGGAGCAGAACTCACTCCTGTGGCTTCCAGCCAAACAATAGAGAGGCATACGGGGTGAACATTTACATCAGGTAGATACAGTCCTTGGAGCCATCAGTCGTGGGAGAATAGAAGGGAAGTATTTGCACAGAGAGATAGCTCAGGGGCCAGGAGTGCCTAGGAAGGAAGGCCACAGGGAGGAACTGGGAAGAGAGCTGTTACACTGTGGGAAACTGCAGTCAATGTCATGAAAGAAAATGTATGTGAATGGCGATATGGAAAATGAATTTGCTCTGTAAACTTTCACCCACAGCACAATACAATAGACACATAAATACCATCATTTGGCTGCCTGGTGTAGCTTGTTAACGAGAGGCTATGACGCCTCAAATGTATAGTCTGGGTTTCTTGAAAGTGATATCTACAACCCACAAATGCAGGGACCATACTAGTGTTATCACAATACTAACTTTTATCGATGTTTAATATTTATCAATTTCAATGTATTAATTTGCTTTTTCATTTTTATTTTTTCCTCCTAATGTTGGTGCTGGAAGCTCTGGTAGCATAGTGCCTAAGGCGCTTGACTGCCAACCAGAAGGCTGGCGGTTCAACCCCACCAGCCACTCCTCGGAAGGAAGGTTGGGCAATCTACTTCCCTAGTGATACCGCCTCGGAAACCCAAGGAGGGGTCGCTATGAGTCAGGTCCGACTTGATTGCACATAACAACAATGTTGGTGACAATAGACTGTCATTCAGGTTGCTGGCATTTTTGTAGGAAAGTTTGAAGCTTTCGGGGCTGGACCTAAAGGGATTAATAAATTAGGTGGTGCTGATGAGGCCCAGGTGACATTTATCAGGGACAGAGACGAACTTCAGCGTTACCCTCCCAGAGCCCAAAGTCGAACAGGAAGATGGACAATGAAATCAGGGAGGAACAAAGTGTGATGGGAATATTCTAAGGGATGCTCTGAAGGCTGTGGGCGCCTCGTCTGAAGGTGAGGGAACACTTCCCTCAAGGGTGCTGTCTAGACCAAGACCTGAAGGACCAGCAGGACAGGCACAGCACCCCGCCCACAGACGGTACAGCGGGGGTGAAGGTTCTCGAAGTCTCATGCGCGATATTAACCGGGCTCCCTGTACTTCCCACTTGCACACTTGCCTTCCATAAGCCGAGGCTCAGCACGAAGAAGGGATCATTTCCCACGTGCAGGGTGGTGGGACTCCTGCAAGACCTGTGGCAGTGGTTTGGGTAAAGTGTTGTAGGGAAACGCCAGGCACTGAAGTCCTAACACCAGCAATGTCATTATCTCACTCTCCCACCCACACCTCCAGGAGGTGTGCAGCTCGGCCACTTCTGGGGGGAAAGGAGGCTCAAGGAGGTGGAGGCTGGCATGGAGGGCGGGGCTCTGAGCACTCAGTCATCTGCTGACAAGCGAGACCATGACGCTGCTGGGAGATAGGCAAGTTGCTCATCCGCCTCGTCTCGCTGGCTGGGGACCACTGTCTTCCCTAGGAAACGGGTCATTTTCCTCTTTCCCTTGCTCCCTTGCCTTTTCCTCTCCCTTACTTTCCTCCTTCTCCCTTCCCTTCCTCCCTCCCCCTCCTAGGGCATCTCCAATGGCAGTAAATGGTCTCTCTCTGCAGACGAGAAGCCCCAGGAGACTGCAGGTTCCCAGAAGGCAGGGACCATTTCTGTCATCACTGAGGACACAGAGTGTCCCCCACCCCATCACAGACCCATACTGGCCTCAAAACAAAGACCATGAAATAAATGAATGGTTAACTGTAATTCTTTTTTTTCTAGCCATACTCTTAAGGAACACAATGGTGTATTCCGATTCTGTGAAAATCTATTATCATTAGATGTTTTCATCTTTTAAATGTTATCATGCCTTAAAAAAAAAAATTAAATCAATCCACGAAGACATCCATGGCAGCAGCAACTGATGGCCACCTGTAACAGGCAGTCTTTCTTTAGTCATTAGTTGAGACCCTCAGCTTTGAAAGCTGGGCACACTGCCATTCAGCCAAAGACCATATTTCCCAGTACCCCTTGCAGTTAGGTGTGCCCATGTGGCTAACTGCAAGCCAATGAGATTTAGGTCAATATATGCTTGACTTCTAGAAAGTTTTCTTTAAAAGACAGGAGGCACCTTCTTCTTCCTCTTTTCTCCACCTGCTCTCTGGGCTGCAGAAGGGAAGGTCAGAGCACTAGCAGCCCTAACAGAGCACGGTGAAGAGGGAGCCAGTCTCGTGGTGGTAGGAGGTGAGCGGGAAGGAGCGTGGGCCCCTGACAGCTTCGCGGGACCGCCATCCTAGCCTTGCATGGCTCTGGCTGCTCTGGACTTACTTCATGGCTAGAAAAACCAACCAACCTTTTATCTTCTTTAAGCCACGTCATTTGGGATTTTCCTGCTACATTCAGGCAGACTTAATCTTCCTGGATAGAGTGCTTCACACTCATGTCCTGTGCTCCCTGGATAAATGACCCTTTCCCAAAAACACCGAGCAGTGATAGGTAATTTCACGTGGGCAGGGGTGGTGTATTTTTTCTGAGCACAGCCCTTATATATTCAAGGTGGAGGCAGTGGCGGCAGGGCTGTTTGCCACAGAGGCAAGACGAGACGAGTTCTAGTGAAAAATGTTCTGTATAGGGATTGCTCGTGGTAGCAACAGAAATGCCTTGATGGCAAGTCCGCTCAGGGCGGACAGGATGACCGAGCTGCTGCTTACAGCCACGAACCTGCTGCCTGCAAGGGTCCATGCCCATTATTCCTTTCACTGGTGGGGAGTTGTCATGATGCAGTCATTTCCACTGTAGCATCTCACTGCTGAGCTGCTCTTTCTGACACTGATCAGCCCGAACAGTTCAGCAGCCTGAGCCCACTCCTCACTAGAGACGCTACACCAGATCCCTGTGTTGTGCACCCGGAGGGGAGCTTCTCCAAGAGCTGAAGCAAGTCCCAGGATCACGATTCACTGGACGGAGAGCTGAAACAGCTTTATTTAAAAAAAAAAAAAAAACTCAAAAACCAAACTCACTGCCATTGAGTCGATTCCAACTCAGAGTGACCTCCCTTTGGTTCCAAGGCTGTCAAATCTTTATGGAAGCAGATTGCTTCATCTTTCTTCTGTGGAGTGGCTGGTAGGTTTGAACCACCAACCTTTCGAGGAAGCTGCCAGATGCCTTAAGCGCTACACCACCACAGCTTTGTTTGAGGATATGTCAGTGTCTATACACCATCCCTTGTCAGTTTGTTGGAATCTGGTGGCTCAAGTGTTGCTGCAATGCTAGCCACTGTCTCTAAGAGATGGTCCTGGCTAAACTGGACATCCATTTGCAGAAAAACGAAACAGGACCCATAGCTCCCACCAGATACAAAAGTGAACTCAATTTGGATCAAAGACTTGAATGTAAAACCTAAAACCATAAAGACCATCAAAGAAAAAACAAAGACAGACTTAGGGGTTCTAATTCCAGGCATCAATACACGATCAAACACAGCTAAAAACGCAGAAACACCAGAAGACAACATAGATGACTGGGACCTCCTCAAAATTAGATGCTTGTGTGCATCAAAAGATTTCACCAAAAGAGTAAAAGAAGAACCAATAGACTGAGAAAAAAAAAATTTTGCAATGACTAGCAGACAACGGGCTAATCTCTGAAATTTATAGACAACTTCAACACTTTAACAACAAAAAGACAAATAATCTAATTAAAAAGTGGGTAGAGGATATGAACAGATACTTCACCAAAAAAGACATTCAGGCAGTGTGCAAACACATGAAGATATGCTCACCATCAACAACCAGTAGAAAGACGCAATCAAACAACAGTGAGATATCTTTTCACTCCAGCACTAACAGCCAAGTACAGGACAGAAAACAACAAATGCTGGCAAGGGTGTGGGAGATTGGAACTCTCAAACACTGCTGGTGGGACTGTAAAATGGTGCAACCATTGTGGAAAACGGTATGGCACTTCCTGAAAAAGCTGGAAATAGAAATACCATGTGATGCAGCAATCCCACTACTAGGAGACACATGGACACACATGCAGACAAGACATACCCACGGTGACTGTGTGAGCAGAAAGCCACTGCTGGGAATTGAGACTGTTCAGGGCAGACGGCTTGGCCAGCATCGTTGTGAGCATGTGTCTAAGTCAGCGACACGCAGAGCTCCCCTGGGGATGAAAGGTGCACCCAGTGGCCACTTCTTCCCTCTCCCTCCGCCTGCTCCCTGAAGAGTCACTATGGCAACAACCACTGAGTTCACCAGGACATCATCTGCCGGGAATCCTGGGGAGCCTTGCCCACAGAGTGTTGGGCAAGCGTCTCTGCCTGGCCCTCCCCCCAGCCCTGCTCGTCCTGCACACACAGCCCTCCACGTGGCACCTGTGTGTCTGGAATCAAGGGCTGCACACAACTAACGAGCCTCCGTTTCCCTAAGAGTCCTCGTGACAACAGCCCAACCTATCAGCAGTGTTATCTGGGCCTTGGCTGAACTCAGCACCAGCAGAAGGGAGAAGAGGGGAGGGAGGGAAGACAGGAAGGGAGGAGAGGAGGGCTAGTGAGTACCAGGGTGGCCGAGGCGGGCTTCAGGGAGACTCTGGGTCCCAGTAGGAAGGAATCATTCTAGAGAGAGTGAGAGTCAGAGAGGAAGAGAGGGAGAGAAAGAGAGAGAAAGAGATGTGTGTCATACATATACACACACACTCCTCCACCATTTAAATCTGGGAATGGGATCTGTCAGGATAACACACAGTCAGACCAATTGGCATAGGCTACAAGTCTTAGGCATACCAGCCACTGAGAAACAAACTGGCCCTGTTCTCTGAGAAGATCCAGGAAACACGCTGGCCACAGTGGTTCTCTGCTGTCCTCATCCCTCAGCATCCACTCGCGGGCTTTGCAGGGGAGCCACCCTCCCAAGTCCTCATGGTTTAGGTGGAGCTGACCCTCCAGGGGCTCCAGGGTGGGGTGTGCCCATTCCAATCCACCCGCACATCCCACCCTGGCTGCCCTGTTTGGTTCAGAGATGCGTCTGTGTCCCAGGTTGGCTCACCAAGACCTGACTGGGGCGGGTGTGGGTGCTGTTGAGAGAGGATGGAGGGTGCCTCTTCCTGCTGGTAGGATGGAGGGGGCTACGCTAGTGACCTCTCCCTATGACAGATCCTGGCATTGCTGTTCCTTAACTGCTGGCTTTTGCCAGTCACCCCCTCCCCATGCTGGGATCCTGACCCCTAACCCTGTTTGCTGGGACTATTTTCCATTGCACGTTCCATTCCAAGTGCACTTTACACTTGCTAGACAGGATGTCCTGTCATCCTTAATCAGCTGCCCTGCTGCGTTGGGAGCCACTGCTGGGTACATCATCTCCTTGACCCTCAGCCAAGGCACCCTGACCGGGAGGCTCCTGACTCCAGCTCTGCAGAGCAGACCCACCCCTGGGAAGGTGAACCCTGTGCTTAGTGACCCAAGAACAGAAAGTGATTGGAGCTGGTGTCTTCTTCCTGGGAGATCCTGAAGTGCCAGCCAACCCGTTCCTAGGGCCTCCCTGGTACCTCCATTCCTGACCTCTCCCAGCCAGTTCTCCAAATGATCTTTAATTCCATAAACTACCTCAGAGTCTTCCAGGAAATTCCTTGTTTTTTTTACATTGGCCAAACCCCAAAACCCCCAAAGCACTTGCTGTTGAGTCACTTCCGAGGTATGCTGACAGCATGCATGTCAGACTAGTACTGGGTTCCACTCCGATCTAGGATGACCATATGCATGTCAGAGCAGTACTGGGCTGCAAGGGGCTGGCAGTGGCTATGACCTTTTGGAAGCAGACTGCCAGGTCTTCTCCCAAGGCACCCCTGGGTGGATTCAAATCACCAGCCTTTACCTGTTGGTGACACCCGGTAACTCCACATGCATCGGCCAGAGCTGGTCTAATCAAAGAACCCAGACCGGCCCACCTTCCCCACTGCCTGTCCCATCTTTAAGTCCCATCTGAAGTGGGACCCCCAGCTCTGTGTCCTAGATACCCATACTTCCTCTGGCTTATGACGTTAACCCTTTCACGCCCAGCAGCATCACAAGTTCCAACGGAGTCAGCAGAACCTGAGGCACAACAACATCACCCCATTTTAGTTCATTTCATTTCCAAGGAGCCTCCTTTCCCACCTCCCCTTCCAGGAGCACAAAATGACAGTGGCGCTCCCCTAAGTCATCCTAACTTGGTGGAGAGCTGCAGGTTTTTCTACCTAAGTGCTTAACAAAAGCTTCCTCCTCTCTGATGTTTAAATTGCCTGTTTCCTCCGCCAGATAGCGAGCAAGAGAAAAAGAAAAAAGAGAGAGAGAGACAAGGAGGAAAAAGGTCGGCGATCTCAGATCCCATCTTGACGGAGTGTGCTGTTATTTCACAGCTTTATCCAGTTCACCTGACATTTCAGAAAGTTTGCGGTAAAAATAAACCCGTGTTTGCGACTGGAAAAAAACTTTCCCTTCTTCTTAGCCAGCTTACCCCATGGTGACATGGCTGCCACCGAGAGTGGGCCACACTTCTAGGTGTTTTGAATCAAGGAAAGAGGGCACTGCTTATGATAAGTGTGTCTAGTTCTTAATTGTTCATACCTCATCTGAGAAGGAGATTAGATGGCAGAAGAGAAAGAGTAGTAACTTGCTTTTGTGGAGACTGGCAGGCACTGGAACCTGCATGCCGAGTTGGGTTGATTGTAACACCACCTACTACCACCGTCCTCTTGTACTCTGTATGATACGTTACACTGCAAGTAATGGCAACTTCCTCAAATCTCATTATACAAGCACTGAGGAGAGATTAAGAATAAAGGTAGAGATTGGTGAAGACTTTTTCTTTTGGCATGCCATTCTAAAACCCAACCCAAATGGCCTAAACGGCAGGCAGCATCTCTGCTCCTGTCCCTTGAGAGCTCAGAGGCAACCAGCACTGAGCAGAGAGCATGGGCTTTGCAACTAGAAGGTTCATGGTTCCGATCCTGATTCCTCAGCTATCAAGCTGTGTGGCTTTGAGCAAGTAACCGAGCCTCTCTGAATTTGAAATTCAGGTGTTTTCCAGGTTACAAGCGAGATCCAATCCTCAGTGTGTCTTCAAGTGAAAATTGTAGGTGAGTCGGAACAGGTATGTAAGGTTCCTTTTTAGCCTTACTTTATGCAAGAGAAGGCTTGAAGCCTTTCCAATGATTTAAAACCTGCACATGCAGCAAGGAAGGTGACTGGGATGAAGAATTTTTTCCAGTAGGAGTTGGTTCCCATGTTTCAAAGTGAGAGCAAGTTTACATACCACTGAAGGTCAAGTGGGAGGTGTCTCCAAGTGGGATGTGCAAGACCCGGGCACTACCTGTACCCTTAGCTGTAAGGAGGTCACTAACATCTTTCCCCACCACCTACCTGCCATTGCCATACTGTGGTGGCTCACATGCTGCTATGCTTCTGGAAGCTATGCCACTAGTATTTCAAATACTGTAAGGGTCACCCATGGCGGACGGGTTTCAGCGGCGCTTGCAGACTAAGACTAGGGAGAAAGTCCTGGCAACCTATTTCTGAAAATTAGGCAGTGAAAACAAAAACCATGTGGATCACAGGATATTTTCCAGGACGGTGACTAGCTTTGGATGTGCCATCAGGAGGGACTGACCGCTGGAGAAGGACATCACGTTTGGTAAAGCACAGGGTCACCGAAAATGAAAGGAACCCTCAAGGTGATGGCCTGACAGGTGGCTGCAGCAATGGGCTCCAACACACCAGTGGCCACGGAGGCAGTGCAGGACCAGGCAGCGTTGTTATACACCAGGTTGCCAACTCCACGGCAACTGATAAAAGCAACATCTTTCTTACAAAGCAGCAAAGATAAGATGGGTCAGGTTTCTGAGATGCAGGAGGCCACAGGGATGGCTACTTTCTCTCTCCCCTTGGGGACTCATTTTGAAATACAGCCTGAAGTCACTGGCCTCTACCCCTGCCTGGTCTCTTGGCGACAACCAGGTGTGTGGGCCCTGCCCTCAGTAGTGAGCTTGGTCCCTTGGCACCATCCACCACAAACCATTACCACACATTCCTCCAGCTCACCCAGATCATTAGCAAGTTTAATTTAATGGTATTTTGCTCCTGACAACCAGCACCTGCAACTGGAAAAGAAAAGCAATTCCGCTCTGCCTCCCGCTTGCTCACCTGATGGTCTGATGCTGCAGGGAGTCGGGGTCCGTGGCGTTCACAGTCAGCAGCACGCTGCCTATGGAGATGTTCTCCTGCCTGCTCACCATCATGGGGTCTGGGTAGAAGACGGGACCCTCGTTGACGTCCAGGACGGTGATGTGGACGGTCGCCGTGGAGCTGGGGCCGTAGGAGACGTCGGGGACCAGTGGGTCCTCGTTCTCCACTTTGATCAGCAGCGTGTGGAAGGCAGAGATTTCATAGTCCAGAGGCTGGAAGGCAGGGAGAAGGCACTCAGGACTTGAAGGTTAAATGCACAGACATCCTGGCTCCTAAAGGGCAAGCTTTGTGCACAACGTGCCTGGGACATGCCCCCAACAGTGAGGGATGTTTGGGGATGGATGCAGGTTTGGGGGAGGCTGAGCCTGATGCAATGGTGGGTCCTCTTTATGAAACAGCACATGAAATGCACAAAAGTGGGTGTGTTTTGAAGAGAAATTAATGACAATGTGCACAGGAGCCTTAGTGGTCCAGCTCGCTCGTCTCTTCTGAGATCCCTTTATGCAGCGTACTGGCAGTGCCAATGGGCACCCTCCTGTAACCTGTACAAGAGCGTCTGTGTAGCCTGTCTGACTATTCTGCTATCTTACTGAAGTCTTCCTACCTGTAACCTATAAATGCAACTTCCAACACTCCTGAGGGGCAGGCAAGTGACAGGTCCTGAACCCTAAGCCTCATTGATGGTGCTGTGTGTTGGCGGGTCACTTCCTAATGACTCACAGCAATCCCATGTGATGGAGGAGAACTGCCCCACAGGGGTTCCGAGGCTGTAATCCTTACAGCAGTTGACTGCTGAATCTTTCTAGGTTTATGATAAGCCTCCCTCTGTTATCATGTTAGATCAAATGGAGCCGGAGAACCCAAGCTTCATTTCTCACCCACTTCCTACAAAGTCTAGGGGCTGCTGTCTCCACCTCACTTGAAGGACAGCATTTCCAGGCACAGGAACCATATTCTCAGTAGGGTGTGATGGAGGG
Source organism: Orycteropus afer afer (assembly GCF_000298275.1). Classification (NCBI taxonomy): domain Eukaryota; kingdom Metazoa; phylum Chordata; class Mammalia; order Tubulidentata; family Orycteropodidae; genus Orycteropus; species Orycteropus afer. The sequence goes on along the minus strand of NW_006921644.1, from coordinate 8,053,503 downwards.
AAATGGACTGGAGAGTCCAAGAGGCCTGGGGGAAAGCCCTGAGCCCCTTCCCCATCAAATAAGGGTGTTTGGGAATGTGTGGGACATATTCAATTGTTACGGTGACTTAGGGTCTCACTGGGCAGAGGCCAGAGATGGCAGACATGTAGCCACACACAGGACAGTCCCACACAGTACCAGATCATCCTGCCCCAGTGCCAACAGGCAGCGCTGAGGACAGCACTCTGGGTGACTGCCGAATGGGATGACAGGCCCTCTCCCACCGCTGTGGGCAAACTCAAGTAATGATGACACAGAATGCCGTGGAGAACCCTCACTTGGTCACTCTTACTCCAAACCGAGAGAGGCTCATGATGGAGTGAGAGTGACGTTCCCCAGAGTGAGGTTCATGTCACTGAGGGTATGTGCAGGTGAGCTGAGGAGGCACTTTTTATTTTCCTAATGGCAGTTCAAACCCACCAGCCACTCCTTGGAAAGAAGGTTTGGCAATCTACTTCTGTAGTGATACTGCTTCAGCAACCCAAGGAGGGGTCGCTACGAGTCGGGTTCGACTCAACAGCACGTAACAACGTTTATTAGGAATGACAAGTATGTAACTCATCAGGAGGAGTCCCCGAATGGTGCAAAGGGTTAACATACTCAGCTATAACCAAAATATTGGAGGTTTGAGGCCCCCTAGAGCCTCAGAAGAAAGATCTGGCAATCTCCTTCTCAGAAACCAGCCACTGAAAGCCCTGTGGAGCACAGCTCTATCCTGACACAAGATGGGTCACCAGGACTTGGACTCAATTCAACTCGAAGCCAATTGTCTGAAAGCATTCCACATGTTACTGTCCATGCGTGTGCACACACAGACACACTCCAACACCACACATGCACACTGAAAATGGCGACTGACACTGAAATGTCTCCTCGCTGTGACTGGGCCGCCCCTCCTCCTTCACACCCCAGAAACTCCCAGCAGGTAGCTCTCAGATTTCCAGAACAGATGCAGAGATCAGGGTACCTAAAAGCTTCCACTTATATTTTGGTTCCATCCCGATTTACCACTCCAGCCTTCTTTTGTGGATTCCACTAGCAGATCTCTGCTAATCCCCCAGTGGTGCCAAAAGCACGCAACCTCAGTGAAGCAAATTCCAAACAAGGGCACAGAGCTGCCAAGCTTGGAAAACACAGTGATTCGTCCCAATTAGGATACCGGAAGAGAAACATTTGGCTTGTCAGGTTGGTGTACCTCTGCAATTCAGCACTGTGGATACGGACAACCCAGCGATTCAGCACTCTGGACAGGGCCAGAGCGGGCCAGGCTCCTGGGACTGACTTCCCCTCCAACCACACTTCACCAGGGCAAACCCAGTGGGGCTCCCCTGTGAGACACAGGGGCTGTCCTTTATGCTGGCTCCCAGAAACACCTTTCTGGAAATACAGTTAATGAAAATGCGCAGAATGTGGAATATCAAATGCAGTCAAATTAAATTTCCGCCAGCTGGGGGTGCTTTGCTCTTAAATGCAGCAGAATGAGGGCCAGAGTTCAAGGCCATTGTGGTCCAAGGTGGTGAACATGAGGGCTGAGCTGCTCGTACAAGGTGGCCTGGCACAGAGCCAGACAGTGAAGACAATAAGCATCCTGAGAACATGGTGAGTGTGACCTGTTCCACATCACCTTAAACTGCAGGCAGCCCCCAGGTTATGAAGGAGATCCATTCGTCGGTGCGTCTTTAAGGTGAGTTTGTAAGTGAGTCAGAACAGGGGTATACGGCTCTCATTTAGACATACTTCAGTGAAAGGCTCCACCCCTTTTCAATGATTTAAAAGTTGCACCAACTGAAGGTGATTGCAATGAAGAATTTTGTTGTGAGTAGGGTTGGGTCCTCGGAAGGAAGATGGGGCAATCTACTTCCGTAGTGATACTGCCTCGGAAACCCAAGGAGGGGTCGCTGTGAGTTGGGTCCGACTCAACGGCACGTAACAACAACAACAACAGGGTTGGGTCAGTTGTTTCAAAGTGAGAGCAAATTTAGGTAATATTAAAGGGTCAGCAGGAGTTGTCCATGAATCAGGTGTTTGTAACCCGAGGACTTACTTTGCATGTATATACATTTTGCTAAAACTGTGTGTGTATTTATATATTAAATTGCATGTTCATATGTTAGATTGTGTATTTATATTAGATTCACATATACTCAGATGTTAGACTGTGTATATGTCAGATGGGTATATTTGTATGTTAGGTACAGACTTGTTAGATGTATGTATCTGTGTCAGACACATGCATATATATGCTAAATGTATGTACATACATGTTAGAGGCATGTGTATGTATGTTAGATACACGTCTGTTTATATTGTAGGTGTATGTGTGCTTTTCTATTGTGCTCGATGTGAGTATAATATCACACGTGTGTATTTATGATAGATGCATGTGTGCATACATGTTAGATGTGTGTGTATTTACATACCAGGGGTCTGTATTAATATGTTAGGTGTGTATTTATATGCTAGATGCATGTGCATTTGTTACATGTGTTTACACAGGTGTATGTGCGTATATTTACATGTTAGATTGCATGTGTGTGTGTGTGTGTGTGAGATATGTCTGCTCAGGCTGCATGGATGCAGAGCATGAGGCAGAGATTTGTTCATGTGGTTTACCAGGGAGCGTGTTCTCAGAATAGAGGGAGGGAGGGAGCAGGACAGAGCAGGAGAAGGAGTCCAGCAAGGGTGGTCTGGACCACAGTCTAGAACTCAGCTCAAGGTAGTAGGGTGCCCTGGGGAGTGAAGTGTGAGGCAGGGGGCCAATCTTTTGCATACCGTCCCCATTCCAGTCGACGCTGGCTGCAGGCTGTCTCCAGGACACAAGAATAACCTCCTTGGCCAGGGTGTTCTCTTCTGGTGAAGGGGATATCTGGGGACTTTTGGCAGCCAACCTTTGCAGGTCTGGGAGGTGGGAGATCCAGCCTGGTCGGTAAGGGGAACTGTGGGGCACCCACATCTTCCAATACTCACATACACACCCCAAATACACAGCCACACTTTAACACAGCTACTTCCTCTTCATCACAGGCCTTCCTGATTTCCCATATCATGTATCACTTATGGTGTGCCTGCCTACTATGTACAGGGAGTGACCTGTGTTCTTTTATACATCATCTTATCTAATCTTCATCATGGCAGGAGACAGACTCAGAAAGGTTAAGTAACTTGGCCCAAGTCACACAGCTACTCAGTGGCACAGAGCTGAGATGTGACCCTGGGAGTGTGATGACAACGTCTGAGTGGACAGAGTGAACTTTCTGCACCAGGCGGTGCTTCTGCAAGGGATGCGGCCCAGTGTACACGCCTCTGGCCCGCCACGCTGTTCCATGCACGCCGGGCAGCCATACGGCTTAGGGGTGGGAGCACTGCCCTTGCTTCTAAAGACACGGGGCTGGGCTCAAGGTCTGGCCCTGATGTGTCCCAACTCTGAGACCACAGGCCAGTCAGTGCAGCTCCCAGGGCCTTGGCCTTCTCATCCCTACAATCTCGGTGCAAATCTCCCTGTGAGCTGAGGTGCGTGGCACACTCTGCACAGAGCTCAGCCTGCAGTAAGTATCCATGATGGGAAGCAGTTAAGATGGTGAGGAAGGGGAACAGGGGCCACAGCACTGTAGGACTACCACCCTCCTGCCAGGCTCTTCAAGGACACTCCTGGGCCGACCCTCACTTAGCACTTCCACTTCCAGGGGAGTGAGCTGTGAACGGTGCCAGAGAAAGGGGTGGAATGGAGGTAGAGGAGAGAGAGGAGGGGCGGGCACAGCATGGACTAATAAGCAGGGCACACGCTCTGGCTGTGCTTGTCTAAAGCGTCAACTCCCTGCTTGCCACGTCGACTGGCCCTGCACGGGACACAACGATGCCAGTCTCACAAGGGCCTGGCGGCCCCCCAGTCTCACAAGGGTCTGCGTTCCTAGCCCTGCCCATGGCCTGCCCTGGCAGTTCTTCAGATGAGAAGCCCTCCCTTAGCCCGGACATACTGCCTTATTAAGGTGCTATGTCTGGCTCTGGGTCTCAGTGGGTGTCAGGGATGCGAGGAAAGCGAAAATGCGTGTGAAGAAAGCTACAGAAATCGGAATTGATTAATATTTCATCAAGTGTCAGGAGAGGATATGGACCATTGTTCCAGAGGCGCTACACGCTGATGCATCTACAGACTAAAGGGCCCGGGGCACATGGTCCAGGAGAGGGAAGACGCAGAAGCCATCCGATAGCGACTTTGGAGTCTGTGACAGGTTTGGGCATCAAGGATGATTGCTGGCTATTTCCCTTTGAGAACAGTGCAGAAAACAGACTTAAGACACACTGGATTACACTCAGCTGAAAGAACAACTTTCCAGACAGTAGTGGAATAAGTTTCCAAAGCAACAAGGATGATTCTGACCAGAAGGTTTTAAAGGTGAAACAAGTGCTCATCTGTCAGAACCACAAGGAGTCGAGTCGGGGGTGGGGGTGGGCAGGATTCCACAGGAGCCCAGCACCACCCCACACCCCTGCTCGTTCTGCAGCACTGCAGGGCTGTAGCTGGCTGGGTGGGCCCCTGCTCTTCTGTCCATCTCTTACTGTGTCGTTGTTGTCAGTTGCCATCGGGTTGGCTCCGACTCATACATCGCCCAGTCCTGCACCATCTCCACAACTGTCGGAACGTCTGAGTCCACTGTTGGTCCAATGTGCCAATCCACCTCATGAGAGGGCTCCCTCTTTTTTACTGTCCGTCCACTTTATCAACCACGATGCCCTTTTCTAGTGACTGGTCTTCCCAGATGACATGTCTAAGTAAGCACCATGAAGTCTCAGCATCCCTGCTTCCAGGGAGCATCCTGAGACGCATGGGTTTGCTCTTTTTACCATCTACAGCACAGCACAGTTGCTATTCTTTGCCAACATCACAACTTTAATGCACCACTTCTTCTTCTGTCTTCCTTTTCCATTGTCCAGCTTTTGCATGCACTTGAGATGACTGAAAAGACTGTGGCTTCGATTAGGTGCACCTTAGTCATCAAAAAGACACCTGTTTTCAAAAGGCTTAAAGAGGCCTTTGGCAGAAGATATGCCCAATGCAGTATGTAGTTTGACTTCTCCACTGCTGCTTCTGGGGGCAATGACTGAGGATCCAAGTAGAATGAAACCCTTGACAATTTCAGTATCTTCATCATTAACAATGATGTCTATGGGTCCAAAAAAAAAAAAAAAAAAAAATCAGATTGGAGCTTTCCCAGACTTCCGTGCAGCTGAGGGTGGACATGGATCCGTATGACCAATGAAACACCCCCGGAGTCTGCTGGAGAACCTGTGGGAGAGGTTTTTCTTTCCTGATGAAAGCAGAGGGGAACACGAGTGGCAGCTCTCTCACTTGCCTGACTGCCTCCTTGCTTTTGGCCTTAGGGCACAGGAGAAAGACGATGTGATGTCCGGGGCTGTGGCAGTCATTTTATGTACGTGAGGAAAAAGCCAAAGGCCTCTGGGGCACCCATTGCCATCTCTTTAGAACCCTAAGCTGTCAGTCTTTGATTGGCCTACTGATGGAGATCCTTAAATTCTCTCTACTACTTAAGCCACTATATCAGGCCAGCGATCTCTTATTTGCAGCTGAAAGCATTCCTAATGATACACTGGATCTCTGGCAACATGGAAAACACCAGAAAGCATGGCCTTCCCTGCCTCTGGGAGGCTGACCTGGGGCTCTGACTCAGGTGTATGAGGAGCAGGGAGTACTCAAGGCCCTTCTTACTGATGCATGTGGCAGACAGCCTGAGGGAGTGGGGTCTCAATTCTGAAAATAATTCCAAGCACTGGTGAGACTGAAGCACACTGAGGAATTCCCTTCCCGGCAATCTGCAGGGGGGTAGGCATGCTGCTGGAGTCCCTTTCCTCTGAGGCAGAGCTCCTCAGCCTGGGTGGTCCAACCGCCATGTCCACGTGCACTGTGGACACCAGAACTCCCAGGCCCTCTCCCTCCTATGTGACTCAGCAGGTGCAGGCTGGGACCAGGAAGCTACATTTTAACTAGCACCACAGGCATTTCATAGAGACACTAGCGTTTGGGGACCATGGTGTTACGGGCAGAGGCTAGAGGGTGGGATAGGAACAACCCTGTCCCTAAGTGGAGTTCTGCATGGAGTTTCTTTCCCTTGTGCTCCGCAGGGTTCACGGGAGGGATAAGCATTTACAGCCGAGTTCTGTCTCTGCACAGCAGGTTTGGGAAGCTGCCTGACAATTCTTGAAGGGAGGTCAGCTAGTGGCTGTGTTATTTTATGGCTTTCACAGCTTCAAATCGATAGCAATGGATGTGGGAGGCTGTCTTGGCCACTGCGGGAGGAACTGGAAGACCCTGAGGCCACCTTTCACAACCATGTTTGAGACTCAGTTTGGACAAGGTACTGAAAAGGGCAGGGCTTGAGAGACACCTGGGACCATCATCTTCAGGAACAAGCTGGAAGCGTCTCTTGGATTTGCTGCTCTCCATGGCCCAGGTCCTGCCCCTAGGATCACTGTGGTTCTCTGCTGGGGAAGTTGAGTAGATGGTTCTGTTACAGACAGAATGAAAACCAGTTGCTGTTGAGTCAATTCTGATTCAAGGAGACCCATGGGTGCCGGGGGAGAACTGTGATTCTCAGAGTTGTTAGTGAATGACTGTTTGGAATTAGACTGCCAGGCCCCTCAGGGTGGCCTGCCGAATGTGCCGACTACTTGTACCACCTAGGGACTTCAGACAGAATAAAAGACCCCTAAAAATGTCCACCTCCTGATGCCGAGACCCTGTGAAGGTTACTTTGGATGGCAAAGGGGACACTTGTAGAGGGGAGTGAGGGAAAGGCCAGGAGATTCTCCTGCATTGTCTGGGTGGTCTCTAAATGTAGTCACAAGGGGGCTTGTGAGAGGGAGGCAGGAGGATCAAAGGTGGAAGGAGGAGACCTAAGGTGAATACAGAGGCTCAGACTCCAAGATAGTCTGCAAGATGCTACGCTGCTGCCTTCGAAGATAGAGAAGGAAACCATGAGCCAAGGAATGTGGGCGGCTTCTAGAAGCTAGAAAAGGCAACACAACAGGTTCTCCCCCTGGAACCTCCAGAGGGCATCAGCCTGGCTGACACCCTGTTTAGCCCAGTGAGACCCACTGTGGATTTCTGACCTCCAGGACATCACGTAACAATTCTGCGTTGTTTTAGACCATTAAGGGTGTAGAAATAGAAACGATACAGGCTCTAAGTGCAGTCACTCTTCTAAATGCTTTAAATACTGGCTCGTTGTTGCTGTTGTATGCTTCTGAGTCGATTCTGACTTAGGGTGACCCCACCGAACTACCCCAAAGGATTTCCTAGGCTGTAACCTTTAGGATAGCAGACTGACACAGCTTCTCCCAAGGACGATCTGGTGGATTTGAATCACTGACCTTGATTAGAAGCTGAGTGCTTCACCATGGTACCACCCCGAGTCCTTATTAAACTCCTCTCAGTAACCCCATGGGGCAGTTTACTGTTCTCATCTTCATTTCACAGACATGGAAGCTGTGGCCATGTGCACACAGGTGGGGGCAGAGGTGTAATGGCTTTGTCCTCTGTCACTACTACTAGGAATGCTGTCACTGCCCTGCTTTCCGTCAATAGGAAAAGGTGTGTTCCAATGAATGTCCTGATTTGTGGCACAGGCTCTCACAGGGAGAGAATGTTCCAGAGAGGGGGCAGCTGTGTGAGAATTCTTCCCTGTCAGATACTGAGACTAGCAGCATCACCAGCCCTGTGGCTACCAGCCCTCCTGTCCAACCCCATGCACCACATGCTTCCCTTCACTGTCATAGTTCCTTCTGGTTCTCCTTGCAGCCAGAGAGACAATCAGTAAGCTGGTCAGCAATGCTCCCAGAGCGTCTCATGCTGAGAGTTATTTCTATGTATCATTAACTCCTGTCTCTATGAGAACAATTGAGATTTGCTAAGAAATATGAAGAAGACCTATAAGAACCCCACTTTGAGCATACATCCAGGAAAAACATTCTCATCATCTAGTTTCTGCAGACTATTTGATCATTCATTACTGAAGGTACAGAGAATCTCATTCAAATATCGAGTTTGGATTTCTTGAGGTTACTGATAAGCTGGAATGTTCTAGAAGCTGTTTACGGTTTCCCGGTTTATGATGCTGAACAAACAAGCGCACTCTTCAGCACTGAGCTGTTTTCCTGGTAATTCCCAGGAGGAAGAGAAGAGGGCTGACTTACGCACGACCTTCCTGACCCAGTGATCCACAAGCTCCCTTTAAGGTCCTCCACCTCCCACAGGAGAGAAGGCAGCTCAAAGCCCCCTTACCTTGATGACAGAAAGCATCCCCTCGTTGGTTTGAGGGTTGGTGTGGATTTCAAAGCTCTGCCCAGGGTTTCCGTTGATGATGGTATAGGCGGCTCGCCATGCACCAGTGGCGGGATCGTCCTTGTCTTCAACCGTCAGATTGACGATCACTCCCACAACTCCTTCCTCCACTGTGGCTTGAAACTGCAAACAAAGTGGACGTAACGGTCACCCTTTTGGATAAGCATAGCCAAGACCATTTGTGGAGCTCTTAGGTCCCTGGGTAGCACCGACAGTTCACTCTTGGCTACTAACTAAAATGGTGAGGGGTTCAAACCCACCCAGCAACCCTGTGGAAGAAGGGCCTGGCAACCTATTCCTGTGAGAATACAGCCCCTGGAAACCCTAGGGAGACCGGTTCTACTCTGATGCACATGGAATTGCTATGAGTCAGAACTGGTTTGATAGCAATGGTTTGGTTTGGTGACCACAGGCTGGATGCTGGGAACTTTACACATCATCTCACTCAACAATAAACAGTAGCAGAGGCAGGTGATACCTGGCAGATGCTACCCTCCCTCTCCCAGCCTCCCCTGCAGTTGGCTGTGGCTGGGAGGTAACTTCTCTCCTACAGAAGCAGGGGCAAAGGGACATTGGTACTCCTGGGCTGGGCTGGGCTGGGCCGAGTCAGGCTGTGCCTCCTCTCAGCACCCTTTCTACTTCTGAAAACAGCTACAAGATCCTAGAGGAGCTTGGATCCCTGAATCACTGCCTAGAGGAGAGAAATCAGATGGCCAGAAACACCCACCCTGAACTGTTACCAAGTGAGAAATAAGTGTCTATTGGTTTAAGTAATGACACATTTTGTATGTATTTGTTCTTGTAGCGTTGTATGCCCCAAAAGGCATGGTAACGTGATATTCACAGTGCCACGGCTCGTCAGTGGAGGGGCTGGGGTGTGACCACAAATGTTTGATGTTAGAGCCTCAGCTAGATCCTGTCATCTTCTCTCATGAAGAAAACCCAATTTCACCCTGCCTACCCCTTGCCCACAACCAGCATGACTTAAACAAAACAAAACAAAGCAAAAAACCAGTTGCTAAAGCAACATATAAATCAATTACTTGGCGCTTTTTGGTAGCTATGTTTTTAATGTCATGCATCTCAAATACTTGTTGCCAGGAGGTGTGGCGAAAATCAATCAATTAATGAAACACCAGCTCTCCCATAGACTGAGAATTTCAAGCGTTACCGTCAGCACATGGCTCTGAGGTGGAAACGTGAAGTATCATTTTATCGCTTACCTCTGACACACTACAGGTGAACAGTAACCTGTTTACAAATATTTTACAAACATGAGATACCAATAAGCTGACAGGAAGAAGAAATATCTTGGAATTTCAATCAGTAGGAAAGTGAGTCTGGAGACAGCAATGTAATGTCAAAAAGCCCTTGTGTTGAAAGAGAATTAATTTGAGAAATGAGGTTTCCAAAGCAGAGGCTGATTAATTGACTTCCAAATCATTAATCAGAAGCCTTAATCTTGATGCCTTGGGGGGCGGTGGGAAAGAAACCAATTTGTCTCTCACACCTCAGCAAACTGGATGAGTTGTTTTCCTGCTACGAAAGGGACACTGGGAAATGCTTAGAGAATGCAGGTCTGATGGTGAGCCCAGGATGAGCCGGGATGCCCGGATGCTGCCCAATCCTAGGCTCCAGGAGCCAGCTGCCTGCATCAGATTCCTCTGACTCGCGTTTAAACCAGGTGTCCTGGTTCCATCCTCGATTTCCCCTGTTCTCACAAGGTAACCCAGTTCCTGAATTCAGAATCTGCACGGGTGGTTCCCAGCCCTGTCTGCACAATGGACTCTCTCCTATGGGGTTTTTCAAAACCCTATTTTTCATGATCCACCTGAATCTTCTTCTTGTGTTTGGTATCCATTTGAACGTCTTCTCCGGAGAAATGTCTACTCAAGTGCTTTGGCTGTTTCATGACTGGACTATTGTCTTGACTGGACTATTGTCTTTCTGGTGTTAAGCTGTCGAGGTTTGGTATATATTCTGGCTGTGCTCTTTCAAGATCTACTATATGGGTTCAAAGTGACAAGAGCAACTGGAAAGATTCGACAGGACCCTTGGGCCAGTGAGCTTATGTTCGAGGGGGAGGAACACCTCAGAGGAAGAGGGGGAGAATGCTTCCACAACTGAAAGAATGTCATCGTTGGCATGGAATTGTTCACGTGGAAACTGCGGGATGGGTGTATGTCCTGCTGTGTATAATGTCAATGACGAGAAAATCAACAACATGAAAAAACCCCTCATAAAACCCAAAGCAAAAAACCTGCCTGGGTCCTATTTTATCTAGTTTAACTGTGGGAAGGCCTGGGACTCAGTTTTTTTTTTTTTCTTCCCCCAAACAAAACAAAATTCTAATACACAGCCAACAGTGAGAAACAGAGTTTAGTCCACATGTCTGCCATGGTAGGTGGGTACAACTGCCTGAGCACAGTGTGGAGGGGCTGCAGCCCCATCTGGGCTCAGCCAAGAAGGAGCACTGTGATTGATTACTGCTGCCTGCCATGTGTGCAGGAGGGGAACTTGGTGGGACGTGTGCCATCTAATCCTTTCAGATTACAAACGAGAAAACAGGCACTGAGAATGAAGGGTCTTGTCCAAAGGCATTTAGTAAATCAATGATAAAGTCCAGTCTTCTGAGTTCCAGTCATATCTGCTTTTAAGTTCTCTGCTACTCACTGCTGTGGCTGGGAGCTGACGTGGAGTTGGCCCAACTCATGTCAACCCTCTACACAGTGGAATGAAACACTGCCTGGTCCTCCACCATCCACATGGTTGGTTATAGACTGGACTGCTGTGATCCAGTGGGTTTTCATTTGCCAATTTTTGGAAGAAAGGCCTTTGGAGTTTTCCCCATGACACTGAGATTTTCACATCTCCAGCTGCTACCAAAGGGGCTGTCGCAGAATCAGTAACCAATAACCGTTTGGTACATGAGCAAAATGGGTCCAAGTGGAAGGTGGTGAGAGTCTAGGAATTCTCAGAAGTGTGTACTGTGGCCCTCATACATTCTTAGATGTATTAATGTGTCTCTAACCACATTTACCTACCATCATCCATCCATCCTTCATTCATCTATCCTCCATCCATCTACCCTCCACTCACCCACATATGCACCATCATCCATCCATTAACTATCCATGCACCTATCCTGTATCATCAATCCTTCTGTTATCTGCCATCCATTCTTCACTTATCCATCTCCATCCATCCACCCATCTCCACCCATCCCTCCATCTACCATCAATCCATCTGTCATCCATCCTTCATTCAAACATCTCCATCTGTCCATCTATTCTTCATCCAACCATCTCCATCTGCCCATCCACCCATCTCCACCCATCCCTCCACTTATCAATCCATCCATCATCTGTCCATCCATCCTTCATCCAACCACCTCCATCTATCCATCCACCCATCTCCACCCATCCCTCCATCTATCATCAATCTGTCCATCATCTGTTATCCATCTACCCATCTGTCCATCTATCCTTCATCCAACCATCTCCATCTGTCCATCCACCCATCTCCACCCATCCCTCCATCTATCATCAATCTGTCCATCATCTGTCATCCATCTACCCGTCTGTCCATCCATCCTTCATCCAACCACCTCCATCTATCCATCCACCCATCTCCATCCCTTCCTCCATCTATTCTACTAAAGAAAAAAAATTAATATCTTTGCACTATCGATCTCCATTCATCCATCCATCCATCCATTTTCTACTTGTCCTCTTCCTGTCCATCCACCCATCCATATGTCATCCATCCATCTCCATCTACTCATTCACTTATCTCCATCTATCCATCCACCCGTCCATCCACTCATCTCCATCCATCCAGCTCTCTTCCATCTACCATCTCTCCATCCGTCATCTAAACATCCATTATATATCCACCTCCAACTATCCATCCATCCATCTATTCACTTCCACTCACCCATCCATCATTCACCCATCTATCCTCCATTGGTCATCTGTCATCCATCCATCCATCTTTCCATCCATCAATCTCCATCCATCCATCTATCCACCCTTCCAACAAATTCTGGTTGAGTTCCTTCTGTGCACCAGGCATAGTAAGGTACTAGGTTACTAGGTACTACTAACAAAACAGATATGGTACATTTTCTCATGGAGATTACAGGCCAGAGGGAGAGACAGTCATAAAATAAACATATGATTATAAAAATGTGCTAAATACTAGGAAAGAAAGCACAGGATTCTTGGAGAGCCTATAATGTAGTAGACTGACCAGTCTGGGAAGCAGATGAGTTAGCCTGGTGAATGGGAAAGCATTCCTGGCATCTGACACAGCATGCGCTAAGGCCAGGCGGCAGAAGGAAGCATGGTGCATTAGTGGAACAGAGGGAAAGTAGTGTGGCTGGAATGAAGCGGGGGGGCAGAACCATTTGATACTGGACTCCAGAGGTGGACAGACTCAGATTATTCAGGGCCTTATGGGCCACGGAGGAGTTCCTGAGCGGTGCCAGCAGTTCATGCGTGTGGCTGCTAACCAAAGGAACAGACTCAGAGGTATCTTGGAAGAAAGGGCTGGCATTCTACTTCTAAAATCAGCCACTGAAAATCCTATGGAACACAATTCCATTCTGACACAAATGGGTGCCCTGAGTTGGAATAGAGGTGATGGCACTTTTTGTTGTTTGTTTGCTTTTGGTTTTGTGGGCCATGGGAAAGTACATGGAATTCACCTTAAAAGCAACAAACAAACAAAACCATAACCCCAAACCGAACCCACTGCCACTGAGTTCATTCCAACTCAGAGCAACCCCCATTGGGTTTCCAAGGCTGTAAATCTTCACAGAAGTAGACTGCCTCATCTTCCTCCCATAGAGCAGCTGGTGGGTTTGAACCGATGACTCTGGGGTTAGCAGCCGAATGCCTTACCATCTATGCCATCAGAGCTCCTTCTTGAAAGCAAAGGGGAGTCTAATTAAGGAAGCAGGTTATGTTTAAATCTACCCAAGAGAGAATTCAGAAAAAAATCTTTAAATATAGAAAACATTCATACGATTATTGTAGTCTTTGTTAAGACCATTATCTGATTCCTGCATCAACTATAAAGCCAGTTGCTTTGAGCATCCGTTTAGAAACTCATTATTGCTTAATTAAATACTCATTCTATTAATTCTATTCAATACTTTAACCCCATTATGTAACTCAAGAATGTAAAATTAAATAGATTAAAATGAAATAGTACCATTTTACATTTCTAGAGCAATGCTCACTCTAATTTTAAAACAACAGACGTTCATTTACCACCAGAATGGAAGAAATTATTGATTGTAACATTACTTCCTTTTACTGGAAAAAATAGATACAGTTACTTTTCTGTTAAACCATTTGAGAAATCCAACTCTAGACGCAAATGTATTTTTATGCAATCAGTGTGGTGATGGGCTGGGCATATCCTGACATGACTTTGCTTCTCCCTCCAAATTCAGAACTATCGCACCTTCCTTGACAAGGCGGGGCAGTTTGGTGATGGACATTTAGGATAAGGCTGCTTGGATGGTGACAAAGTTATAACCACAGGGGAGTGGGGTGTGCATTTCCTTACACACCCATTACTTGATCCCCTTTCGTTATATGGATGTTCCTTCCCAAAGGGCGAAGAGTGGGTCTTCAGGGGAACCTGCAGGAGTATACTGGAGAGCCGACGAGGAGAGGGACAAGTGACAGCAGAGGACTGGAGGGGCCTGGACCTACGCAAGTCTACCTGTGTGATAACTGGAGCCCCAAGCTCATGAGCTGCCAGCCCGACACAGCCTGGAGGCCTGTGGGTGAACTTGAAAGGCTGAGACAAAATCACCTGGCCCTGGAGGTAAAACACAGAAGGAGCAGGTCTCAGAGAGATTCATAAACCTAATTTCCACTTATGAGGAAACAAGAGTATGGGAGATCACAGAAATTTAACTTGCCAACACTTTTGCGAGTCTACATTTATCTAAAGAACAGAGCATGGTGGAAGAATTGAGTCTCTTGCTGATAGCATAATGGGGTAGACACTGCGACTGATACAAATAAGATAATGCATTTAAGAGCTTGGCACACTGCCTGGTGCTCAGAAAGGAGTCAATATCTGTTAGCAACAATGATGACAGATTTCGATTCCATAGTGTACGACATTCTTACTAATATACTGGAAAGTGGGGTTGAAACCCCTACAGCTTTTTCAATTCTTATCTCAGGCTACTGGATAACGTAGCTGTTTGTGGAGACAAATGTTTCTGTGCACATTATTTATATAGGTACACATACAGCATTATACTTAATATTTAAAATATTTAAAAGTAAGTATTTAAAAATACGGTAAAACCTGTAAACTGGAATCTGTGTAAGGTAGAATCCTGTCAGAGAAGGAAAACGCAAGTATTTTCCACTAATAGAGAGTGATTGACCACAGGTCAGTCAGTTTGTTGTGCTGTGGTGGCTCGCGTGTTGCTGTGAGGCTGGAAGCTATGCCACCAGTATTTCAAATACCAGCAGGGTTACCTATGGTGGACAGGTTTCAGCGGAGCTTCGAGACTAAGACAGACTCAGAAGAAGAAAGGGCCATACACTTCTTAAAGAACTGGCCAGTGAAAATCTTATGAATAGCACTGAAAAACTGTCTGATACATTAATGAAAAACTTTATGAATAGCCCTGAAACACTGTCTGACAAAGTGCTGAAAGATGAGCCCCTAAGGTAGGAAGGCACTCAAAATATGACTGGGGAAGAGCTGCCTACTCAGATAGAGTCGACCTTAACAACATGGATGGAGCAAAGCTTTGGGACCTCCATTTGCTGATGTGGCATGATTCAAAATGGGAAGAAACAGGTGCAAACATCCATTAAAAACTGGGACATAGAATGTATGAAGTATGAATCTAGAAAAATTGGAAAATGTCAGAAATGAAATGGCACGCATAAAGATCAATATCCTAGGCAACAGTGAGCTGAAATGGACTGCTTTTGGCCATTTTTATCAGACAACTATGGGATCTACTATGCTAGGAATGACAGACTGAAGAGGAATGGCATGGCATTCATTGTCACAAAAAATGTTTCAAGATCTATCCTGAAGTACAATGCTGTCAGTGACATGACAATATCCATACATCTATAAGGAAGATACACACCAACTACCAAAGCCAAAGACAAGGAAATTGAAGATTTTTATGAACTTCTGCAGTCTGAAATTGACCAAGCACGCAATCAAGATGTGTTGACTATCAATGGTATTTGGAATGCAAAAGTTGGAAACAAAGAAGAATCACCAGTAGTTGGAAAATATGGCCTTGGTGATAGAAATGATGTTGGAGATTGCATGATAGAATTTTGCAAGACCAACGACTTACTCATTGCAAATACTTTTCTTCAACAACATAAATTGTGGCTATACACGTGGACTTCACCTGATGGAGTACACAGGAATCAGATTGACTACATCTGTGGAAAGAGGTGATGGAGAAGCTCAGTATCTTCAGTCAAGACTGTGGAACAGAACAGCAACTGCTCATATTCAAGTTCATGTTGAAGCTGAAGACAATTAAAACGAATCCATGAGAACCAAAATATGATATTGATTATATCCGTCCTGAATTTAGACACCATTCAAATAATAGATTTGATGCATGGAACTTCAATGACTGAAAACCAGAAGAATTGTGGGATGACATCAAGAGCTTCATCCATGAAGAAAGCAAGAGGTCATTAAAAAGATAGGAAAGGAAGAAAAGACCAAAATGGATGTCAGAAGAGACTCTGAAACTTGCCCTTGAACAGAAACTGGCTAAAGCAAATGGAAGAAATGACAAGCTAAAAGAGCTGAACAGAAGATTTCAAAGAGCAGCTCAAGAAGACAAAGCCAATCATTACAATGAAATGTGCAAAGACCTGGAGTTGGAAAACCAAAAGGGAAGAACACACTTGGCATTTCTCAAGCCTAAAGAACTGAAGAAAAAATTCAAGCCTTGAGTTACAATACTGAAAGATTCTATGGGCCAAATATTGAATGATGCAGGACACCAATGGGACTGAAGGAAGAAGTCAAAGCTACACTGAAGGAACTGGCAAAAAACTAGGCCCCAGGAACTGATGGGATACCCATTGAGATGTTTCAAGAAACAGATGCCATGCTGGAGGCACTCACTTGTCTATGCCAAGAGATTTGGAAGACAGCTACCTGGCCAGCTGATTGGAAGAGATCCATATCTGTAGCCATTCCAAAGAAAGAAGATCCCACAGAATGTGGAAATTATCGAAAAATATCATTATCACATGCAAGTAAAATCTTGCTGAAGATAATTAAAAAACAGATACAGTAGTATATTGACAAGGAACTTACATAAAGGCAATCTGGATTCAGAAGAGGACATAGAATGAGGGACATCATTGCTGATGTCAGATGCATCCTGGCTGAAAGCAAAGAATACCAGAAACATATTTGCTTGTGTCTTATTGACTATGTGAAAGCATTTGACTGTGTGGATCATAACAAATTATGGATAACACTGAGAAGAACAGGAATTCCAGAACACTTAATTGTGCTCATGAGGAATCTGTATATAGACCAGGAGGCTACTGTTCAAATAGAACAAGGGGATACTGCATAGTTCAAAATCAGGAAGGGAGTCTGTCAGGGTTGTATCCTTTCACTGTTCTTATACAATCTGTATGCTGAGCAAATAATCTGAGAAGCTGGACTATATGAAGAAGAATGTGGCATCAGGATTGGAAGAAGACTCATTAACAACTTGCAATACGCAGATGACACAACTTTCCTTGCTGAAAGTGAGGATGACTTGAAGGACCTAATGATGAAGATTGAATACTACAGTCTGTGGTACGGATCACACCTCAACATAAAGAAAACTGAAATCCTTACAACTGGACCAATGAGCAGCATCATGAAAAATGGAGAAAAGATTGAAGTTGTCAAAGATTTCATATTACTTGAATCCACAATCAACACCCATGGAAGCAGCAGTCAAGAAATCAGACGTAGTATTATACTGCGCAAATCTGCTGCAAAAGACCTCTGCCAAGTGCTGAAGAGCAAAGATATCTCTTTGAAGACTAAGGTGTGCCTAACGGAAGCCATGGTATTTTCAACTGCCTCATATGCATATGAAAACTGGACAATGAATAAGGAAGACCGATGAAGTGTTAATGCTTTTGAGTTGTGGTGCTGGCGAAGAACACTAAAAGTACCATGGGCTGCCAGAAGAAGAAACAGATATGTTCTGGAAGAAGTACAGACAGAATGCTCCTTGGAAGTGAGAATGGGCAGACATCGTCTCACCTACTTTGATCATATTGTCAGAAGGGACCATTCCCTGGAGAAGGATATCATGCTTGGTGAAGTGGAGGGTCAGTGAAAAAGGGGAAGGCCCTCAATAAGATGGACTGACGCAATGGTGCAGTGATGGGCTCAGGTCCAGGAAGGATTGTGGGGCTGGCGCAGGACCTGAAAGTGTTTTGTTCTGTTGTACAGTGGGTCATTATGAGTTGGGGCCAGCTCGATGGCACCTAACAGCAACAGAGAGTGATAGAAAAGTGGTATGACTGCGCACTGTCAAAGGCAGAAAACTCACAAGAACAAGTCAGTCTTGTTGAGTTCTGGCTCTCATAGGTTTCACTGTACATAAAATATAAAAATACAAAATGTAATTATATATATCAACTGTACACAGCATAATATATATACTATTTAAATAAAATTATTTTTAAAAAATACAGGTCTCTAATTAAATCTATTCAGTATCTTTAAACAAACAAACAAAACAATCATGTGCCTCAGAAGTGATTTAAAACAGAACCACAGAAGGAACTCTCGGGTTACTGGACTGGGCATCGTGGCTGCACCTGGACCAGCCCTCAGGGCATGAGACCTGACAGTCCTTTCCTCACCATGCCCCAGCAGGGAGGCACAGCCAGCTCCAATGTGACTGCAGGAGCAGGTTGGAGGAAGAGATTCAGGGAGCCACCAGATCATCACGGCCCACACACTGGTAAGCATCTCCCTGACCCTCCTCGTCACCTGGTAAAAGTTGTGTAAAGACGAGGAGTGGTGTCTGAGCTTTCATTTTCAGCACCCATGGGAGACAATTCCCACCGAGAGGAAGTCAGTCAGACATCTGAGCTAGGACTCCCAGAGCCCGGGGTCCAGGAGCACCTGGCACAGGCTTCCCTGCTCTGTCAGGCAGCCACAACAGGGCCATGCCTCCCAACTGTGAGCTCCGGAAGAGTGGTGACCATGCTCCGACTCCCCAGAAAGGTCAACATCACATTACTCACCCAGTGAGACACCCCAGAAAGACATTAAGTTTCAGGACCATTTTGTCTGGAAAATAAAAACCCAAGGGGGAAAGATGACAGTATGCATGTGCCAACAGTGAGTCACTGAGGAAAGAGAGTGAACAGAATCACAGTTCAAGTGGCAGCAGTGGTAGACTTTCTTGGTCAGTGAGAGTCCTCCCCTTGGAAGATCCTCCAAATGTATCAAATCCCAGGGCGACTGCATCACCCATGAAACCCACCCAGCCCCTGCTGGAAAGGGCATTACTAGGTGGCCATTGGTGTCCCTGGGTGGTACACACCATTAAACCCTCATCTAGTGGCTGATCCCACTGACGGTTGCCTTGGACGACAGTCCTGGCAGTCTGCTTCTGAAAGTTCTCAGCCTTGGAAACCCTATGGAGTGCACTTCTACTCTGAACACTTGGCATCACCACGAGTTGAAAATAATTTGAGGGCAACTAAGAACAGCAAGGTAGCTCTGTGCCTAAGGCACCTGACTGCTAAGTAGAAGGCTGGTGGTTCAAACCCACCGGCCACTCCTCGGAAGGAAGGTGGGGCAATCTACTTCCATAGTGATACCGCCTCAGAAACCCAAGGAGGGGTCAATATGAGTTGGGTCCGATTCGATGGCACGTAACAACAACAACCACAACAAGAACAGCAACAACAAGCAGCCATTTTGTATCATGTGATCCCAGCTTCCTTGGTCACAGGTGATTGGATCCTAAGGTGGCCACCTGACTCAGGACTAGCCAATCCCTGGCTATTTCATGACTAATCATGGTATGTTTGAAGTATCTGAACCTTGAGGCTCCCATGAGATGAATCTGTACTCTCAGTAATCGAGAAGAAGGGGGCTATTTTTTGTCATTTGTATGTTGTTGTTGTTGCTGCTGTTAGGTGTCACAGAGTTGTCTCTGACTCACAGTGCCCTTATGTACAACAGAATGAAACCCTGCCTGGTCCTGTGCCAGCCTCATGATCCTTGCTGTACCTGAGCCTGTTGTTGCAGACACTGTGTCAATCCATCTTGTTGAGGGCCTTCCCCTTTTTCACTGACACTTCACTTTACCAAGCATGATATCCTTCTCCAGGGAGTGGTTCCTTCTGACAATGACCAAAGTAAGTGAGACGAAGTTGGGCCATTCTTGCTTCCAAGGAGAATCCCGGCTGCACTTCTTCCAGGACAGATTTGTTAGTTCTTTTAGCAGTCCATGGTACTCTCAGCATTTTTTGCCAACACCACAACTCAAAAGCGTAAACTGTTCTTTGCTCTTCCTTATTCACTGTCCAGCTCTCACATGCATATGAGGGGATTGAAAATACCATGGCTTGGGTTAGGTGCACCTTAGTCTTCAAGGAGACATCTTTGCTCTTCAGCACTTGACAGAGGTCTTTTGCAGATATGTCCAATGCACTGTGTCATCTGATGTCCTGACTGGTGCTTCCATCGGTGTTGACTATAGAACCAAGTAATATGAAATCCTTGACAACCTCAATCTTTTCTCTGTTTATCAAGCTGCTGCTTATTGGTCCACTTGTGAGGACTTTTGTTTTCTTTATGTTGAAGTGTAATTCATACTGCAGACTGCAGTCTTTAATCTTCATCAGTCAGTGCTTCACATCATCCTCACTTTCAGCAAGCAGAGTTGTGTCATCTGCGTATTGGAATTGTTAATCAGTCTTCCTCCAATCCTGATGCCACGGTCTTCTTCGTATAGTCCAGCTTCTTGGATTATTTGCTCAGCATACAGATTGAATAAGGATGGTGAAAGGATACAACCCTGCCACACTCCTTTCTTGATTTTAAACCATGCAGTATACCCATTCTGTTCAAATGACAGCTTCCCACTCTATGTACAGGTTCCTCATGAGAACAATTAAGTGTTCTGAAATTCCCATTCTTCTTAATGCTGTCCACAATTTGTTATGATCCATCCAATCTAATGATTTTGCATAGTCAATAAAGCAAAAATAAACATCTTTCTGGTATTCTTGCTTTGAGCCAAGATCCATCTGACATCAGTAATGATATTCCTCATTCCACATCCTCTTCTGAATCCAGCTCGCATTTCTGGAAGTTCTCTGTCAATATACTGCTGCAGCCGTTTTTGAATTAACTTCAGTAAGATTTTACTTGCATATGATATTAATGATATTGTTCGATAATTTCCACATTCTGTGGGATCACCTTTCTTTGGAATGGGTACAAATAGGGATCTCTTCCAGTCAGTTGGCCAGGTAGCTGTCTTCCAAATCTCTTGGCATAGATGAGTGAGTGCCTCCAGCATGGCATCTGTTTCTTAAAACATCTCAAGGGGTATTCCATCAATTCCTGGAGCCTTATTTTTTGCCAATTCCTTCAGTGCAGCTTTGACTTCTTCCTTCAGTCCCATTGGTTCTTGATCATATGCCACCTCCTGAAATGGACGAACATTGACCCATCTTCCTTCTGAGATGGTACAGTGACTCTGTGTATTCCTTCCATGTTGTTTTGATGTTTCCTGCATCATTCAATATTTGGCCCATAGAATCTTTCAATATTGTAACTCAAGGCTTGAATTTTTTCTTCCGTTCTTTAGGCTTGAGAAATGCTGAGCGTGCTCTTCTCTTTTGGTTTTCTAACTCCAGGTCTTTGCACATTTCATCATAATGATTGGTTTTGTCTTCTTGAGCTGCTCTTTGAAATCTTCTGTTCAGCTCTTTTATCTTGTCATTTCTTCCATTTATTTTAACTATTCTCTGCTCAAGGGTAAGTTTCAGAGTCTCTTCTGACATCCATTTTGGTCTTTTCTTCCTTTCCTATTTTTTAATGACCTTTGACTTTCTTCATGGATGATGTTTTTGATGTTATCCCACACAGTTCCTCTGGTTTTTGGTCATTGGTGTTCAATGCATCAAATCTATTCTTTAGATGGTCTCTAAATTCAGGAGGGTTATAATCAATGTCATATCTTGGCTCTTGTGGACTCATTTTAATGACTTCAACATGAACTTGCATATGAGCAGTTGCTGGTCTGTTCCACAGTCAGCTCCTGGCCCTGTTTTGGCTGAAGATACTGAGCTTCTCCATCACCTCTTTCCACAGATGTAGTCAATCTGATTCCTGTGTACTCCATCTGGTGAAGTCCAAGTGTATAGTCACTGTTTGTGTTGTTGAAAAAAGGTATTTGCAAGGAGTAAGTCATTGGTCTTGCAAAATTCTATCACGCGATCTATCACCAAGGCCATATTTTCCAACTACTGGTGATTCTCTTTCGTTTCCAACTTTTGCATTCCAATCACCAGTGATGACACATCTTTATGGCATGCCTGGTCAATTTCAGATTGCAGAAGTTGGTAAAAATCTTCAATTTCCTCATCCTTGGCTTTTTAAATATATGGTTGGTGCATATATTTAAATAAGAGTATTAAGTGCTCTTCCTTGGTGGTGTATGGATATTATCCTACCGCTCATAGCACCTTACTTCAGGATAGATCTCGAAACATTCTTTGTGATGATGAATGCCACCCCTTTCCTCTTCAATCTGTCATTCCTGGCATAGTTGATCATATGGTTGTCTGATTCAAAATGGCCAAAACCAGTCCATTTCAGCTCATTAATGCCTAGGCTATCAATCTTTATGTGTTCCATTTCATTTTTGACAACTTGCAATTTTCTTAGATTCATACTTCGTACATTCCATGTTCTGATTATTAATGGATATTTGCAGCTGTTTCCTTTCATGTTGAGTCGTGCCACATCAGCAAATGGAGGTTCTGAAAGCTTTGCTCTATCCCTATCATTAAGGTTGGCTCCATTCCGAGTAGGCAACTCTTCCCTAGACATATTTTGAGTGCCTTCCGACCTGAGGGGCTCATCTTCTGGAACTATATTGGACAATGTTTCAGGGCTAGTCTTGAAGTTTTCCAGTAATTCATCAGACAGTGTTTCACTGCTGTTCATAAGGTTTTCACTGGCCAGTTGTCTGAGAAATGGATGGCCTGTTTCTTCTTCCAACTTTGTCCTAGTCTAAGGTCATTTGTATACAGATGAGAAATCCAGTGTGCAGGGAGAAGAACCGAGGCATTCAGAGAGAAACCGAGGGGCGTCTGGTGGCACTCAAACACAGAGGACCCACCAGGAGAAGACTTCAGTCTGACTTCTGGGTCCTGCTCTCATTCCCATGAGGTTGGGCTGTGCTTCTTGTCTGTAGGCTGTTCCTGTGCCTCCAACAGCCCCATGTCCAGACCAGGAAACTTGACTGGGTTTCTACCTCATAACCAACGAAGCCTTGTGGAAGCAACCTTATTGGCTGTCTGCTGTCTTCAGCAGGACCATGCTGCCCTTCTGATGATGAGTAAGACCCACAGATGTGTTTAGAACCTTTCTTTTTCTTCTCTACCTTTGGTTATGGAAAACTTCCAACATTTATAAAAGTCCACTGAATAGAACACTGAACCCATGTGCCGTTAGCATGCTTCAGAGATGTTCAATGCATAGCCACTGAGTTTCACCACGCCCCCTCCTGCTACCTACTGTTGTATGATTTGCAACAAATGCTAGATTTATCATTGCATCTGCAAATACTTCACTGAGCATGTCTGAAAGATCAAGACTCCTTAAGGAAACATACTCAAATGACATTCATTTCTACTTAGTTCAACTGACATTTCTTCTGACAAAGTGTTTTTTGGTGCCAGACACTTTGCTAAAAATATTTGCAAGTTACCTCTATTATGCAAAGGAGCTCTGGAGGAGAATACCTAAGCATTTGACTGCTAACCAACATGTTGGTGGTTCTAGCCCACCAGCCACTCCATGGAAGGAAGATGGGGCAGTTTACTTCCATAAAGATTTACAAACTTGGAAACCCAATGGAGGTTGCTATGAGTAGAAATCGACTCAGTGGCAGTGAGTTATTTTATTTTTCCTGTTATATGCAAAGAGAAAACTCCTACAGCTGTGGTGAAGGAAGTTATAGAGGAGCCTACTAAATACCCACAGGTGTTAGCTAAGTTTTTCCAGTCAAGCATTATTTCAAGCCACCACCCATCTGTCAGTTTCTTGTATTTAGTTGGCTTGTGTGTTGCTGTGACGTTGGAAGCTATGTCAATATATATGAAACTCTAGCAGGGTTACACATGGTGGACAGGCTTCAGCATAGCTTCCAGACTAAGACTGACTGGAACTTTCAGACATGCTCACTGACAATTTTCATACTAATTAGTACTTAGTTTTACCCTTGAATGTTTGTTTCTGGCCATGTCTGATTCAATTATTCCAAAAAGTGTTATGATGCTGTTTCAGTGTTTTCCTAGGGGATTTGAGTCTAGGACCAGCTTGCTGATGAAACTTGTTTTGGGGTGCTATTCACAAACAGATAATGCTAGGGGAGCCTCTCACACAGTTTAATTGCATGCATTCACTTCTCTTGGGTAGATGGGTAGGAGCAGAATTGCTGGGTCATATCGTAACACTGTGTTGTAGGGCATGGGTCTAAACCATTTGTCACCACGTATGTATCTTTCAAGAATGTGAAGCTGTGTACTGTTTGGCAGCTTCCCAGAGCCCACTGCCCTGCGGCTCTCATCCAAGGAAATGTGCCTCCTTTATTAATGGCAGGAGGGGTGAGGAAGGAGAAGTACTGAAACCCTTGGAGAACTGCTCGGAGGAGCCTCCTTTTTCCTTCTTGCATGGGGCGCTGCTCAGGCTAATGCAGACACTGAGGCAAGCCTCCCTGCTGAGCGTGGCTCCCAGCATGCCACTCACAGCCCTTCCTCCCTAGAGAAAGTATATTTTCAATCTCAGGAGCTGGAGGAGAGAGCGACACACTTGGGTAGGCTCCAGATGCTAACAGCCCCGTACCAGTAAGGACAAGAGAAACTTTCTGCTTTCATTACAAGGGATTTGTACAAACTCATACACGGAAATGCTTAGAGCTCCTAATTTATATTTAAATCCTAAATGTCTTAGTCAGGAGAAGCTGCAGTAAATCCATTGTCTGTGTTTGCACCACTGATTCCTGCTTCAAATAGACCCTCAGGGCCCAATTGTAATTCCCATTTGCATGTCCACATAATTCTTTCCAGAGGGGCTGTTGGGGAGGCTGAGAACATCCAATCCCACAGGGAGAAGAGACTGACGAGACTCATTCCCTTGGGAAGGAGGTCTGATTAGAAAGAGAGGTCTAGGAAAAGCAGTCTCTGTCCCTTCTCGGCTCTGGAATAACCGAGCATGGAGACACTCTGCCCGTGGAACAGTTGGTTACTCATGGTTAATCCACAGGAAGCTTGCCTGCTGGCTGTGTGATCTTGGGCAAGTCACTTAACCTCTCTGTGTCTCGATTTTCTCATCTGTTAAAGTGAGACTAACAGCAGTACCTGCCTCAGAGGGTTAGTATGCCGTGTGTGCCACTGAAACTACTTTGACTCACAGAGACCACGTAAGAGACTAGAACTGCCCTCGGGGGTTTCCTGGGCTGTCTGTCACCTTTACGGCAGCCGATCTCTAGGTGTTTTCTCTCACGGAGTCGCTGGTGGGTTTGGACCATTGCACTTTCTTTTGCAGCGAGCACTTAACCTCTGTGTCACCAGGGGTCTAGATCATGATGACTTTAAGAGGCTATTGATACAGCGCTTAGAAGAGCACCTGACAGTTGAAAGGAATGTAGTGTGTATATTTCTAATGAGCCCGAACAGGAACAAAGAAGCCAAGTTTGTTCTGGGAACATCAGCACAGTGACATGAACAAAGAAACTAATTTCTTTGTTCTTTTTGGAGTCTTTATGTTTCAGTAGCTTAGCTTCTATCTAAATAATATTCCTGCCAATATACAGTGCCCTGTTGTCTAACTACTGACGGTTGGGTGTCACTTCAGATAAATGCATTCTTCATCTAACCACGGATTTTTCGACCCCTGCACTATTGCCGTTGTGGGCTGAGGAATTCTTTGTTGGCTTGGGGAATTCTTTGCTGGCCCTGTACATTGTGGGATGTTACACAACATCCCTGGCCTCTACCGGCTAGAAGCCAGTGGCACCCCCTCCAAGTTGTGACAACCAAAAATGTCCCCAGACCTTATCAGATGTCCCCAAGGAGAACGCACAAATTGTGCCTCCTTGAGAAACACTAATACAATTAAAGTGTGTGAGGGGCTTTCCCAGTGTCATCTGTTTGCGAACAGCACCCCCAAACACCCCAAGACAAGTTTCATCAGCAAGCTGGCCCTAGACTCAAATCCCCTAGGAAAACCCTGAAACAGCATCATAACATTTTTTTTGGAGTAATTGATTCAGACATTGCCAGAAACAAACATTCAAGGGTA
This sequence comes from Orycteropus afer afer, assembly GCF_000298275.1. Lineage (NCBI taxonomy): Eukaryota > Metazoa > Chordata > Mammalia > Tubulidentata > Orycteropodidae > Orycteropus > Orycteropus afer. The sequence continues at coordinate 8,027,498 of NW_006921644.1, read as the reverse complement.
ACACTAAAAACTGTAATTATTATGAAAATTATTGATGCCATTTTCATTGCTCTACAATTTCTGAATTAGCAACTGATAATCCCTTTTATAAAGGAGAGAAAAATGAGAGGAGTTATCTCTTGCTTTGTGTTCTCCGTGACACTTGCCAGCCTCTTACTTTATAATAAACACACTGCAGGCCTGCGTGCGCCAGGCGAGCACAGGCAGCAAGCAGCCCCAGCATCCCAGCCAGGTCTACCACAGAGCTCCCCCAAGGAGGGCCAGCTCACAGGAGGCTGTCCTGCCCCGTGGACCTACATCAACAGACCCCAAAAATCAGGACGGCACATTTTCCATTTGGCCTGTGTTTGGGCTGGATTATGTCTCCTCCCAATACAGGCTGAAATCCTAACCCCTGTAAATAGGACCCTACTCAGAAATGAGGATTTCTTCTGTTACATTAGTATGATCAGGGAGTCCTTGCAAGGTGCAACTGTTGAGGTGCTCAGCTACTCACCAAAAGGTTGCAGGTTTGCATCCATCTAGAGCTTTGGAAGAAAGAGCTAGTGGTCTCCTTGTGAAAGATCATACCCGTTGAAGACCCTCTGCAGTGCAGCCCCACCCTGCCACACACGGGTCACTAGGAGTCACAAGTAACTCCATAGCAACTGTTTTCTTTTTTTTTTTTAAATCGGGTCAGACCAGTGCATGGTGGGTCCTAGATCCAATCACTTTTTAGTTATATTAAAAAAAAAAAGCAGGAGAGAGACAGAGAGAAACAGATGGGGAAGAGGAAGGTTGACAATAGAAGCTACTGGAAGCTGAAATAGACCAGGAAGGACCTCGCCCCACAGTCACACCTGAAAGTCAGCTGTCCAGCCTCCTGAATTGAGACAATACTAGCTCTTTAAAGCGGTTGATTGGGGCCATTTCTGTTACAGGAGCATTAGGTAGCTCGGACAGTCCATTTAGACCCGATTCCGACTGCAGCTGACTTGGCAATGAGGCCTTCCTATTGGGGGCACACATCCCCCTCTCAGTGTTCATGACTCGGTGTGGTCCTTGGACCAGCAGCACCAGCGCACCTGGGAGCTGATTAGAAATACAGCATCACAGACCTTCGGGACCAGACTCTGGGTGGTAGCCTGATCGCCAGGTGATCTGGTGCTTCTGCAAGTCTAGAAGCTTTGCTGCAGCCCCTCCTGACCAAGAAACAGGTGACTACCACCAGCCAGCACTGCATCAGGGAAAGAGCGTCTGGCTGCAAAGGCTCTGCTCCAGCCCTCCTCTGGACACCTCTAGGCACGCTGTCCTCTTGCCCCATCTACAGGGGGAGTCTCTCCTCCTGTTCAAGGTGAACTCTACCTCCTGGTCCCGTCCTCCCCTCAACCCCTTCCTGTCCTGCTCCCCCTAACTCATCCCTCCTCCCAAGCCTATAAACTGTCAGAAGACTCATCAAAGACAAAGCTTCCCTCAACCCTACCACTGTCTCCTTCCCTTCACAAGAGAACTTCTATTCCCCACCCCCTCCCTGGGCGACTGAGAGGATTATCCCAAGAATTGCCAGGAGGGCCGAGGAGCACACAAAGAAGTGGTGTCAACTAATTTGCAACCAAGGAGTGATGTCAGTGGTCATTGCTGGGACTCAGTTATAGAAGGAAACATGTTTGAGAAGCCTTACCAGTGGACTGAATGGGTGCCAGCGGGCTTGGAACAACAAACCTAAGCAGGTAAGACACACTGCAAACAGCTTGCTCTGACTCTACCCTGCGCTGCTGCCCCCAGGGAGGGAGGGAGGCGGGAGAGAGGCAGGAGGCTGCCATCTGAACAGGGAGGACATGAACTCAAGCACAGCAGAGGGTCTTAAGCGAAGAGTTGAGGTCTTCCACTGTGCCCCCTGCCGCTAGTGACTGGGTGGGTGTCCTACCTCAGAAGTGGTGGGCACTGCCAGGTGGCTTAGGAGAGTGAGTGCGAGACAGAAAGACATGGAGAAATAGAGAGACAGAGTACGACACATGGTTGCCCACGGAGGCCAGGCATGCAGACAGAGAAGAAACTGGGGACTGCCGGGGCGGGAAGCAGCAAAGACAGGCAGGAAAGGCAGAAGTCCATGAGCAGAGACAGGGAGAGAGAGAAGGGGGAAGACGTGGAGAGAGAGGGAAAAAGAAATGAGATAGAGAAAGTAGAAACAAATGAGCGAATCACCAAAGCCACCTTGTGGCCGTTGATTCTGACTCTCGGCCCCCCACGTGGCCAGAGAGCCGCACTCCACAGGTTTTGGTGGCTGATTTTTAGAACAGAGATCACGAGGGCTTTCTCCCCAGGTACGTCTGGGTGGGTTCAAACCGCCAACCCTGTGGTTAATAGTGGAGCACTTGACCCTTTGCACCACCCAGGGATGGCAGAAGGTTACACAGCAGAGGAAGGGGAGGGAGATGTGGAGAGAGACACAGGGAGCCGGAGGGAGATGGGGACAGAGGAGAGAGGCATGTGGGGGGCTGGGGGCGGACGAGCTCTGGGCTCGTGTGCGAGGCATTGATTCTCTTTTCCTGCACAAAGCCGGAGCTGTGTTCCCACACGGCCAGCATCCCCAGGGAACCAGCAGCAGACACGGAGCAGCGAAGTTTCCTATCAATAGAAACCGGGGGCTGAAGCCTCCAGGGGAACTGTGCTGGGAGACAGAGACCGTGACGAAGCCTGGGATCTCTGCAAGCAGAGGACAGCAACCATGGCCACCAGCAGGAAAGATGCCGGCAGCTCACTGGTCCCCGAATGCCCACCGTGGACTCCAAGCTTTCTGCACCTGCTGTTATGTTGTTAGGTGCCCTCGAGTCGGCGTGGACCCGCGGCGACCCTGTGTGCGACGCGACGGACCCCCGCCCGGTCCTGTGCCGTCTCCACAGGCACTGCCAGCTGCCGTCAATGTCAGGCCGCCTCGTGCGGCGCCCTCCTCTGGCTGACCCCTCCTCTACCAAGCGTCACGTCCGTCTCCTGAGCACACGACCAAAGTGTGAGGGGCGAAGTCTCGTCACCCTTCCTCCTAAGGGGCACACATGGCGCCTGGCAGTCGGTGGTGTATTCAACATTCGTTGCCAACACCATCATTCACAGCTTTCTGCACAGTTCTTATAATCAGCGTGTGAGGCAAAATCGCAGAGAAGCCCCCGGGATACTCCACACGCAGGAAGGCTCTTAGGGCCCCTTGGGGGCTGCTCTGCCCTGAGTGACCCCATTATGCAGTCGCTGTGGGGGGCTTCTCTGGAGGACCCTGTTGGTGGAAGACACAGCAGGAATTGTGTGCCCTCAACGTCTGAAGATGTCACTTGTGATTTTTGTTAACCCTATGTGAGTCATTCCAACGTTGGGGTTTGAATCCCTAACTCATCCTTTTGTTGACTTTACAAAATCCCACGGTTCAAAGCACTCCTTTAGAGGGTTGTTTCAGGACCAGTTCAGAAGCAGGGAACCATGAGAAATCTGTGGTGACCAGCCCCCAGTGCCCCATGCGAACATCAGGGTAACACCACTCACCTCCCAGGGCTCCTGGGGGCTTTAATCAGTTACCCTCAAGTCAATTCTGACTCATTGCAAGCCCAAGTGGGTCAGAGTGGAACCGCTCCACAGGGTTTCCAAAGGCTGCTCTTTCTCAAGTAGGTGTGCAGGCTTTTCCTCTGAGGAACCTCTGGATGGCCTCGAAACCCCAACTTTTCGGTCAGTGGCCCAGTACCGGAACCATCTCCATCACCCAGGGGCTCCTGCAGGCTTGAGGACTGTGTTTGTAAGCCTTTCACAGGTCCTGCCCTTGGCAGGTATCCTAACGGACTATAACCAACCAATGGTTGGTCCTGTTCTGAGCCCAAATCAGCCAAGGGAAGGGCTGGAGCGAAGGTCTTCCGACTTGAGTGTAAAACCCAAAGCCACTGCTGTCCAGTCAGTTCTGTGACTGAGCAGGACTGCTGCAGAGACTTCTCCTGGCTGCAGTCTTCAGGGAAGCCGATGTCAGGCCATTCTTCCATGCCACTGCTGAGTGGGCCTGAACCACCAACTTTCAGGTAAGTAGTGCAGACAGACCGTGCCAACCAGAGACCTAGGTGGGTTAGGACCCCCAGGCACCTGCCCAGACAGCACCGGTGCGAACCCCTCCCCTTCAGACCCCACTTAGTTTTCACGCTACAGATGCTGGGCTTGTTGAGGACAGAAAGTGGGCCACGTGTGGGGTACACTCCTCGACTGTCCTGCACAAGGAAGAAGGCATCCTCTCTTCTTGGCCAATAGCGGCAATTCAGGAATGGGACAAATGCAATGAGCCCCTTAATTATCGGGCTTGAAGGATGCCCAGCTCAGAAATAAACTGATGCCACCCCCCACACACACCGCACATACCATACACACACGTGCACACACACACCACACACACCAGACACATATCACATATTCCCCCCAAAATATACATATACCACATGCACATACATCCCATCAGACATACCTCAAACATATATACACACATATACATCCAGACATACACACATACCATATACACACTAAACATACACACACACATGTCTGCACACATCCCACCACACATACACCTCACCACAAACATACATACCACATGCTCACACCACCACCGCACATACACACACCCCACCACATACACAACCCACTGTGCACACACACACTCTCCACCACACACATACATACCACATCCACACACATATCACCAGACACACATTACACATACCTCAGACATATGCACACATGCCACACACATACACACTACATGCACACACATACCACCAGACACACATCACACACACCACAAACATATGCATATACACCACCTCAAACGTGTATACACACATATATACACATACCATTTGCTCACTGAACACACATACCACATGCATTCCCCCATAGACACATCCCACCTGCACAATGAACACCCCTGCACACACCCACAACATATATACACACACCATACTCCCCCCATGCACACACACCACCAGACACACACAACATACACCTCAAATATGTATACACACCGCATACACACCCCATGCCTGCCGACACACATGTGACTACACAAAAACACATCTAAAAGATATATATACACACATACACACACATCGCATACATATAGCACATACACACACATACCACACATACTACACATGCTTCACATACCATACATGCAGCATTCCCCCATGCACACAGACATATATGCAACCATACACACACTGAACACATACCATGTACATACACATACAGACATACTGGACACACACCACATACACACACTGCACACATACAGCACACACCCCATACGCTGAACATACGCATGCACACAGATACCATACACCACACACACACACACACACACATCTAGACTTGTTGCTATGACAGCACAGAGGCAGAGGGAGTAAGCATTACACACCAAACAGGAGGTGAAAGCTTCCTCCTGTCACCTGTGTCAACCTTAGCCATTCTACAGCAGGCCCGTGAGTACAATTTACGCCCCCTGAGGCACAGACCTCCAGGAAAAGAATCGAAGATAAGGCCGCAGGCAGGGGGTCGCAGGGCTCCTTAGCAGGTCAGAGTGAAGGTGGGCGCTGCCTTGTTCTGACACAACCACCAGCTAGAAGAGCGGCCGCCAGGGGGCGCTGCGAGGCCCAGAGCTGCTGGAGCTGGCTGCAGGCCAGGAGCAGGCTGAGAGCAGCAAAGCCGCCAGCAGGGCACAGTGTGCGCGAAGCCACGCTCTGCAGACCCGCTGTTATCACCATCCTTAGTGAAACACTGGGTGATCGAACGCCACTCCCTACGAGGCTGCGCGAGCTAACTGCTCACCCAGCAGCAAGCTGGGGTCTCCTCTTAGCTCCCGCTTACAGGTGAGGAAACTGTGCAGAGAAGTTAAACCACTTGCCCAGAGTAGCCCAGACAGGAGGCGGGGAGACAGCACCCAGCCCCAGGTTCACGTGAGCCAGAGTTTGTGTGCTCCCACTACCGGCCGCTTGCCGGTACCCTACTGTGTTGAGACAGGAAGGCCTGGGGCCCAGCAAGAAACCTTCGGCTCTCTTGCGTCTGCGCAGTTCCCATCTGTACAGCTCCAAGGCTTCCAGCAGCAACGCAAGGGGAGAGGGGCAGTGCGTGTGCGTGATGTGGCAACAGGAATTCCCCCAGCTTATGGGGTCGTGGTCCAAGATCACAAACTGTACTTGGTTGGTCTTCTAACACGTAGTGACAGCCAGATCTTCAACTCAAGCTTTGCCTCCCTTGTCCTTGAGCTCTGGTAGCCTACTGCCTTAGACATATGACTGGCATAGTGCTTAAGGCAACCAGAAGGCTGGCGATTCAAACCCACCAGCCCCTCAGCGGAAGGTAGACTGGGCAATCTGCTTCCGTAGAGATACCGCCTCGGAAACCCAAGGAGGGCTCGCTATGAGTTGGACCCAACTCCAGGACAGTGAGTTTGGCTTTTTTTTTTTGGTTTGGTCCTTGCACAGGGCGCTCTGGTGGCACAGTGGTTAAAAGCACTCAGGTGCTAACCAGAAACTTAGCAGTTCAAACCCACCAGCAGCTCTGCAGGAAAAAGATGAGGCAGTCTGTTTCCATAGAGATGAAAGCCTTGGAAACCCGGTGGCCCAGTCCCACTGTCTCTTATAGGCTTGCTATCATTACCTGAAATCAACTAGATGGCAATGAGCAGGAGCAGTCTTGGTGGCACAGTGGTTAAGCACTTGGCTGCTAATAGAAAAGTTGGCAGTTTGAACCCATCAGCTGCTCTATGGGACAAATATGTGGCAGTCTGCTTCCTTAAAGATGACAGCCTTGGAGACCCTGTGGGGCAGTTCCACTCTGTCCTCTAGGGGCGCTGTGGGTTGGAATGGACTCCACGGCAGTGGGTGTGGTTTGGGCTTTGCTTCTGTGAAGACTGATAGCCTTGGAGACCCCATGGGGCAGTCCCACTCTGTCCTCTAGGGGCCCTGTGAGTTGGAATTGACTCCATGGCAGTGGGCGTGGTTGGGTTTTGCGTCCATGAAGACTGACAGCCTTGGAGACCCTGTGGGCAGTTCCACTCTGTCCTCTAGGGGCGCTGTAAGTCAGAATGGACTCCATTGCAGTGAGTGTGGTTTGGGTTTTACTTCTGTGAAGACTGACAGCCTTGGAGACCCTGTGGGGCAGTTCCACTCTGTCCTTTGGGGGCGCTGTGGGTCAGAATGGACTCCACGGCAGTGGGTGTGGTTTGGGTTTTGCTTCTGTGAAGGCTGACAGCCTTGGAGACCCCATGGGGCAGTCCCACTCTGTCCTCTAGGGGCCCTGTGAGTTGGAATTGACTCCATGGCAGTGGGCATGGTTGGGTTTTGCGTCCATGAAGACTGACAGCCTTGGAGACCCTGTGGGCAGTTCCACTCTGTCCTCTAGGGGCGCTGTGGGTCAGAACTGACTCCATGGCAGTGGGTGTGGTTTAGGTTTTGCTTCTGTGAAGATTGACAGCCTTGGAGACCCTGTGGGGCAGTTCTACTCTGTCCTCTGGAGGCGCTGTGAGTCAGAATCTACTCTACCGCAGTGGGCTGAGTTTCCTTGCATAGGGAGGAGGACTGTCTTCATAGTTCCCCCTCATGTCCACTGCCCCAGCCAGGGCTGAGTGTACACAGCAGTGATGTCCTCTCTCTTGTTTCTCCCACCTCTTCCCACCTCCCCCCGACTCCCCTGGCGTCACCACCAACAGGCCACCTGCAGGGGCTTGTGGTCCTCTGCGTCCCTTCTGGTGGTCAGCAGAGGTGCTCCAGGGATGGGGGTGGAGCAGGAAGAGGGGGTCTCCATCGCCCCCAGGGAGTTGCCTGCAGAGGTGTCTGTGACATCACCCCTGAGGGCACAGTGCCTCTTTTTGATGTGGGTGGCTCAGGTGTGGTTAGAGGATTTGGGAGAGGCCTCAGGGTGGGTGGGAGGAGAAGGAAGCTCAGGGCTAGGGCTAGGGGCAAGAGTGGAGAGCTTGTGGGGTGGGGGTCCACACCTGAACAGCCTGGAAGAGTCATCCCCTGCCCCACAATGAGCTCCACACACCTAGACAAGTAACAAGTGCAAGGCACACCCACCTTCTATCTGCACCTGCCTCCCTCTGTAACCCCGCTTCCTGTGGTACCTTCTAGAACCTGCAGCAGCTGCAGAACCGTTTCAGTTTCTCAGTCCAGTTCCACAGAGGTGTGACCAATACTGGTCGCCATGCAACTGGTGCACCTCTTACAACCCCGCATCACCACAGTCCTCCTCACCACAGCTCCTGAGCCTGGCGGTGCCTGGTCCTTTGTGGACCCGTCAGAGTTCGTTGGCAAAGCAATGGGCCCTTGCTCAATCATTAGCTTAGGAAGGAGTCTGTTTTAGTACCCAGTTAGCAGGCTAGTGTAACTTGGGATAGGAAAAAGGTGAAGGTAGCTTAAAAGTGCTTTGATAATATTAGAAAAATGGGTACCGACTGCAGTTTAAAATGTTCATGCCTTTTGGGCTGGGAATTTCACTTGTGGCAGATTATCTATGGAAATCCCCATACGTGTGCACGAACACATACATTCAACAGTTTTCACTGGTGGATTATTTACAAGGGGAACAGCCAAATGCCCATCAACAGGGAGCTGGTCATAGTGCGGTACTTGCATAAAACAGACCACCACGCTGACCCATGGCAACGAGTGAGGCCATTCATTGTTCAGCATTATTGACCAGAAGGGAAATCTATGGTACTGGATGATGGGAAGGTCTTGGGTTTACTCAGTGAAATGAAATGTGTTAAGTTAATGGAACTGGGAGAATGTGGCCACGCGGGGGACACGTTTGGAGGCAGAGATGAGATAAAGAAAGGAGATTAGAGGCTTTTCACGTTGTAAACTGCAGGAGCCGGGGACACAGACGTCACCACTGGGAGGCAGAGGGGGCCCGCCTGACAGGTCGGCTCCCGGTTGCCCTGGTTACAACCGTTCCTCAAGTACAGGTGCCCCCATTTATGATGTACTCAAGTTAGGACAAATCCTGCTTGTCACCACTTGTTACAGCATTTCTTTTTTGTACAATTTATCAGTGCAGGTATGCATCACTTCACCTCCATGACACAGTCTGCGAAACAGGACCTCACGGCACTGGGACATTGTGCAAATGCCATTCTATACACACAGCAAACAGATGGGCCTATACCGGAAGCAATAGCACTCACTAATTTTCCACCTTCGTGTAGTTTAAGAGCCTTTTGTTTCCCTTCCAAAGCAATGCTTCTGCACTGCCTCTCACTGCTGCTGTCCCCAGCACTGGCTTTGCTGCGTTTGGGAGCCACGATACACTGTAGGGTAATATTTTCCAAAGAAAATTAAACAGAGAGTTAACACTACAACACTAAAGAGACACGAGATACCGAGACCGGATGCTGGTGCCTACGAGTCAAAGCACGCGCTGTTATGCCGTAAACTTTGTATGTGTAAGTAGGAAAAGTGCATATTAAATGACAGAAAGTACAGTGCATACAAGAGCTAGAGGTATTCCAGTTTTATGTGTGCTGTACCATGATATGCCTGGCAGCACAGCCACTCTGTGTATAAGAGACATAAGAGACACATGTTACATGTGGGAAGCAACATGTGTTTGCTACCTCCAGTAATGCCCACCCCGTCCTGTTCTCTGATCGGGCTTTCCTGAACTCTTCTATGACCTCATGGAATCATGGGCATATACGTGCTTGGATGCTGCCTCAATGGACACTATGCAGCACATGACTGTAATGTGTACTACGTTAAAATAGATTCGTAAGTTTATATATGCAATGCTTCTAAGCCACAAAGACAGATGAAGATCGGATTTATAATGGTACTGATATAAAAGGCAATAATAGTGAAAACTAAAAAAATGAAAATGAAAAAAGAGGTATTCAACTTAGGTCAGAACTCACTTACAGCAGAGTTGTTGGACTGGAACGCTGACATAAGTCAGGGACTCCCTGTAGTGATATTAGAATAAGATGAGCATTTGAGGTTGGAACAACAGTGCCCTGGGAGCTTCCTCTGAGTGGGGGCGAGGGCAGAGTTCATGGAGGTGGGTCGCTGGGCACCAGACAAAGGAGAAGATGGCATGTGGAGGCTTTGGGACCTCTGAGCTGCTGCTGACATGTCAAAGTCATCCTTCACGTCAGTAAACTAAGAAGGTGTGAAGCCACACCTCACCCATTCCACGTGGAAGGAACCTTGGACTGGAAGTGGTGGAGTCTGTCCTCTGGATGGCTTTGGTGAATTGTCTTGGACCACTAAAAACTATGGGAGCTTTTCCCTGCCCTCTGATGACACCAAGAAAGACCACCATGCATTCACACACACATACACACAAACGGGTGGAAACTTAACAACGTCTGGCTAATGGCCTTGTTCCCATGTCAGTTTCCTGGTCTTGATAGTGTACTACAGGAGATGTCACCACTGGGGAAAGCTGAGTGAAGGGCTCAAGGCAGTCTAGTTTCTATTTTTGAAACATCCTGTGAGTTTGTAATGATTTCAGAATTAAAAGTGAAAAAAATAAAAAGAAGACAGTGTTCTTCTTTTTGAGCCTGAAACCACACTGTGGAGCCACATGGCCTATTTGACTGTTCACCTGAAGGAGGACCAACTTGTGTGTGGTGGAATCCACTGTGTGTTAGGGTGCTCATTCATGGTGCAGGCCTAGGACCCTCATCATTGGAATGTACTCGGTGTTGACAGGCAATAAATATTTTTTAAGTTAAAAAATAAAAGGGATTTTACAATTAGGTCTTTGATCCATCTTGAGGAAGGTTTTGTTTATGGTGTGAGGTATGGGTCCTGTTTCATTTTTCTGCAAGTAGATATCCAGATTTGCCAGAGACCATCCCTTCCCCATTTCATGGATTTTGGCCCTATGTCAAAGATCAGCTGTCCATAGGTGGATGGATCTATTTCTGGGTTCTCAATTCTGTTTCATTGGTCTACATGTCTATTATTGTACCAGTACCAGGCTGTTTTGACTACTGTGGCTGTATAGTAGGTTTTTCAGCTGACAGCTGTGAGGCTTCCTACTTGGTTCTTCTTTAGTAGTGCTTTGCTTATCTGTTTTTTTTTTTTTTTTTTCCTTTCCATATAAAGTTGATGATTATTTTTTCCATCTCTTTAAAGAACACTGACAAAATATGGATCAGACTTCTTTGGGTAGTATTGACATTTCACAATATTAAGTCTTCTTATCCATGAGCATGATATGTTCTTTCATTTATGTAGGTCTCCTTTAGTTTCCTATAAGGAGTGTTTTGTAGTTTTCTTTGTATAAGTCTTTTATATCCCTGGTTAGGTTTATTCCTAAGTATTTCATCTTTTGAGTGGCTACTGTAAATGGTATTGTTTTTCTCATTTGCTTTTCAGAGTTCTCTTTGTTAGTACAGAGGGTTCTGATTTTTGTATGTTGATCTTTTATCCTGCCACTTTGCTGAATCCTTTCATTAGTTCCAGTCGTTTTTTTGTTGAGTTTCTTCAATTTTCTATGTATAGGATCATATCATCTACAAATGGAATAGTTTACTTCTTCCTTACCAATTTGGATGCTTTTTATTTCCCTTTCTGTCTTTTAAATCTGGCTATGACTTCCAATGCAATATTAAATAGGAGTGGTGATAAAAAGAATCCTTGTCTGGTTCCCATTCACAAAGGGAATGCTTTCAATTTCTCCCCATTGAGAATAAAGAACATGAAAATAAAAATAGGGGCAAACTTAGGAGACCTAATTTATGGCATAAGCAGCCTACTACACTTAACTAAAAATGCACACACAGAAGAAGATAAACTAGATGACTGGGATATCGCGAAAATAAAACAGTTATGAGCATCAAAAGACTTCTCTAAAAGAGTGAAAAGAGAACCTACAGAGCAGGGAAAAAATGACAATGACATCTGACAAAGGAGTAACCTCTCAAATTTATAGAAAACTTCAACACTTCAATGACAAAAAGGCAAACAATCCAACAGAAAAATGGGCAGAGGACATGAACAGACACTTCCCAAAGAAGACATTCAGACAACCAATAAACATATGAAGAAATGCTTGCAATCATTAGCCATTAGAGAGATGCAGATCAAAACAACAATTAGATATCAACTCACCAAAAAAAAAAAGAAAAGAAAACAAATGCTGGCAAGGGGATAGAGAAACTGAATCCCCATGCACAGCTGGTAGAACTAAAAAATGGTACAACCATTGTGGAAAATGTTATGGTGCTTCCTTAAAAAAAAATAGAAATAGAAATACCATATGATCTAGTCATCCCACTAGGAGCTCTGGTAGCATAGTGCTTAAGGCACTTGACTGCTAACCAGAAGGCTGGCAGTTCAAACCCACCAGTCACTCCTTGGAAGGAAGATGGGGCAATCTACTTCTATAGTGATACTGCCTCGGAAACCCAAGGAGAGGTCACTATGGGTCGGGTCTGACTTGAAGGCAAATGACAACAATAGTAACAGTCATCCCACTACTAGGTATATATCCTAGAGGAATGAGAGCCATGACACCAACAGCTGTATGCACACCCATGTTCACTGTAGCATTTTTCTTAATAGTAAAAAGATGAAAACCACCTAAGTGCCCAACAAGGGATGAATGGATAAACTATGACACATGCACACAATGGAATACTATGCAACCTTAAAGAAGAACAATGAATCTGCAAAACACCTTATAACACGGATGAACCTAGAAGACATTATGCTGAGAGCAATTAGTCAATCACAAAAGGACAAATATTCTGAGAACATTATGTAAAAAGCCAAAGAAACATTCTTTAATGGTTACCAAGGATGAGAGAAGGAGGGAGGGAAAAATCACTAACTAGATAGTAAAAACTCAACTCAACCTCACTGCTGTTGAGTCAGATCTAACTCATAGTGACTCCTCCTTGGGTTTCCAAGGCCATATCACTATGGAAGTAGATTGCCCAATCTTCCTTCTGAGGAGAGGCTGGTGGGTTTGAACTGCCAGCCTACTGGTTAGCAGTCAAATGTCTTAGGCACTATGCTACCAGAGCTCCTAACTAGATAGTGGACATGTATTGACTTGCGTGACAGGAAAGGCAATATACAATAAAGGGAGGTCAGCACTGGATGACCAAGGCAAAGCCAGACACTGGAGGGGCACAAGAGCCAATGGCGAGATGGTAAATGCTATTACGTTCATAACCTGCGGTGACACTAATAACAATAATCTGTAAGTGGATAGATAGGTAGACGTATGAGCTGGACAGATGTGGGATAGGCAATGGGAGTACATCCACAAATATATATAGGTCTGGCAGAGGACAGTTCTACAAAGGCATTTGTATAATATCTGCAGATATAGTCATGTATATAGTAGAGTCCACAGGGGGCAAAGTTATGAAAAATTAGACATAACCAAATATCTTGAGAGACTGAGTCACTGGGCTTGGGAGCTAAGGACCATTGTCTTGGGGGACATCTATGCCAACTGACATAACACATTTCACAAAGATGATGTTCTACTTCTCAGTATGGTGAGCAGTGACTGGAATCTTAAAAGCTTGTGAGCGGCCATCTAAGATGCAACTGTTGCCCTCTCCCCATCCAGAGCAAAGAAGAAGGAAGGAAAAACAAAATCTCAAGGCAACAGTTAGTCCAAAGGACTCAAAGAACATGTGAGCCCCAGCCTCTAATGACCAGAAGAACTAGATGGTGCCCCACTCCCACTGCTGACTGCCTCGATGGGGATCACAATGGAAGGTCCAGGGCAGAGTGGGAGAGGCATGCGGAACAAAATTCAAAATCATGAAGAAGACTGGTGTGGTGGGAACTGGTAGACCCTTGAGATGATGGCCCTTCAACACTCTCCAGACCTGGAAATGAACTCACTCCCTCGGCTCAACTTTCAGCCAAACAATAGACAGTTCTATCAGCACTGAACAGTAACACCTGTGAGAAAGTGCCCCTCAGAATAATGAACCACACAATCAAGAGGGCAGCATCTTCCCAAATGCAAAGCTCAGAAGGTAGAAAGGGGGCCAGAAGGAGGGATAAATGGAAATGAGGAACCCAGGGAAGAATTGAGAAGAGTGTTTACATTATGGGGATTTCAACCAGTGTCACAAACCAGAATGTGTATACACTGGTGGATGGAAAAGTAATTTACTCTATAAGCTTTCATCCAAACCACAGTACAATATTCAGAAAGAAATTAAAAATGAGGGGGGAGGGAGAGGGAGACAGGGGGAGAGGGAGAGAGCTCGCCTGCCCCAGAAGGCCAGTGCACTTTCTTGCTGAAGTCAAGTGTCTGCTGTGCAAGCAAGTAGCCCGACACACTACCACTTCCCCTCTGAATATGTAAGACCATAACAATGGAGCGAAACGAGTACATTTTTCAAAGGAGAAACAAACCCTTGTAAGAAAACATTCCATGCAACACTGAAATAAAATCTTTTCTAATCTGGCTAATGTGGCCTTTGTGCTGACAGGGCTAATTGGAGTGTCTATTAGAGTGTTGTGGAGAGTTGCAAAAGACTAACGTCAACATGTTCAAAGCAATAATTTTCAGATGTGCCTTTCACTCCTGAGTGAGGAGGACATTTTTAACACCATGACCTGCTGCACACAATGGGATAATTCTGGCTAGTAAAGTTAACACTGGGGCCACGTTATCCACCCAAGAGTGAGGGGATGATATCTCTTAGTCTCCGTAATAAGGGTTCAAAGGTGTATCAGTGACCCATGGGTGACCTTAAGGGGAATTTCTAATTTGTCCCACTGAATGCCAGCCATTGACAAGCTACAACCTGAGCATGTAACCTACCTTCTCTAACCCTCAGATCCTGAACTGTGATCTGGGAAAACTATTACTGTATTTTGCCCACACAACAAGCCCATGTAAATAATAGGCCCACACACATAATGCTTGCAAAAACATGTTTATGCAAATAACGCATTTTTTGGCCAATTGTGTCCTTCCTCCATGAAGTATTTTTGTAAGTGCCCTGTGCCAAGTTTTTTACATGTTGCTGTAAAAAAAAATTAGCATGGTGTGCTTAGCAGGGAGGGGCTGGGAAACAAAGAAAAAACAGTGTGTTATTTGTAAAAATATGGTAGAATCTATTTCATAAAGAGACCGTAAGATGCTGTAGCTGGTGCGATCGCTGACGTACTTGACTACTGGCCTAAAGGTTATCAGTTAGAATTTGCCCAGAGGTGCCTCAGAAGACAGGCTGGCTGATCTTCTTCCCAAATGTCACAGCCTGGAAAATTCCTAGGGAACCACTCTACTCCGCACACACGGGTGGCCATGATGACAATGGACTTCATGGAAAGTCACAACGCCAACAACGAACATGGTGATGCACAGAGAGCCCTGAACCCACAGTTCTGCACAGCCCTGGGGCCTTCACGATCAACATCCCCGCTGCACAGGTGAGGACCCTGAGGTTGTGAGACTGTATAGAGAGCCCTGAACCCACAGTTCTGCACAGCCCTGGGGCCTTCACGAGCAACATCCCCGCTGCACAGGTGAGGACCCTGAGGTTGTGAGAGTCTAAGGCACTCAGGCGGTGCGCCAGAGCTAGTGAAGGATGGAGATGGGACTGGAGCTAAGAGTCGCCTGACACCCAGACCATCTCCACAATGCGCCCCACCCTGCCTAATGAATCAAAGAAATCAGAAATGAAACTGGGATCTTAAGGTAGTAATATAAACTGTCCTGAAGGTCAAACCAACAGTGTAACCAGAGACAACTGAGAACCAGACAAGTCAGGCCCCTCCTCCTTCCATCTGCCTCGCTCTTCCCTGGACTCTCCCCTGTGAGATTCCGTGGGTCCAGATAATAGGGTTCGTTATTTTAAAAAGTCCTGTCATCTCAGCCCCTGCCACTCCTGTGGGCAGTGTTTACTTCCCTGCTGCAATTTCAAAGCTAAAACCTTGTTGTGTGAATGATGCATTATTTTGCCTAGCTGGGGAAGGATAGGTTTTGAGTCCTTTCTGGGGTTTAGGATCTATGACCTTGACACACGGCTTGGTCAAGTGGAGATGCAGGCATTGCCCAGGGCCCTATACCCCACAAGTGCCTACACACTCATCGGTGGAGGCAGCGTGGCTGCTTTAATCGGGGCTGCTGACGACACACGCTGAGGGAGCTCTGCTCGGCACTTCCGTGGGTCACCATTGCAGGTTCCTCTCCACGGTGCTTTACTGGGTGGACGCTGACACACGGCAGCCATAGCCGGTCCTAACGTGATGCTCCCTTTTTCCTGCCTTCCCAAAGCATTCCTGCTTTTCGGGGAGCCTGCCCTGTCCACGTGGAGGCACATCTCTGCTAAATGAAACAGCTCCATCATTTTTATGCCCATCTTCCTGAGACCAAGACAACCTACTGTCCTACCCAGAAGTCATGTGGGAAACAGACAAGCTGGGTTTGAAATTACAGGATGGTCATGGAGCTCAAGCTAATGAAGTTAACAGGATGTTTTTCTCCAAGCAACAGGGCCACGGAAAGGGAAAAATAAAACAAAACCCAAACCTCAGAATCTTATTAAAGTCCTAAACCTGAGAAGCATTTATGGATACAGGGCAGATTTCTATGCCAACCTAGACAGCTCTGGCAAATTCTACTGCCCAGTTACAGCAGAATCTCATCAATAGAATTCTCCAGGGAGCAGAATCCTGCCAGGTAACCTGAGGGCTTCATTCTGCGTCCTTTCCAAGTTACACTCACTGATTGCATTTGCTGACTACAAAATGCCTTCTCTGTGTTTCCCTTGAACTAAGCCTGTGAACACGAGGCTGAGGGAGGGGAGAGCATTGTCGTTTCAACAAAGCTGCTCCCAGGGCAGGGATGGATCTCCAGGGTGTAGCAACGATCACAACCCACACTGAACCACATGCCAGACATGCGCCATATACGATGGACCTTGGGACGCTCTGCTTGTTTAAGCCTATGACAAAGTGGGCATGATTATATCTATCTGACTCCTAAATATACCGGGTCTCAGAGAGGGTGAGTTATATGCCTAAGCTCACACAGCAAGAGAATGGTGCTGTAGGGATTTGAACCAGGTCTGAGATAAACACATGGATCTTCACAGCTTGGCTAAGTGTCCGTTAACACTAGATGAACCTGTGTTATTTCCTCCCACTACCAGATTACAGTCAGACAACAGGTGGTATGTGGGACAAAAGGGGCTTCAGGTGCTCGGCTACTAAGTACAAGGTTGGTGGTTCAAATCCACGTGGAGTTGTCTTGGAAGAAAGGTCTGGTGACCTCCTTCTGAAAAGTCAGTTTGTTGTTATTTGAAAAGTCAGAGCCCCTGGGAACCCTCTGGAGCAGTTCCGTTTGGACACACGGAATCACAGTTGGAATCAACACAATCCAGTTTGCTTGTTTCGGGTGTTGGGGGAGGGGCTCTGTCAAAAGTGGAGCCCCGCGTGGCACAAATGGTTAAGTGCTCTGCCACTCACTGAAAGGTGGGTGGTTTGAATCCACGCAAAAGTGCTTTGGAAGGAAGCCCCGGCAATCTACTTTTGAAATATCAGCCATTAAAAACCCTAGGGCACACAATTCCAGGCTCACACATGTGAGGTCGCCATGGCTCGGAGACAACGACAACTGGCTTGTTCTTCATTTTGGCTGACAACAAGGAGAAGCTAAAAGGCACGGAATGTCACGACACTGATTTTTAACGTCAATGGCCTCCGACTGCCTTGTCCTCTTCAGCAGATTCAAGGCTGCCGCAAACCCACCCCGCCTGCATCCGGCAGGGGTAACCTCATGGGACTTGGTTTGTCAACCTTCCACACGGATGGCTGAGAAGTCTCCAATTGGACAGCGGTGTTCCACTCCCTTGCTCTCTCTGAATAGCCTTGAGTAGATGGGACTGAAATTGTGTCAGGGATATTACTCTAAAGTGAATGAAGTGGGGAACAGACTTCTCATTTATGTCCCCAGAGTGATGAATGAGGGAGTGTAATTTTTTTTCTAAGGCAAAGAAAATGGGAAACCAATGTGGATTTCAGGCACATGAGAAATCGCTTATGAATTTAGACGAGAGAACGGCAGAAATAAATTGTACATCTGTTCATTCATTTTAATAAAGTGGAGAGATGGCATGCTGCTGGGGCCCTTGGAGAACCCTGGGTTTTTAAAATTATGATCCTATAATAGTAGCATTAAAATTTCTAATGCGGCCAGTGGTTTCTCAATTGGAGGCAAAATTCATTTATAAAATAAAAGTTCAGACTTTGGAATGCAAATGGAAAAATGCAATTTTTCTTGCCCAGATATGAATTAGTCCTGGGGGGGAGGCTACTGCAACTTCTTAACTGCAAAATACGTTTTAAAATTCTTAGCAGGAAGTTTTCGGGCCACCGACAAAACTTCTTTGGGCAATCTCTATTTAGGTAAATTGGACAGGTACGAAACACACGGTTAACTGCCTTCCTTATTTCTTCGTTGAACTTGGTGCTTCTTGAACGAGGGGAATGAAAGATTAATATTTCCATTTGAAATGAGTCTAGTCTGTTACAAGTGCAGAAACCATTTTTACTTAATAGTAGAAACATTAGGCAGGGAACTTTTTTTTTTTTCTTTTCTTTTCTTTTTTTATTATTAGGATTTGGGTGAAGATTTACAGAGTAAATTCACTTTTCATACAGCCGTTCACATATACTTTGTCTCATGTCATTGACCAAAATTTACAATGCAGCAGCTCCCCTCCCACTTCCTCCCCATAGTTACCTCCTCCCAGTGTCCATCCCTTCATACTCTTCGAGAGGCCCATTGTCTGCCAACCCTGTATATGATCTTGGATACACTCTCCATTTACACATACATAATTGTTTAGCTTGTTCACCCATCTATCCGTCTAGGCAGGGAACTTTTATAGGGCGGCACTTAACCAGTTTCCATCAAAACTGACTTACACAACCAACAGTGTCGAGTCTCTTGTTACAAGTGGGGCCCTAAGCTAGACACTGGAGAAAATACAGCAATCCTGACTGTTGGTTTTCTGCTGACTTTGAAACCCAGATGCATTATTAAGATGTCTTTGAAAAGGATAGGTAAGTATCGAGCTTTTAGACATAGTGAACCATGTGAGTTTTATCTCACAAATCAGCCATTCATGTCTTCAGGTGGGAAAGAGGGACAAAGCCACATCCTACTGAGTGGCCGCAGCTAACAAAGGCCTGGCTAGAAAAACCCCCAGGTTGTCTCGGGCATACCAATCTACCTCCTAATGAAATGCAGAGTGGATTCAGAAGACATACTGCAGTGCTTATCTTTGCAAACAAAGAACACAGACCATGAAGAGGATGTGTCTAATCTCAGAACCAAAGGCAATTAGCTGTTGTCTTAGGTCACCTCTGGTCCAAAGATGTGAGGCATTTTCCCAACAAGCTGCTGGAGACCAAGGCAACATCTCAAGGGTGTATATGGATAAGAAGCCTGGATGTGCCGCATCAGCGGTGCGAGAAAGAGCAGAAAGGGCACAAGGTGAAAAATAAACTCCTCCACGGGCAGGAGCAGTGTGGGGACTGAGGCGACGAAGGAGAAGTCTCCGGAACACTCCGCAATCGAGCTCGTCTGTTACAAATGCCTAGACGAAGGAGAAGTCTCCGGAACACTCCGCAATTGAGCTCGTCTGTTACAAATGCCTAGAAGTGGAACCACGTGGGTCCACAAGGTCTCCTGGGAGTCCTGTTTTCATCTGTCTAGTTTCTTGGGCTCCATTCCGGGAAGTGGAACTACTGGGTCCATAGATAGGAATCTTAAGTATGTATCAAGATACATACTGCTGTATTTCTTCTTGGGTTCATTCCTAGGCATTTTATGTTCTGTGGGGTATTGCACTGATTTTCCGCTTTGTGAATATAATTTTTCCTTCCATTGTATCTTCTTTCTTCTGTTATTAGCATATAGGTCAACAAGTACTCTGTCTACCCATTGCCGTCGAGTTGATCCTAACTCACAGCGCCCCTAGAGGATGGAGTGGAATGACCCATAGGGTTACCAAGGCTGTAAATCTTCTTGGAAGCAGACTGCCACATCTTTCCTCCACAGAGCAGCTGGTGGGTTCAAACTGTCTATGTTTCGGCTAGCAGCTGAGCACTTAACCACTGCACCACCAGGTCTCCTCATGCTTTGTTCTTTTAAAGTGGCCCTGGAGCGGATGGGATGCAGCTATGGAATCACCCTGCCCTACCCCTGGGAATCAGGTTGGTGCTGTCAATCACAGGCCTTACCTTTCTCCCCTGACAACATTGGCTGAGCCCCTGGATGCAGCCACACCTGAAGTGGAATGCCCTTGGACTTCCCAGGGCTGAGAAGCAATGCCCTGCAGGTTTTGCCTGAGCTCACAGCAGGTTCAGTTCCTAACCCCTAATTACCAAGTGAGTGCTCACAGAGGTCCCTTGACTCTGCAGAAATTAAGCACTGATTTTCTTGAGAAAGGGGGAATCTGCAGTCTTGGCCTTCCTCTGACTGAGTCGTCTTTCGCTTTCCCAGAGCTGAAAGTACTCTGACCGTTTCTAGGTGATGCTGGTCGACGTGGTGGATGCAGTTGGCTGGGGTCTGCTGAGTTCTTCCTGTGAGACACAGAGGCCAGGTGCCCATCACCCGGGAGACGGGTGCTTGGCCATCAGGAGCCAGACAGCTACCCCGCTCCAGCTCTGAGCACAGATCTGCAGCAGTGAATCGAACCTGCGCTAAACGTGCACCCAGGGGTTGATTAGCCAAAGTACGTGTTCTTATTTGCAGAGCTGCAGGGAAGAGTGCTGTTTGTTACCTTCGATTTAATGCAGCAAACATCCTTTGGGCGCCCTGTGTGCACACGGTTCGGCGGCCGAGGGGGGGCGGGCAATGACAAATGGAAACGTGTCTACCCTCAAGGAGCACCAGTCTGCAGGAGGTGGAACCTGGCGCTGATGATGCTGATTTAAGGAACACCAAGAGAAAGTGGGAAGAAAACGCTGAGGAGGCAGTGACTAAGGAGTCAGTGAGCTTGGCCCAGGCGATTCAGGGAGCTGACGGAGTTGCAGGAGCCGTGGTCGGGCAGCTTAAGTGCTCAGCTGCTTACAGCCCCGGGCCTCCTCAGCAAACCCTTGGAACACAGGTTTAAGAAAATACTCCGCAGGACAGGCCTGGAAGGAGCTCTCACGAGAGCCGACCCGAGGGGCAAGATCACGGAACATGACAGCCGCAGCCGAGTCAGGCAGAAAGGTTCTGGAGAGCGGGTTCCCTGGGCCTGAGCCCGTGGGTGCTCAGCCCATCTCAGAGGCAGCAGAGTGGAGGCTTGAGAGCCTGGGAGCTAGAGTGCAGCCAAGTTCTTAGGTCTCTGAACCTCTGTCTCCACATCCATGAGATGGCTGTCACAGTCATAGCACCTCTCTCAGGACCGAGGTTGGTGGTGGTTTTGTTGTTGTTGTTATGTGCCGTGGGACAGTGGCACAATTCTCGTCTTCCACGAGGGAAACCTGGGTCTAATTCTTGACCAGAGCGCCATCCGTCAGAGGGGGCTTGAGTGTTGCTATGGTACTGGATGGGTTTCGGCACAGCTGCCAGACTAACACAGACAAGGAAGAAAGGCCTGGCCGTCGACTGCTCTCAATGGGCCAATGAAAACTCTCTGAGCTCAACGGGCCCACAGGTAACCTACCACGGGGAGGATGCATGGCCAGCTGGAGATCTGTTTTGTTGTTTGTGGGACTGCTATGAGTTGGGCCAACTTGACGACAGCTAACAGTAACAAAGACGCTATTGCAGGGTTGATGGGAGGGACCCTACATGGCATAAAGTGAGTGCTTTCAGCCAAGGGTGTTTGCGTTTGCTGTTGACATAACAACAAGGAAGAGCAAATCTGAGGATTCCTGGACAGTCTTGCCTTTAACAGAATAGGCACAGCCTTGCTGTCCTGGATGGAACATACGCCACGTTAAGGAAACGCAGCTCTCTGAAGTTGCAAGGCGGCCTGGGGACTCAGTCGCCTGCCCCCTGGTGACCTCGGGGAGGAAAGGGCCGCTCAGCTTTCTCATCTGCACATTGCTGATGACCATGCCCCTTCAATGGGCTGCACGAGTGTCCAGTGAGAAAGTGTGGGGAATGTGGACGGGCTGCCTAAGCTTAGAAGACAGTGTATAAACGTCAGCTACCAGCGATTTGCTGGCCTGGGGTCTTTCCCACTTCTGCGGTGTCTGTGTGTGTGTGTGTGTGTGGGAGTGTGGGGTGTCACTGGCAACTGTCTCCCCAGCAATCACCTAATGACTTACCCTTGTGGGCCAATGACATTTTAGAGATTTACCTATAACTTCCCCTGCTGTCAATTCTGACCCATAGCACCCCTAGAGGACAGAGTGGAACTGCCCTACAGGGTTTCCAGGGCTGTCAATCTTCATGGAAGCAAAGCCCAAACCACACCCACTTCCCTGGAGTCAATTCCAACTCACAGCGCCCCTAGAGGACAGAGTGGAACTGCTCAGAGAGTCTCCAAGGCTGTCAACCTTTACTGAAGCTGACTGCTTCATTTTTGTCCCATGGAGCACTTGGGAGGTTTGAACTACTGTTGTTATGGTTAGCAGCTGAATGCTTTAACCACTGTGCCACCAGGGCTCCTTTTCCAGAGACTGAGGGCCTCTATGCCTGGGAATGCTACCCTCTCCCCCCTTGTAATGCCCCCCAACGTCTCCCACTGGACTTGGAGTCAATCTAGCCTCCTGTCTGCTCTCTGAACCGGTCTCCACTCCCATGAAATGGCTGTTACTGTAATAGCACCTGTGACATGTGGCCCCTGCTGTCTTCCTGTCTCTGTCCCCCCACCTGCTTTCAGTTCCTCAACAAGCCAAGCTTCTTCTGGTCTCAGGGTCTTCACATGGACCCTCGACATCTTGCTAGTTCTCATCTCAAATGCCCCCTCCTCTGAAAAGACTTCCCTGAGCTCCACTGCGCCCACGCAGTCGCCTTCTGTGGTGAGTTTGCCCCATTTTAGCTGACCATTAGTTGCCACTGCATATCTATGTGCTAGCTTAGACTGGACTCATGAGGACAGGGACCCTGCCTGTCCCCCTTACCACACAGTGCCCTAGCCTGACAGCAAAAACAGAAGAACCGAGAGGAGGAAACACTATAAAAATAAAAATAAAGTAGGAAAAAAAAAAATAAGAGAAGACTCAACCCGTTGTTGCCATTTCAGTTCCAGCTCCTGGTGGCACCACGTGTGTCCGAGCAGAACCGGCCCCATGGGGCTTTCAGTGGTTGATTTTCTGGAAGCAGACACCTCTGGGGGAACTCAAACCATCAACCTTTCAGTTACCAACTGAGCACTTAACTATGCGACCCAGAGACTCCCCAGCCTAACACAGTGCCTGGCAAAGAGGTGGCATGGGGTCCATGTCTGATGGACATGGACGGATAAGTGAATGTGCCTCAGACAGTGACCGTGTAACACAGACATGCTCAGGTAAGACAGACCGAAGAACACACTGCTCATCAAATCCGACCTTCATAGGTTTGGGCAGATCAACGGCAACAACATCAACAGCGACTGTCAACCCTGGGGAAAGGGATCCAGGTCACAGCTGAAACAAACACACACATCTGAGCCAACTCTGGGTCACTCTCTTTAATCCCGCTTAGAAGGATGAAGCCGTATGGAACTTTGGAGCTGGGGGATACTTCCTCCTTTTTCATCTCTTAATGCCCAGGGTGAGCGTGAGCCCTTCTCCAGCCTAGCAGTTCCTTTATGCATTATTTATTCACCTTGACTTTGCTTGGGTTTTTTGTACTCGACTGATATGGAAGGTGATTTAGGATTTGCTTATGCACTTCTGGGAAGGCATTCAGCCCCCGTGGTCTCAGCACAGCACGGTAAAGGAGAGACCTCAGGGTCATGCCTGCCCAGCTGACTGGGCTTTGATTTCTCACTGGGCAGCTCACTCCGGCCTGGAGTCTGACAGCTGCCCATCTCTAGCCATGTGGATGGAGCAGCATCCCTCATTTATTTCTTGAAGTCCTTCTGACAACATGATTCTTTGATACAACCTTCTCATTGCCTCCATTGCTTTCTGCCTGTGGTAGTTAGGGTGGTGTGTCAAGTTGGCTGGGCCTGGTTGAGTGGCTGGGCAGCTGGTGGAAGTTATTCCCCATGATGAGGCTGGCAGTCAACTCCATGGTGGAATCAGCCACGAGTGGCTGAGTAGCTGCATTAGGGATGTGATCTGCTCCCAATATATAAGGAGAAGCTTTGGGAATGGTCTACAGCTTCTCGGCACACCCGAACCCTGCATTAAGCCAAGCTGTTCAGCAGTCCCGATCTTGGGGCTTGAATTAGTGGCCTGCTGCGTTGTTTGGCAATACTGGGACTGTGCCATTTTACCTGTCAACCTTGGGTTTGTCAGCCTTAGCAGCCAGTGGCTGGCTGAGTGAAGAAAAGCCTCCAGCTCCAGTGGGCTGGGAGCAGGAGGCAGAGCTGAAGCCCAAGGCTGAGGGGCTTTCACCCACCCCCCAGAACCTGGCACTTGGAACTTCTAGCCTCCAAACTGTAAGAGAATAAACTCCTGTTTGTTAAAGCCATTCCATCTGTGGTATATTCCTGTCAGAGCAGCACGAAGTAACCAACACACTGCCAAACATTTATAATTTACGCAACTGTTGCTGAGTTATATAACACGCCAGGCTGGGTGCTGGGGCCACCAGGAAAACCACTGCTGTCGAGCTTATTGCAACCGATGGCAACCCCACGTGTTGCAGAGTCGAGCTGCGGGTTTTCAAGGCTGTCCCCTCCCAGAAGCACGTGGGCAGGCCTGTCTTCTGAGGGGCCTCTGGGTTACTAAGTTTTAGTTTAGTCCTTAACTGTCTGCACGGAGCAAACCCAAGTTGTTCATGGAACCTACATCCCAGTGTGGGAAGAAGAGTGAAGACACACAGGTGATGAAGGTAATTCCACGGTGGATTGCCCCATCTGTCTATCAGTCCGTCTGACTGCGCAGGGTTGCTGCGATGCTGGGAGCTAGGCCCCTGGCACTCCAAACAGCAGGGCAGACAGGTTTCTGCGGCATTTTCAGACTAAGACAGACTAGGAAGGCCTGGCCATCCTATTTCCAAAAATTAGCCAATGAAAACGTTATGGATCCCAAAGGAACAGTGCCCGACTTGCTTGCTTTGGCTACATCAGGAGGGATCAGTGCTGGAGGAGACTTTGTGTTGGGTGAAGTGCAGGGCTGTGAGTGTGAGGGCACCCTCCGTGAGGTGACTCAGCACGGGAGCTGCAAGGATGGCCTCGGGCACACTGGCAACTGAGAGGATGATGCTAGGCCAGGCAGTGACTTATTCTGTTCAACACAAGGTCACCATGTGTCACAGTCGACTTGATGGCAGCTCTCCCCTTCTCTGGCACACGTGAAGGTGGATACTTGCAGAATGTTGCACATACCCCCGTGTGATGGTGTGTACGCACTACTGTGCGGAACACGGAGGACAATTCAGCTGTGTGTTAGAAGCCAAAACACCAGCATGTCCATAGTAAGTATTTGCTGCATGAATAATAAATTCACTTCTAATTAAACTTGGCTGCCACTCCTACACTGGGCCCACAGGCAATGATGAAAACAACATGCTCCAACTACCAAAGCTTTCAAAGGGTACTGGAGGATGTTATGACTACATGACTCAATATATTCAAGGCTAAAGGGATTTCTAAGGGCCTTTGGTGGCACACTGGTTAAGGTATTTGGCTACTGAACTAAAGGCCAGTGGTTCCAACCCACCAGCTGCTCCACAGGAGAAAGATGAGGCAGTCTGCTTCTGTAAAGATTGACAGCCTTGGAAACCCTCTGGGGAAGTTCCACTCTGTCTTCTAGGGGTGCTGTGAGTTGGAATCAACTCCATGGCGGTGGGTTTGATTTGGGCTTTGCTGCCATAAAGATTGACAGCCTTGGAAACCCTCTGGGGCAGTTCCACTCTGTTTTCTAGGGGTGCTGTAAGTTGGAATTCACTCCATTGCACCGGGTTTTGGTTTAGGGGGATGTCTGTCACATAAAGGAACATGAGGAGGAAACAAGCACCTACCCAAGGGAGTGACATGTGAGCTTTGAATGACACTGGAGGTTTCCAGGGACAAGAGAAGGGAAAGTCATTCCAGGGACACAGAGCAGAATGGGCAATGGCATCTGGGTACAGCTTTGACCCATTTGCCACAAACAGCCTTGTGTTCTGAGATGAGAGCAGGCTGTGTCTAGTGGACACTTGGAAAGCCTGCAGTGCACAAGGCCCAGAGACCTTATCTCTGAAGCTGTTCAGTGCAAATGGTTTCCAGGTGCCATGTGGGCCTGGAGCTTCCATTAGTGCAGCATGTCCCATGTCTGCTGCTCTTGGATTTCCCACTCTGGACTCCAGTTCTCATCCCACAGACTGCATTTGGGAGGGGCAGTCATGTTATTTTCTCAGAATTAAAAAGGATGCTTTATAGCTTTGCGGCTGCAGCTCTTGGTGTGAGGATACTGCCTCTGAACAGAAGCAGACGGACGGAGTCTTCAGAGGCCACGGAGCTGCGGAGTGGCTCAGTGGTGAGACTTTGCCAGCTGCTGTAAAAAACTGCTTCTATTGCCACTGAGTTGCAGCTGACCCTCTGAGCATGACCAGAGGGTTAGCAGAGGCTCAGAACTGGCATAGGGATTCCCACAAGGATGAGGGGACCAACACATCATGAACAGACTTACACCAGAGTGATCAATGCAGTAAATCATTTGGCTGTCTGGTCTACCTCTACGAGAGCCTTGCAGATGCAGACACAGCACAGAAGACGTTTTCACTTTAAAAATCCAAATGTTTCAGTATTGCACACACACAAGCTATAGTCATCATGGGCATTTTCAACACCACACAGTTTCTCACCTTGCTGTCTCAACAGTTAAATCCAGGAAACCATGCCCCACTTTTTGTGAGCTGCAAGCTCACTGTTTGGACGGAGGCTTCGACTTCGAGAGCTCTGTGTACATCATACGTTTCCCTCCACTCCAGCCTTGGACCTGCAGTTCCAGTAGCTCCGAAATGTGACCACTAGGGGGTGCAGTTGATGATTTCATGACTTTCTATGACCTTGGCGCAGGGGACAAAAGTAATGAACTCACGCCTTCCAAGGAAGTAAAGACAAATGTGGAAGTTGCGTGGTGCTGTTCTGCAGCTAAGCCCTCCTCAAGTGTCTGACGGGGAGTGGGGAATGCAATTTGCAACGGATGGCTCTGTGGAATCATCGGGCAAGGAGTTGGCCTGGACAAGGTGGGTCAGCATCTGATGTAATCGGGAAAGAAGTGACCAAGTTCAGAGTTGGAAACGGGCCAGGGCAGCCACACAGCAGAATCACACTGTTCTGTTCTCCCCAAACATTCCGTTTCCCCACGCACGGGGTTTTCCCCATCACTCCCTACAAAGCATGGGATAAAGGTCTCAACACTGTCTGTTTGGTTTTATTTAAAAGCTCAGCCATATTGGTTTCACAGCCATCACAGGAGAAAGCTGCGCATATTTCACCCAAACGGCTCTAAAGGGCTTCATGGGGAGAGCGAGTCTGGTCTCTTTAGAATAGCACTTCATCATCTTTGATGACCCAGCTGGTCGATAAAATGTCTTGGACTCCACCCTTCAGAAAATTCACTTGAGTCAGATAATTGAAATGGGTTTGATTTTTCAAGAAATACATGGTTGTCCTTCTGGGTTCATCTCTACTGAGCACGCGGACTGTATAATGACCCGGTCAGTGTTTAGACCTAGGCACATCTGCATTGAGAGAGCTCCTCTAAGGGAAGGAAATGCATCTGGAAGGAGGGGCATTTCACTGAAAGCATGTGGACATACGGCATGGAATCCTGGAGGCCTGGACACACACACACACACACACACACGCATGTCAGTTAGACTTCTGTTAAAAGGCAGCAGCACAAACGTCTGTTTCTAACTCCATACCTGGAACCACCAAACAACCAAGAACAAAGAAAAGGATCCAAGAGTGAAGAACACTCCAGGTGTTCATGTCAACCCCAGATGGAGGGAATAGGAAACTGAGGCCCATCCTTGTGGCCCCTGCCAGCCCTCTTGGACATACGCTCACATCTTGATTATCAGTATCAGTGAACGAGGCACTTACACTTTGTAAAACTTTTACAAAAACGAATGATTTAGAAGCAAATTGTATGAGAGTTGATGAGCACCATCAAACCACAATTGTATTTCTCCAGGCCACGTGTTTCATAAAAACATCATGATACTTGGTAACACAGAGAATTCCACGTACACATTCTGTTTCTTAATTTGGGCTTTGTGTTCAACGTGTGGAGTGTCAAAGCACTCAGGCTTGGTGTAGTTTTTCTATACGAACATTGTGTTTACCAAAAAGAAGCTGATCCACCTTGAACAAGCCATCTTCACTGCAATTTGGAAAGACACTTTTGTAAAGTAAATGAAGTGAGAGATGGCAGGGTCTCCATTTGGAATGCGCTCACAGGGAACTTCTTGACTCCAAATACAAAGGAACTGAGAGAATTCAGGTAAAAAGCTCACGGATTGTACATGGATGTCTACATTAACGCGCAGATTATTCAAAACAGCCGAACAGCAGAAACAACTCAAGTGGCATCAACTGATGAGTGGATAAACAAAACACAGCACATTCACGCAATGGGGTATTTGACCTTCAAAAGGAACAAAGTCCTGACACATGCTACAACACAGATAGATTCTGAAAACATTGTGCTAAATGAAAAAAGCCAGCCAGAAAAAGCTACACACTATAGATTCCATTTACAGGAAATGCCTTGCATATGCAAACCCATGTTGTTAGGTGTCACTGAGTTGCTTCTGAGCCACAGTGATGCCCCGTACAACAGAGCCCAACAGTGCCCAGTCCTGCGCCATCCTCACCATCACTGACGTACACCTGAGCCCGTCGTTGCAGCCACTGTATCAATCCATCTCGTTGAGGGTCTTCCTCTTTTTTGCTGACTCTTCTTTGCCAAGAAAGATGAGCTGTTACCAGAGGCTGGCAGATGTGGGAATGGGGGGTACCCTCTAATGGGTGCGGGGTTTCTTTTGGAGTGATGAAAATGTTCTGAAATTGACAGTGGTGATGGTTATACCAAACCAAAATCCCATTGTCATCAAGTTGATTTCAACTCATAGTGACCCTAGAGGACAGAATAGAACAGCCCTATTGGGTTTCCTAAGCTGTAACCTTTACAGAAGCAGACTGCCACATCTTTCTCCTACTGAGTGGCTGGTGGATTTGAACTGCCAAGTTTTTAGTTAGCAGCAGAGCACTTAACCACTGGGTCACCAAGTCTCTGATGGTTGTGTAATTTTGTGAATATACTAAAAAAAACCAATGAACTGGACATTTTTAAGAGAGTAAACTTAATGGTTACCGTTCGTCTGTTAGTTTGTTGGACTGTGGTAGTCTGCATGTTGCCGGAAGCTATGCCACCAGTATTTCAAATACCAGCAGGGTCACCCATGGTGGACAGGTTTCAGTGGAGCATCCAGAGAAAATGAGGTCCTCACCAAGATGGGGTGACACAGTGGCTACAGCAATGGGCTCAAACGTAGGGTGAGGATGACGAGGACTGGTCAACGTGTTGTTCTGTTTGCTGTACACAGGGTCACTGTGAATCATAACCAACTCAGTGGCACCCACAACAACCACACACTTTATGGCAAGTGGATTACATCTCAATTAAGGTGGTATTAAATAATAGTTAATGGGACATGAAGCAAAAGCTATGAAGTTAAGGAATGAAACACAGAAATCACCCTGACATCATTCTGCGTCAGGTAATTCAGTAAAAGGAAGAGGCAAATTTCTGCCATGAGAAATCAGATAGCTCCTTGATTCTTTGCTAAACTCACTCATGAACAGAAGAAAGTCATCAGGAACTTCTTGGAAAAAGATGACAATTTCTTGCTGATTAACCTACCATGCCAACATCAATGAAGACAACATAGAACTCATACCATACCACAAAACAAGGACATGGGTGACAACTTGGGCAAAAAATGCCATCAATTCAAAGAGTATTTAAGAAAAGTCACTACATGAAAAAATCAGAAATTGTACAGCTCATTTATTCGGCAGAAACGTGATAGAAATTTTTTTCAAACTTGACAACAATCCAAAAAATTTATGTGACATTTCCAATGCTGAAATGCTACGTGAAGGTGAAAAAACCCTCTCTAAACTATCAATAACACAGACACAATTTCTATCAACCCTGCTAGAGAAATGATTACACGTCCTGTTCTCTTTGTCGAGATGACAAAATTGCACAATTGTTATATAAAGAAGAAATCACAGCATTTGCAGCCAAAAGTCTGATAGGGTTTATTAGGTAGATAATCAATAAAATGATTTTTATTTAAAAAGCTGATCTCCAAAGAAAAATACAATTTTGGGGGCCACTCTGTGGGCTTGAGGATGCCATGGTGACTTTTAGGGATCAGAGATTCTAACTCAGCACCCCTTTGATAACCCAATGATAGCAGTTCCCAGAAGTTCTGTTTCAGCTCCCTAGCTTCTGGCTGACACCAGTGGCCTTCCTCCTCTTGTGAAAATTTGAGCATGTGCCCATCTCAAGTCCTTCAGTGTAACCAATGTGTCACCAAATCTCCTACGGGGAAGTTCAACTCTGTCATCTAGGGTCTCTCTGAGTTGGAACACACACCACTACCACCAATCTTCCAACTGGAGAACGGGACCTTTTAAGTCACATGCCATTTTATTACAGGTATTAACATTTACCTTAGAAAGAACTCATCAAATTGCAATAATAATAATAAAATACCTAAGTTTTTAAATTTCAATTATTGTGTTGTTGTTATGTGCCATCGAGTCAGACCCAACGCAAAGCCACCCATCCTTGGGTTTCTGAGGTGATATCACTATGGAAGTAGATTGCCCAACCTTCCTTCTGAGGAGTGGCTAGTGGGTTTGAACTGCCAGCCTTCTGGTTAGCAGTCAGGTGCCTTAGCCACTATGCTACCAGAGCTCCCAAGTCTCAATTACTAATCACCATTTTAAAGTCCAATATGAAAATCCCATAGAATAAATGGGGAAAATATCTAAAGTCTGATTTTGCTCTTTTGATCACTGGCAAGCCCATTCTTTTGAAGGGGAAGGAAGAATGGGTCCAAGGGGAAGACCGTTAGTCCCTAGGACCTGGGATTTGTGTAAAAACACAAATGACTCAGCTATGACATGTTGAGCACCAATTGTGCTCTGGGCACTAATCCGAGGTCTGTTTTAAAAATAACAACTTTAGAGAGAGGAGTGGGCAAGCCACTTTATTCTACACGGACCTGAGGTGTTCACCTAGCATTCAAACTCTGGGCTTGGGAGTCTCTCTAGATTCTCAAGATCATTAAAGAATACCTTATCTAGGAAACGGGAAACTCACATTTCGTTGAAGCCATGGGCAAACACTATTAGGGAAATGAAGAGAAGGCTGTCCGCAGAGGGAGAGCAGTGCTTCCAACCTCAACATGCATGACACTCAGTAGCTAACACTGATTTCATGAGTCAGTAGAAATGCTGAGTGTGACCTTGGTTCATCGTCCCCAGTGATGCTTCTCAAGTGAAAATGATCTTTGGGGAATAGTCAGCAAAGATGCCTTGAGTGCCTGTGGGGAATGCAACAAGGGCAAGAGACACATGCGCCTTGTTCCTCAGCAAGCTTGTAGTCCTCACCAACAAACACAAGGGCTGCTGCCGCACCAGCTGACTGTGCACAAGGGCTGCTGGCTTTGCACGGGGAATTTATTTTTTACTAGCGTTTATAACATCTCCTTCTTCCTTAGTAGCAACCTCCATTTTGTGGGTGGTTGCAATAGCCAACTCCAGATAGGACACGTACTGCCCAGATTCCCCTACCTATAGGGGGGTGTGGAGATGCACCCAGAACTCAGGAGGGGGAGTGCCGGGGAACCTCTTTAAATGGGGATTACTTGACTGACAAGTCCCCTCTTGCCTTTCTCACTTCCTACTTCTCTCTTCCTGTGATACGGATGTGGTAACTGGCGTAGTGGCCGCCCTGTACCATGGGACAGCCTCACGGAAGGCAGAGTGGAAGGGGAGGGGAATCTGAGGACTTGATGATGTCAGAGCATCACACCAGCCTGGGTGTCTCTCTGCACATGAGAGAAACTAGACTTCTACCACAGTGAACACAGTGCTACTCCTAGGCTCTGTTTTTGTAGCTGATTGTAACTTCTCTTTGAAATAGACTAATACGGATTCTTCTGGAGATGGAAGACCATGTCAAATAGCAAGTGAAAAACTATGTTCCTAGAGACTAAGAGCTATCCTAATAAATGTTGAAATTTGTGCAAGACAGCATCTTCCTGGACAGCTTTCTGGAGACCCTCAACCCCTCCATTTACTGAGGAATGGCTACACCTTGATCATCATTTCTAAAAAACACTTCAGTGTTGGGATTGTAAGCATCGTGTCTCCTCTCTCTCCCAACCATCCTGCTGGTCTCTCTCTGCCACACTCTGGCCATCATTTCATCTTGTCTTAGGCCTCATCAGTGCTCCCCTTCTCTTCTCTTGGTTCTTCCTGCCTTCCTGCCCAGCCCTGTCCACAGTGAGGCATCTTAGAGACACTGCCCCATCTCCAGAATTCCTTCCCTGCTACAACTCTAGGGTCTAGACTGTGTATTGCGAAGTGCTTGAGCTGATTCAGTGATCACTTTAAAGGGAGATGGTAGCTTTTCAGCATGGAGGGAAGAAGGACCTATGGGTAAGGATGCCACTCAGCCTCTTGAATTTCAGAAGCATTATCACCATTAGCTTCCTCACCACCTGAGGTTGGGTGTCTCTTGGAACATGTTTGGAAGGCACTGGAATAACCAACAGTCACATACTAGATGTTCCAGGAACTTTTTTGGGGAGGATGTAGAACTGAAGCAGATGCAGCTACTGTGGCCTCTGCTGCTCAGTGGTTGGAATCTTGACTCTCTGAGACCCCATGGGAGAGAGGGGAAAAGAGGGAAATTTCCACCCCTGAATAAGTAAGTCATGAAGAACTGCAACAGGAAATGCTACCAGGGAACCAGACAGCTGAGAGGGCCACCTGTCCCATGCCTTGTGGGGTAGCCCTGGAGCTCATAGAGAAGGGGACCAGACCACTGCTGGTCCAGGAGTGAGTCTCTTCTCTGAATGCCTCAGAGGGTGGAAAACCTCCAAAACAGTGAGGAGACGCAGCACTGCAGGTAAGAGCTCACCTTTGGAGATGCAGAAACTCGTGTTCATCCTATTTCTACTGCCATGTCTGTGACCTCAGAGCAGTAGCATCTCTAGTGTCAAGCTCAATAATACATTCCCTCATTCACAAAACAGTCCACGAAAGCCATCTTGCACAGCCAAATGAGACAATGGTTGTTGTTGTTAAGTGCCATCGAGTCGTTTCCGACTCATAGCGACCCCATGCACAGCAGAATGAAACACTGCCCGATCCCGCGCCAGCCCCACAATCCCTGCTATACTTGATCCCATCATCGCAGCCACTGTATCAATCCATCTCGTTGAAGGCCTCCCCCTCTTTCGTCGACCCTCCACCCTACCAAGCATGACATCCTTCTCCAGGGAAGACAATGGTGGGTGCCCAATAATGCCCCAGCCAATATCAGGGACTGTCTAGGCACTTGGTCAGGAATGGGGTCATCAAATACTTGACCCTGGCCCTGACCTCCAAGGAAGCCACGATCTTAGCACCCTCCACCAGATGCACACAGACAATGGTTTCCCAGTTTAGACACAAATTCAGCCACTGAATGTAATCCCAGCCCATCCCCAACCATTGCCATCCACTGGAATAAATGGGAAACAACAACCATGATCCATAATCATAAAAGCACAGGTGCCGGGCATAAATAAAGGCTCCTTGAGACAAACTAACTTGGTTGTTATTTATAAGCTGCTGGGCCACCTTGTTATTGCCAAGAAAATCTGCTTTACCTCCTCGCTGCTGTTCCTTCTGGCCTCTCAATCTGTACGCATTGGAAAAAATAGTTATTGTTATGCTAAAACCACAGTGGGACTGCCACAACTCAGCATTAAACAACACCGACAAAGCTGGGAAAATGGCACTCTGCCATTCAAAGTTATTTTCTTCTGGACTTTAGCAAGATTCAATGCCTTTGTTCTGCAGGGCTCTCGTATTTTCAGCTCCACACAGGAAATAAGAGGAAAAAGCACTCTGGCAGTATGTCATCCTTCCCCCACCCACAAAGACATCGTGTGATTTTACGAACAGAAGCCAGGAGAGAATGAGTATCAATCAGCCATCATGGGTATGACCGCTGTGGCAGTGCCCAGCAAGGGCTTACCTCCTTCTGGGTGAACTTTGGTGAGTGATCATTTTTGTCATCAATCATGATGGTGGCCGTGGCAGTGCCTGTTAACCCAACGTCCAGTCCTGCCATGTCTTGGGCCTCGATGATAAGTTCATACTTGGGGTTTTCCAGCGTCTGTGAAAGGAAAAGAGAGAAGATGGTGTTGAGATTTGGGTCACTGATCTGGAAAGCTGGCAGGTGGGCTGCTGGGGCTGCCTCGCCTGCCTCCTCCAGCTTGGACAGGTGTCTGTAACAGTCACTGGGTATTTCCCTACAGTGTCCACAGGTGCCTTCGGAATTTCTTCCAATACAAGACAGCACCATTAATAGATCAACGCTGGCCACAGGGATAGAGTCTACTTTCTGTCCTTGTTCAATTGGAAACACATTCCAGAAAGCTTCATTTCTTGGGTTTGGGGATATTGTGTATGTTGGACATGGACGTGCATGTGTCTTCTCATACTAACCTCATGCCAATGATCAGAAAGTGAGCCTAACTGCCACCAGGGTTATGACAAAGATGGCAGCTGCAGGACCTCACATTTACCGAGCACTTTGATAGGTCGAAGGAGCCCTGGTGGTGCAGGGGTTAACTGCTCAGCTGGCAACTGAAAAGTCGGCATTTGGGACCCCT
>NW_006921644.1:7983005-7989836 GCF_000298275.1 Orycteropus afer afer | reverse complement strand
CACTTGACAGGAGAGGTTTGGTTTGGGCTCTGCAGTGAGTTTGCAGGTCACGATGTGAGAGCGAGGTAGGGAGGACAGAAAATCGTCCACCATCTGTCTGTCTCCTATCTGCAATGCAGACTGCTAGGAGCCATACTGCAGGACACCTTCCAGCACTAACCATATGGTCTCCTCTGACTCCCTCGGGCCACCACGTCTTTGTCACTCTCAGTCCAGGGAGTTAAGGTAGGCGTGACTCCATGTCTAGTGATCATGGGGCTCAGGCTTGACCAATCAGGGCCCTGCATTCCTATGGACCAATGAGGAGCACACAGCCCAAGGTAGACCACCCAGAAACTGCAACGCGATGCCGGGACGCCTTTCTTCAGAACTGCTAGCGAAGGGACTCTCACTTTCTGCCGGACCTGCAAGTGGTAGGACTTAACCTGGAGCTATTGGACATAATCCTGAAGCCACAGAGAGAACCTGAGAATCACAGTAACAGAGAATCCCAGGACTGGGAGGGAGAGATGGCATTCCTTTAACATCAGCGGATCCCTGAATTGCCACGGTGGAAGCTGGAATTTGCCCCTTAGATTGTGTCAGTCCTATAAGCCAGACTCCTTAACAACCCACAATACGCACATGACACAGCCTTGCTTGCTGAAAGTGAAGAGGACTTGAAGCACTTACTGACGGAGATCAAAGACTACAGAATTCAGTAGAGATTACATCTCAACATTAAAAAAAAAAAAAAAAAATCCTCACAACTGGACCAACAAGCAACATACTGACCAACAAAGAAAAGACTGAAGGTGTCAAGCATTTCATATTACTTGGATCCACAATCAGCGTCCGTGGAAGCAGGAGTCAAAAAGTCAAATGATGTTTTGCATTGGGCAAATCTGCTGCAAAAGAGTTCTTTAAAGTGTCAAAAAAAGAAAGATGTCAATTTGAAGACTAAGGTGCCCCTGACCCAAGCCATGATATTTTCGATCGTCTTATATGCGTGAGAAAGCTGGACAATGAATGAAGAAGATCGAAGACGAACTGATGCATTTGAATTATGGTGTTGGCAAAGAACACTGCCAGAAGAACAGACACATCTCTTGGAAGAAGTACAGCCAGAAGTTTCCTTAGAAGCGAGGAGGGGGACCCCTTCTTTCACATACTGTAGACACATTATCAAAAGCGACCAGTCCCTGAAGAAAGGCATCATGCTTGGTCGAGGGTCAGCAAGAGAGAGGAAGTCTCTCAACAAGATGGACTGACGGTATGGCCCTAACAATGGGGTCAAGCACACAGTCATTGTGAGGATGGTACAGAAATGGGCAGAGTTTTGTTCTAGTGGACACTGGGCCACTGTGAATTCAAACAGACTTGACAGCACCTCTTAAAACAATGACATGAGATTGTAAGTTTCTCCTGTCCTGAGACATTGGACTTAGATGCTCTGTGGACAGCTGGAAGGCGGTTTGGTGGGAGTTTGACACTGTAACTAATGGATCAAGTGTCTGGTTATGAACAAGAAGGCTTATCAGCTGTTGTGCTAAGACACCACCATGTTTCTTTGGACCACATTCTTCACAACAGCATGGGAATCATTTCAGGATACATTACTTTTCCTTTCACATTTTCCCTGCCACAGTTAGGCTGTTCTGTTTGGCCAGAGAAAGGTCCTAAAACTGTGCCTCTTTCATTACTTTATGTATTCGTTTAACTGGCATTTATAGAACATTTACTGAAATGTTGTTCTGAGCGCTGGGACTCAGGGAAGGGAAAACAAAGCCCCTTCCTTCAGTTAGTTCAAAGGTTAATGCTGGGGACAGCCATGGACATATATAACTGCAACAAGAGCCAGTGGGAGCTGAGCAGAGGTAAGTACAAATTCCAGCAGCAGCACAAAAAAGGACACATTGGCATAAAGTCTCTTGTGGTTTAACAGATTTCATAAATAATTTAAAAAGTGAACCAGCCAGTTCCCATCTCCTCAAGTAAATAAAACTTGATGGCTGCAATGGGAAATTAATTAGACTATTAAGTAGACACATTGCAAGGTTGGGGATGAGAAGGTCCAAAAGTCTCAGTTTTCTGGCAGACTTATGGAGGACATTCAGAATGTATTTCCTGTCATGGTAATATCTAACTGTTGTGAGAAAATAAACCTAATAGTCATTCTAAAGTGGGAAGTGAGGATGCTCCTCCACTTTTGTGCAACCTCATTCCTAAGAGATAAACACGGTTAACAGCGTGCTATCTATTTCTACCTATCGTCATGCAACACTACAGGTATGGTACATGGGTATATGTGTGTATGTAGCTTTATGTATACAGACATACATTTTTTATCCAAACCAAAACATTGGAGTCCAGTCAATTCCAAGTCATAGCGATCCCATAGGACACAGTAGAACTGCCCCATAGGGTTTCCAAGACTGTAATCTTTATGGAAGCAGACTGCCTCATCTTTCTCCCATAGAATGGCTGGTGGGTTCGAAATGATCTTTCGGGTAGCAGCCGAGCACTTAAACACTGTGCCACCAGGGCTCCTGACATCTTACATGTACACATATTTCAACAGAACAGCATGAGTGTGTTCACATAGTTGTGCAATTTGCTTTACCTGTACCTTTGATGTTGGTAACCAAAGATCCATCTATTCACTTTAATACCTGTATAACAGCCCACTTGGTGGGCCTGCCAGGAACACTGGTGTTGTAATAGCTAAATGCTTGGTCCTTAACCAAAAGACTGGTGGTATGAACCCATGCACAGCTGCTGTTCAGCAGAAAGACCTGGCAATCTGTTTCCATAAAGATCATAGCTTAGAAAACCCTTCGGGGCAGTTTAACCATGACACAGAGTCACCGTGAGATTGCAAATTGACTCACTGGCACACAACAATGGACCCACCATAATTCCTTCCATCCGTCCCTAGTGAATGGTGAATAACAATGACAGAAAATGTCCCGTGGTACCCCTCCTGCAGGACTGGAGTACTTGCCTCTGCTCTGCTTCCCAATCCAGCTGAGCCCTTCCCAGGAAATCTCCCTTTAATCCCCTAGCTTTCAGGAGTCACAAGTACTTGAAAAAACTTCTCTACATTCGTTACTGTACCCTCACCAATCACTCCGTGCTTGTTGCTTGGAAAAGACTCCTTTGAGGATGCACGTTTAGCCCCTGGTTTCCCATTTCCTAACTCAGAGAAATGGTCTGCCAGTGGTTATGTGTCATGCTTGTCTCTCTCAGCCATACTTGGCTGATCCACAGGCAGTCCCCTGAGCTCAATGGAACAATAAGATTCTGGGACTATGAAATTTGGAACCACAGAGATGGAATGGAGGGCCAACCTCTTCTCCCTGATACTTGTGGACCCATTAGAGCGATGTTTCCCTCTTGAATCTCTTGGGAGGAAGAGCCCTATGCTCTTCTCTGCCCATGCAAGAAGGCATGATGCCTCTAAGGGAGAAGACCCTCTGGCGTCCAGTTGCTCTGTCCCTTTGTGAATCACTGGAACAGAGAATAGGAAGCTCCTTGTTCTCTCTTGGCCAAGCTGCACTCTCCAACCAGCTTCACTGGGGATGGAGCTAGTATGCTGGACTCCACTTGATCCCTGTATCTACTTTCAGTTGGTTCCATAGGAGAAGGGTACAATCAACTCCAACAGAAAGAGCCTTCTCAGTAGTTATGCTGAAGGCATTCTGCCACTGAGGTCTTTGAGCTTGCTGGCTCCAGCCCTCCCTGAGTCTTGGCCATTCAACTCTTTCCTCGATCCTGCACCACACCCAGTGTTCATCCAGGAGGTTCTTTTTTGGCATCAAAGCCAGCCAGAATCAGTTTCAGTTGCTTGCAAGAAAGCAACCAGAAGTGAAGGCAATGCTGTATGTTCACCATATCTCCTTTGACTTATGAGCGTACAGCTAGACTAGATTTCCAGCCTCCCCTGCAAGAAGATGAACTCACGTGACCCATTCTGGCCAATGGGAAATGGACAGAAATGACAAGCCTGGCCTGGCTCCTAATCCTCCCATGTGGTCTGTTTTCCAAAAAGCAAGGATCCTGGGTCCCTGCATGACTGTGTGGAGCAGAGCCCCTCTGCTGAAGCTGCTTTAGTCTGTGATGTGAGCAAGAAATAAACTTGCCTTTAGTTTTAGGGGCTGCTTGTCACAGTGTACACAGCTTGCCCTAACTAACAGGAAGCTTATGTTTTGTTTTATTTTATTTTAAATGCCCATTTCCCATATCCCTAAGTGGATGCCAAGGTTTTCAAGGGCAAAGACCATGTCTTTGTTGGCCCCGATCTCTAGTCGGTACTCAGCACACAATGCAGCCAGTTTATTTCCTTATTGATAATGATGATATATTACTGTTTCCCTGAGCTATTCTACCTCAAAGGCCTAAGCCTATCAGTGGCATTTCCAAGCCAGAGTCATTTATCCTCAGGGAATGGCAAGTACTCTGGAGAACTTGAGCTCAGGTGACAGGATATGAGGTTGACCAAAAATGCCCTGTGTCAAAACTGGGAAATTCAGTTAACTGCTTTGATTTTATTTTGAGCTATCTGATCTGTAAGACAGATCTAAGAGAGTCAAGCTGTTCTCTGGCTTAAAGTGTGCAATCACGGGTTTCTATTGCATTTGCCATGTCCCCCTGGGTGTCTTAGCTACCAGTTACTATCTATCCCAGAAACAAAAGGAAGATGGTATATCTGCAAGAGAGAGCCTTGGGTGTATCCCCACAGACCCAGGCCAGGTTCACTGATCACAATGATTTGAAAAGCTAACACTGCATCTTGAAAAAAATGAAACTGTGTCATTAAATATGGCACGTTATCAATCACCAGACCGTCGATGTTTTGCACAGCAATGGCGACTTCCATACGAGCCACACATGTAACGGAACATTTATCACTAACAACAAGCATAATGGTAGCCGTAGGGTGGGCGAATCAACAAATACACGTTACACGGAAGGAGGTTTCACCATTAACCCACATGGTACCTCATCTGTCTCTTGCTTGGTCTTGAGCCACTTTCTGCATCTCTATACTTTGTCCAGAAGAAACTTCTTCCAGAAGCAAATTCTTCCCAATTTACCCTACTTTTTCTTAGTCTTGGGCCTTCCCACCTCTATTCCTTCTTCCAGGCTAACTCTTGCTAATTGGCTGATGGTCATTTTTTACTGGAAGGAGGCCTAGTGGTGCAACAGTTAAGCACTTGGCTAACCAACAGGTTGGAGGCGTGAACCCACCAGTACCTCCACGGGAGAGAGACCTGGTGATCTGTTCACATCAAGACTATAGCCTAGAAAACCCTCCGGTGCAGTTCTCCTGTGCCATCAATTTGATGGCACATAACAACAGTAACAACAGCATTCTTTACTGGACTCAGTGAAGCCCCATGAAGGCAGGGAGCTCAGTGTTTAACAAGGCAGCTGACAAACAGGAGGGAACAATGTGATCGAATACTGTCGCCTTGGCTGAACCACTTACCAGCTGATTGATCCTGGCTGAGGTATGTAAGTTCTCATTGCCTTGGTTTCTTCATCTGCAAAATGGGGAGACTACCACTACTAATAGGGCAAGCAAGGATTACAAGAGAAAACGTTAAGTGCTGAGCACAATGCCTGGCATATCTAAAGGCTGCTGCTGTTATAAAGTTGGATCTGAGAAAAGTCTTCTAAGGATCCGTATCTTTTTCCCATGTGAGATCAGTGGTTCAATCCCAAGTTACAGACGTAAAGAAAAGCTTTGCATTCCCCAGCACTTACTCCTTGCCCATAAGACTGTCACAGGTCCACCCCACTGATTCTGAGGTCAATCACAAGAAGACACCAATGGAGAGAGAACTCACAGAGGGAGATGGGGACTGATGGTGCTTTTTTTCCCTCTCTCTCCGCATTCTCACAGATCCTCTGAATGTACGTCTTCTGTTGGGATAATTCTTTTCTAGGTTAGAGCCACACCAGGTGGTCTGTGTGAACTTTCTCAAGGACACTAATGAGCCTTTGCGAACAGCCCCTACCCCCCATCTTCTCCTGCCATGTAAGAGCCTCTACAGACAAGGCCTACGTGTGGTAGCCATTTTCTCACATTCACTTCCTGTCTCACACGAAGTCAAGGCAGCCTTGTGGGAGCCATGAGGATCTAGAGTATCCAAAGCAATTCCAACTTTTAATTTTAGTGAGAGCTACAGTTTCCACTCTTGATTTCACTGATAATTAAACTAAAAATGATGAGACTAACACTGTTTTCAACTTCTTTTGCCAAGTAAGAAGATTAGTGCTACCACCAACATAATTCACACCCTTACATAATTCTCTCCTCTTGAGAGTGACCTGGACCTAGTCAAAGGCTTTTAACGAAAAGAATGTGGGAAAAGTGATGGGAAGTCATTTCCATGATTAGGTTACTGAAGACTAAACTCCTTCTTACTAGCAGGCTCATTTTCTCACCTTCTTAGCTTGCACACTTTGATAAAGCAAGCTGTGATCCATGTGGCAAGGAATTGAGGGTGGTTTCCAGGATCAGCATAAAGGACTTAAGCCCTCAATTCAATAGCCTGCAAGGAAGTGAATGCTGCCAAGAACCACTGAGTGAGCTGGGAAGTGGGTCCTTCCCTAGTCAGCCTTCAGATGAGACCACAGACTCAGGGTGAACACCTTGATTACAGCCTCCTAAGATACCTTGAAGCAGGGGGCCTAGCCAAGCCGTGCCTGGATTCCTGAACACAGAAAGGTACTCTGGTAGCATAGTGCCTAAGGTACCTGACTGCTAACCAGAAGGCTGGCGGTTCAAATCCACCAGCCACTCCTCAGAAGGAAGGTTGGGCAATCTACTTACATACTGATACC
>NW_006921644.1:7979736-7982072 GCF_000298275.1 Orycteropus afer afer | reverse complement strand
GCCAGATACCCCTTGGAAAATATGCGTCCCACTAATTGTATCAAAATCCATATTACTCTAAAAATCTTTCATTTCATTCCATATGCCTTCCATTATCGAAAACACATAGTTTCAACAAATACTTCAAAGCTGAAAATAATAAAAGGCTAAAGAGCTAAGGAAAACTATGAGAAGCTTTTTGTAGTTCCAAAAAATTTCTTTGTTGTCTATCACATAGGGAATGGTTAATGAGAAATATTAACATGAGAGAAAGAATATATATATATATATTTTTCATTTTACTCGTCAGCTTACCCAGAGCAGATAGGCTGGGCAACATGAGACTCCTTGCAAAATTCCCAGAGAGGAATTACATTCTTCTCCAGGTTAGCCACACCTGACACCTGGCCTATAAATATTGCAAACAGAATGGAGAAAACATTATCTGAAGCTGAGTGAGTTGTTGTGTGTCTGGAGTTTGATTTATTCACTGTGGCCAAAGAACATCAGGAATGGGTTGTCCATAAATCCAGCAGGAAGGACATACATTCCCCCATAAAATGTGCCTTATTCCCACTGCAGATGGTGAGCACAGTTCTCCTGTCTTCCTGTGCAACACGCTGAGTCCAGCTTGACTTGTGTTTGTCTTCAGGCTCCTTTCACCTTGCTTCTCTGAGCTAATGTGAACATTCATGTTCCTGGCTGTCACCTGCTGGTTTTTCATTCCCAGCTGGGGCCTGGTGAGTGAGGACAAGGCAGAGCTCATTTCCCCAGATTTACTGGTTGTTGACAAAGCCGGCAGGGTGGGGAAGCAACAGGGGAAATAAACAGTGCCTCGCACACATATGCACTTGGAGTAATCTAAGTGATAGATTGGAGGTAGAGGGACACCAAAATCAAATAAAACATTTCCAGGGCACAGTGTACCTTTGCCGAAGTTACTGATGAGTTACTGTAAATAAACTGCCAAAGGTGTTCATAGCACACCTGGAAAAATCACCCCCTTTGGACCCAAGGCAGCAAATACTTGATATTTAGCTTGATTCCAGCGAAACATTTATTTAGTGTCTACTAGGTCCCAGCACTCTGGCAGGGTGTGCTGAATGGTGCAGACTCAGCTTCTGATGCATTTAGATGCTAGAGAAATGTACAAAACATGTATGTAGGGAATGATGGGCTAAGTGCTATTGCAAAGATAATGGATAAGGTCAGGCTGTTGAGCAGCAGAAAGGTTATGAGGAGATCACTTAGTTCTTGAAATAATCTACTATGTGTTGGGCACCATGTTAGGTATTAGTGAGAGGAACATAAGCAAGAGGAGCCAAGTCTAGTGGGATGGACCAAAATCCAGATGATTTCAGTGGAATGAGATGAGGGTTATACAGGAGAGGCCATTAACCCAGACTTCATGGCAAGAAGAGAAAGGGGAGCTACTAAAGAGATCATCCTACAGAAAGCAATATCAACCTACAGGATCAGACTAGAAACAGGGCTCTGAAGTGGAAGTCAAGGTCTATGCAGAAGATGAGCGGCTATTTCCCTTAAACACCATTAAATTCACTCACTCAGTAAGGACTGAAGGCTGATTCTGTTAAGGACACTGGGAACAAGAAGCAGCATAAAATATACTCTCCACCTTCAAGGAACTCACAGCTTGATAAGGATAAGATATGTGTAAGTGATTCCACAAGGTAGCAGGCAGCATGTGCTAATGAGGTGTGGACGCAGTAGGTTCAGAAGGTGAATGCCATGCTCGGGGGTGTTCTAGTGGCAACAGGTTAACATAAGGCTGCAGCTCTGAAGGTCGGGCATGGAGGGAGGGGGTCCAGAGAGGGAAGAGCATGGGACTACGCAGGGGGTAGCTGGCTGGGCCACGAGTCTGGTGGGGGTCAAGGTTAGTGAGGGAAAAAGACACAGACTACTCGTTCTGGAAAATGACTTCAGGGGCCGTATAGCCTAACCCAGCCTGTAAGAACTCAGAGTGAGAGGAAACAGAGGGACGGAATCTTAAAAAGCTTATGGCTAATGAGTTTCTTGGGTTCATCTCTTACTGAGACAAAGGAGGACAGGTCCACAGAAGTTAAAGTAAACTGAGATGTAATGAAAACACTCTTCCTCTGTGGTTTCCATGATTTGAAGACACTCTACTGGTGCCTTGAAGATGGAGTCATCAGCCACGGAATGGGACCAGCCTCTAGAACCTGGAAAAGGCAAGGAAACAGATTCTCCCCTGGAGCCTCTTGAAGGAACTAGCCCTGCCAACATGTTGACTTGAGAACTTCTGACCTCAACACATTGGTATTGTTTAAAGCCATGAATCTGTGGGAGCTTGTGTGCCAGCCACTGGGCACAATGTG
>NW_006921644.1:7935478-7979138 GCF_000298275.1 Orycteropus afer afer | reverse complement strand
CAGAGCTGCCGGTGAGTTTGAACTGTCTACCTTCTGGTTAACAGCCAGGTTCTGAATCACTGCAGCACAGGGCTCCTTTCTCCTCTCTACAGGTAATTTGGTATTTGGTAAATATCACATCGTTGACTG
Source organism: Orycteropus afer afer (assembly GCF_000298275.1). Lineage (NCBI taxonomy): Eukaryota > Metazoa > Chordata > Mammalia > Tubulidentata > Orycteropodidae > Orycteropus > Orycteropus afer. The sequence continues at coordinate 7,979,009 of NW_006921644.1, read as the reverse complement.
GAACATGTTCAGTGTACACGGTTTCCAGCATGCCAGTCACGTTTTAAATATTCATTACAGCTGTGTGAGGACAAGGACCTGGACTCTGACTTATTCCTGCCGCATCCCTAGCACCTAGCCCCCTGGGACACTGAGGTCCCGAGGCACTGTCTTCACATTGAGTTATGTTGTTGTTGTTATGTGCCTGTGGAGTTGGACCCGGCTCATAGTGTCCCCTCCTTGGGTTTCCAAGGTGGTATCACTATGGAAGTAAATTGCGCAACCTTTCTTCCGAGGAGTGGCTGGTGGGTTTGAACCACCAGCCAGCCTTCTGGTTAGCAGTCAAGTACATTGAATACATACATTTGAAAAGAAACTGGACTTATTCTAAATCATCATAGGAAAAGTCACACAGCTAGTCCAGTGCCTGGCACTCTCATTAAATGTCGATGAACGAATAAAGGCATGAATAGTTATGCTGATCCCGACACAGCAAACTTGCTTTTAGAGTTGCTACTCTGGGTGGCTGAGGGTTACTGGTCCCAAGGCAGGGCCCGGGCAAAGTCAGATGCGTGACTCTGGTGTCCAGAAGATGCTGGCTGGGCAAAGCAGGGTAAGGGGCTGGGCTCCAGGTGTCCAGGAGCGAGGAGGGAACCGTTACCTGCTCTGATGCTGATGGTGCCGGGAGCACCTCACCACCTCCATCCGTTCCCACCGCCAGCCCCAGCCCCTGGTCCTCGTGATCTGGAGATGCGTAAGGTGGGAGCAGGAAATGATCAAGGCGGGGCAAGGGAATCCTCGATGATTTGGATGGAAATGACCTTGCAGAGGAGGGACAAGAGCAAGTCGTGGATGAGCCTCAGCAGACCAGCTGGGGGCTGTCTCAGAGGACCCTGGGGGACCGTATTTGCCACAGTATAAACCGGGAAGCTGGTCTTCCTGTAGTTAAGCCAAGTGCTTTCCAAAAGCAATAGCTTTTCTTGATTTTCAATTTATTACCATCTATAATGTCATTCTCTGTATGGGTAATAAAAGGGAATGGGCTTTATGGCGACTCCTTATGTTAAGGTTTTACAAAATCTGTTATTAAATGATCTGCACAGAATCTAAATGAGTCTTACTAGGTTACTTGAAATAGTAAGGTGTTTCCTTTCCCCTCCTTGTCTCTCCTCTCCCCCAAATCAAGTGCAGTTAGAAGGGTGGGCCTCTCTGTGTGTTTTCTAATCACACAGCAGAAGGTAATGCTTTTAATGCTTTTAAGGTCAGCACAAAAACTGTGTTCTGCTGTGTAATCAGCTTCAGAAAGCTACACATGGGCCAAAGCATTCAGAAAATTCAATTACGGAGTCCCAAAGACAAAAGCGCATGAGCCCACCACGGGGTTGGGGCCGTATCTATAATTGGGTTCTAAATGCCTAGGACTTGGAACTTCAGCTTTACAACCTTTGTCTGATTCCTGTCCTCTGCCCGTAATCACCTCTGCCTGTTCATTTCAGGTGCTGCATCAGTATTACAGCCCCCATGCAGAAAAGGGCCATCCAGGCGGCTTGGGGAAAACCCAACTTGCCCGCCGTCTCTTTGAACCCACTGCCATTCAACTGGGATCACCTAATCCAATCAGCCATCTGGGGTTCCTATTAATCAGTAATGTACATTTCTTTGAAGTCAGAAATGCATGTTTATGCAAAGCTTACTTTGGTTCAGAGTCTTAAACTGCTGGTAATAATTCCTGGTAGCTTTCGAAACAAAGGCGCCCACTCAGGGAGTAATCAATCAGCAGATGACACCCACCCACTCCACCTGTGGCAGGAAGGCAACCTGAGACACCACCTTGCTGCTGGCAGTGGGCTACACGCTTTGAAAATAAACTGAGTTCATTCGGAATCATCCCAGGAAAAACTGCCTGAGATGGAGTCCTATTCCACCAAAAGCTAATTCATATACCAGGGAGAAAAGGACAATACACCCACAGGCTGTTCCAGAGTGTTCTGTTTTGTGCCTGACACAGCCAGGCTCACCTTCCTTCAGCACTGTTTGAATAAGACCACCTAACAGACTGGAGTCCCCTGTGGTCTGCACGAGGAGGTGGCAGCCCTTTGTGATCTTGGCTCCATCATTTGTTTTGTTCTTGATCTCCTCTTGGTCCTGCTGACAAGCACTAAGCCTATTAACATTCTTGAGTGTGAGTCGAGCCAGAAACAAGCCAAATGTTATGACTTAACATTTGGACTTGCCCTTCACCAGCTCAGCCGCGTGGACAGACAGAACATTGATAAAGATGAGTGTGTTTTTCTCCACAAATAATAAAACCTGCAAACGTGCCCTTGGAGGGCTCCTTTTCATTTTTTTTTTTTTTTTTTAAAATAACAAAATAACAATAAATAGAGTTCTTTGCTATCCCTCCGGTCTTTCTCCAGAGTCCGTTTCCAAGTGGATGGGAGCGGAACTCAATTGCCCTCACTTTGGGAAGAAATCTTAGGGCCTCAGGTCCTTGTTCCGCCACACGGACAGCCCTCAGCCCCTGGGATCAGAACACATCTCCATGCCTCAGCCCCTCCTGGCTCGAAGCTCCAGCATGGATTCTCCCTGCTCTGGTCCACAAACACCTGGTCCTCGCCTGTCCATAAAACCCAAACCAAACCGGTTCCCGTCCAGTGGATTCCATCTCATGGTGACCCCTTGGGTGTGAGAGTTAACAGTGCTCCACAGGATTTTGAATGAGCTGATTTCTGAGAAGCAGATTGCCTGGCCCCGGATATTTCAGGCCCTATGTGGATGGTCTGTGTGGTGCCTCTACTTCTCCACACGTTTCCCTTTGCCAGGTGGTTATCCTGGGGAAGGGCATTCCAGGCAGGGAACTAGAGTGTGTAAAGGTGCTGAGCAGGACCGGAGGAGACAGAGTAGTTAAGCCTGCCACTCCAAAGAATCTCTGTGCGTCACTGTTGGTCCTTCAAAACGGATTGCTGACATTGTTGCTGTCCTATTGCATTGATGATTAAAGCCATGGGTGTCTGTCTACAGCGGGGGGCGCGCTGAAGATGGACACAGGGAAAAGTGGCTCTACCGTCAGCTTCCTGCGGGCAGAGGACATGCCTGCCTCCCACAGGCCCCTTTCAAATGTCCTAAATGAGCAGGGTTCATTTATTGGATGGATGAATGAATGCAGTCAGAATTTTCTTAACAGGGAAGATCTTCAGCACGTCCAAGAAAAACAAGGCTTCTGCCAGTGCTAGTGGAAACCATCTTCCCAGAGTTCAGGGCAGTTATGGACTCAAACCTAGGATTTATCAACCTCCAAATATTAAAGAAATGAACAGAACAAAGGGCACTATGCACGGAGAATACGCCCTTCTTTTATAAATATTAACTCCCACAGATAGAGATCTATTATGCAACAGAGATGCCAAGTGTTGGCCTTCCACTTAATAACTGACAGTAACATTGGGCAGCTCTCAGACTCTCTACTTATGACTAGCTCCAGCACTGCAGACTCTCTCACAATGGCCTGTGACAGAAACAGCACAGTGATGGACTGATGACAAACAGGCACAAGTGGGTGGTGAGGTACTTTAATCTCAGATGTAGGACCCTCCTGGACTAATATAAGGAGCCTAGTGGTGCAGTGGTTCAACACTCAGCTGTTAACTAGAAGGGAGGATGTTCAAACCCATCAGCCACCCCACAGGAGAAAGATGTGGCAGTCTGCTTCACTTAAGATTGACAGCCTTGGACCTGCCCTGGGGCAGTTCCACTCTGTTCCCTAGGGGCGCTGTGAGTCGGAATCGACTCTAGGGCAGTGGGTTTGGTTTGGGCTTTGCTTCTGTAAAGACTGCCAGCTTTGGAAACCCTGTGGGGAAGTTCCTTTTGTCCTCTAGGGGCGCTGTGAGTTGGAATCGACTCCACAGCAGTGGGTTTGGGTTGGGTTTTGGGGTCCAATTTAATCAATTACCAAGTTGATCAGTTCTACCCTCCTTCAATTGCTCAATTCTGTTCTCTTCTTTCCATTCTCACTACTATGACTTGAGCTCCGGACAAGCAAAATAGCCTTTTTCCTGGTCCCCCTGATCCTCACTGCACCATCTCAAGCTCGTTTTCATTAAAGTGATCTTTCTAACAGCCAGCTCTGATCACCTTAGTACCCTGTTCTAGATTCTCCCAGGTCTCCCTATTGCTAAGCTCTGCAGACTGGCACCAAGGCCCCTAGGGATCAGTTCCCTCTGACTCTTCCGTCCTAATTCCCTACCATTTCTCTCCTCTTCCATTACCTATGAGCCATACTTAACCATGGCCATGGTCCCCAAATATGCCAGGCTCTCTCCACCTCTGCACCTTTGCAAACGTCACTCCCTCCGCCCACGAGAGCCTCTGTCCATGTGTTTACCAGGCAAGTATGTCCTCATTGCTTAAGTCTCAGCTCAGATTTCACCCCTCTGTGAAGCCTGCCTTGTGCCTCCCATGTCTAAGCAGGTGTCTTGTCTTTGACACTCACACTGTGCTTCTTCATGGCCACGGTCAACATAGTATCTGACTGATCACAGTTAAACATCTGGTTCCCTGTCAGCCTGGGACTCCTAAGGGCTGTCATTCCATTGACATAAGGAGGTACCTGGTAGGTGCTGTGCAATGGGATGAATGGTGGACCATGAAGTCTGCCTTAGGAGGGTGCTCTGATCCAGTGCTTGGATCAGCCAGAGTCCCTGCTCTTGCTGGGCTCACAGCAGTGGGGCATCATGGAGACGGCGTGGTGTTTAGAACTGGGCAGTGCCAGACGCAGCCCCGTTTCACCCCTCACCACCTGCGTGACTTGGACAAAATCTCCCTTTCTCTGTGCTCCCACTACCTTCTTTCAAAATGGGAATAACATCATCTAACTTGAGGGGCATCACAAGGATTATGTAAGACAACGTGTGCCAAGTGCTTTGCACAGCATGTAGTCAACACTCAGCAAATGGAAAGCGTCAGAACTTTGGCTCCACCACCAACTAGCGGCATGTGTGGCTGTGGGCAAGTCAACGTCACTGAGGCCCAGCTTCATCTTTTGTAAGACAGGGAATAATAACAGCATCACCGGGAGGAATCAATGCAGTGATACAGCAGACAACTAATTGGGAACTTTCATGGATCACTTGGTACGAATACAATGCACCTGATACTCCCTCCTGTTTCTCACTCCAACTGATCACTGTGACGTGCACCATGTTGCTTATGACTCTACCAGCTGTCTGAAGACAGAGGTGAGCAGTGTCTCCTCTGTACTGTATCCCTGAGCCCTTGCGTGCTGTCTGGCAGACAGCAGATGTGTATTAACATCTGTGGATCCCATGTCTGAACAAACCTTTACTGGCCTCTCTCCCTCCCCAGCCCTCACCTCCTTCAAGGCTCAGCACAAGCACCCTCTTCCTTTGGGAAGTCTTCCGTCCTTCCCACTGCACAGCGTCCCCTCTTCTGCATCTGAACACTGGCAGTATCTGTGTGTTCCTCACACCTGTCAATGCCCATGCAGTATCTCTCTTATGAATTATGATTCACACAAAGACCTGTTAGAACCCTAACCCCATGCCTGTGGCAGTAATCCCATTTAGAAGAAGGGCTTTCTTTCTTACGTAATGAGATCATGCCAATATAGTTGTGTCCTAACCTCGATCACTCCTGAGTTATGACAAGAGTGTGTATTGGGGAGACAGATGCCATGTGAAGGTCACCCACCGGCAAGGAACCAAGGAGCACCGAGGGAAGGAAGAAACTGGCACAGCTGAGGCCCCCGTGTGGACTGTCAGCCTCCAGAACTGCAAGAAAAGACATTCCGCTCTTCAAAGCGACTCCCTTGTGGTATTGTTACAGCAGCACTAGGATGGCAAAGACAGTGTCTCTCACAGAGACCTTCAGTGGGTCAATTTGAACCAGAAGCTGTGGGGTGACAGTTGGGCCACGTTCCCTTGATTGAGTTCTAAATTAGCCAGTGAATCCCAGCAGGGTCTGTACCCTAGGACCTTCCTGAATGTCCCAGCAAACTTCACCATCTCAGGAAGTGCCCCAAGGCTCTGAGAAACAGGCCACTGACCAGGGTTCAAGTTGTCAACCTTTTCCCTGGATGCTCTTTGACATCCAGGGAAAGCCAGTGGTCTGCTTGCAAATACATGTCACACATGTGCCTCAAACCCAAGAAGAAACACGTCCAGCCCACCAAGCATCGTGCCTGGCAGCACTGAGGCTCACGACTGCTTAAAGCCAGAGGCACCCACATTAAAAATAAATGCTTAGTGGGAGAATAGTTAATGATGTGGAAAATGTTCCTATCACATTTTTGAAAGGAAAAAGCAGCTTATAAAAGAATGTGAGGCCCCATTTTTTTTTTTTTTAACGTCTCTATACACAATGTAGAAACAATAGGGGAATGGCGTACTGCTGGACGCTAACAGCAATTATCTCTCAACAGTGTACTTAAAAAATTTCTATTTCATCATTTGTGCTTTTTCCTATTTTTCTAATGTTTTATAGTAAACATATATTATTTAGTAGTCATGAAAGAAGAATTATTTATACTAGCAAAACTGAGATAAAACCATTAAGGCGCTTGGGAGGTGTCTATGGGATTCGAGAGGCTCTCGTGGTACAGGGGTTGAAGCCTTTGGCTGCTAACCCAAAGGTAGGCAGTTTGAACCCAACAGCCACCCCATAGAAGAAAGATGAGGCTGTCTTCTTCTGTAAAGACTGACAGCCTTGGAAACCCTATGGGACAGTTCTACTCTGCCCATAAGGTCACTATGTATTGGAGTCGACTCCATGGCAGTGGGTTTATTTTTTGGTTTATGTGATTTTGATGGGGATTTAGGCTTTGAATGTGGCCACTTCTCTCTCCTCCTCAACACCCAGGTGCACCAGTTCCAGCCACGAGTCCCAGGGTTTGCTTGAAAGCAGATAACCACTTTTTTGAACCAAGGTGTGAAAAGCAGTAATGATTCCAACAGGGTATCTGTGAGGACTTCAGATGACGGTGGAAGAACAAGCTAAATAAAGAAGGGCTGCCTCTCGTTGGCTCCTTCAATGTCAGTGTGCTGCCCACACATTTCCATATCACCAAACACACACACACACACAAACACACACACACCCCTGGAGAGTCAAAGGCGACAGCTGGATGGGGTGCCAACCAAAAATTGGACTCTATGTTAACTGGCACGGAGATGTGACATGGGGTTCCTTGAAGGCTGTGGTGGGAAGCTTGATCTTCTCCTTTCCCATCCTTGTCTCCTCTAATGCGGTCATCCATAAACCATGAGTGTGACCTGGCCGGCAAACACAGGAGGACAGGGACTGTTAACGCTTTCCTACACTATGACATCCGTTCTCCATTCTCACATATGTAGCTGTGACTGCCTGGTGATGCCCAATGTTTGTCTGGAGATGAAAGCATGCCTCCAAACAAGTAGGCTGATTCCAAACACCAACCAGGCAACCCGAGAGACACAAAGTGGTGATCACATGTGGCAGACTTGACTGTGCTGCCTACTGTGTCCTGTGAATGCATGGCATTGGGCTTATTCATTAAGTAGGCATTTAATACACATTGGAGAACCTGCCAGTTGTAGATGCTGGGTTACAACAGTGAGTGACATAGCCCTGCTCCCGTTTGTCTGTGTTGCCAATAGTCCAGCATTGGGGACCGAGGGACAGATATTAACCATGCAAGTCTCTCAAATTCTAACTATGAAACAACCATGAAGGAAAGGTTGCAGGTGTATGGAAGCAGCTCCAAGAAGGATCTCAGCTTCTCTCAGAGATGAGGTGGCTTCTCAAGGAATTGGTGGCCAAGATGAAATCTGAAGGGTGGTTAGGACATAATCAGGGTTATGGAGCAGGAAGGAAAGATGTTCCAGGCAGAGAACAGCATGTGCAAAGGTCCAGTGATGGACATGGACACAAAAAAGGAACACCGTTGTGGCTGGAGGGCAGAGGAGGAGAAAGAAGGTGGAGTGAGAAAAGGCTCGACAGAGGTGGGCCCAAGCCCGTAAGGCTTGCAGACCCAAGGACAGACTTGGATCTGTCTCCCAAGAGAAGCAGGACACCCATTGGAGAGCTTTAAGGAGGAGGGTGATGCGAATAGATCATCCTGGCAGACATGGGGGACAGTTGCCTGCTTTTTCTTCTTGTTTGTTAATAGTTCTACTGAGATATAAGTTACATACCATGAAATCTACCCATCAAAGTCTTTTGTTCAAAGTTATTATTTTAGCTATATTTACAGAACTGTGCAACCATCCCCACCATCAATTTTAGAATTCCGGAAACAACTTGGCTAGGCCTGGTTGAGTGGCCGAGCAACTCTAGCTTATGGCACACTTGAACCCTGCATGTAGCCATGTCATTGTTCAACAGCCTGCCATGCTCTGCCAACCTTGGGACTTTCAATAGACTTGAATTAATGGCTTGCCATGTGGTTTTGCTAACATCAGGAGTGTGGCATTTTATTTGTTGACCTTGGGCTTCTTAGCCTCAGCAGCTAGTAGCTGTCTGAGTGAAGAGATGCCTCTAGCTTGAGTGGGCCGGGAGCAAGAGGCAGAGCTGAAGCTCACATCCCCTAGAGCCTGGCACTTTGAACTCTGACTTCTAGCCTCCCAAACTATAAGAGAATAAACTCCTATTTGTTAAGGCTGTCCCATTTGTGATATATTCTTGTCAGAGTGGTGCTAGGTAACCCGAAAAGTGCCCATGAGCATCACCCCTGGCAACCACTTCACTCCCTCCAAATCATCTGAGTCATCGCTGCGTGGCCCTTGACATCTCGTTTCTTTAATTCACCATCATGTTCTCAAGGCTCATCCAGGCTGTACCACTAACCAGTACATCCTTCCTTTCAGTGGCTGACTAATACTTCATAGTATGGCTAGACCAATTTTATTCACCCGTCCATCAACTTGATGGACATGTGGCATGTGTGTATTTTCCACATTTGGGCTATTATGAATAATACTGCTGTGAACACGTGTGTACGCATTTTTGTTAGGACATACGTTTCAATTTGTCTTGGGTATATACCTATGAGTGGAATAATTGGGTCCTATCATTGTCTTTTTTTTTTTTTTTTTAATTTAGGTTTACAAATTGATTCCTTTAGAAATTACTATTCATGGGTTGAGGTCTTAACACTTGAGTTCTTGGATATTCTTGGGATAGATTCAGGAGAAGTGTTGACCCCAGAAGTTGTACGTGAAATTACGGCTCCTTGTATGTTGTTTTCTGGGGAGATGATATATTTGACTCTTCACAGGATCTGGAAGGACTGCCATGATTTTGGGAGCTGCCACTAAGGCAGGGAGAGGAGGAGAGGGACCTTGTGTGTCAAGAACCACTGTGAACGAGAGGCATTAAAAGAGCCCTCCATGATGCTGATTAAGAAACTGATACTGCAAGAGCTGAAGCAATTTACAATTATGCAGTTGGTAAGAGGTGAGGCCAAGAGCTGAGGCTAGGTCTCATTCCAAAGCATCACCCCTAAACTTCCATCGTTGTCTGGATCATGGGACTTAGTTCTTGACCTGGGGCCACAGGATGGGTTTTCTCACCACGGTTTTTGAGGCACAAGCTCCCAGGACAGCAGCGGCAGTGAGTGCCTGCTGGGCTCTCACTGCTCAGTTGTGTGAATAATAGGTTATCCCTGAGGTTGTAGACTGTGGAGGCCACTTCAGGTGCACAAGTGCAGCTTCAACCTCAAAGAGATGAGTGCTCAACTCTGTCTCATCAAGTGTTGTTCTGGTTTCCTAGTGCCGCTCTGACAAGAATATACCACAAATGGGATGGCCTTAACAAACAGGAGTTTGTTCTCTTACAGTTTGGAGGCTTTAATTCCAAGTTCAAAGTGCCAGGCTCTGGGGGCTGGGTGAAAGCCCCTTGGGCTTCAGCTCTGCCTCCAGCTCCCTGTCCACTGGAGCTAGAGGCATTTCTTCACTCACACAGCTGCTGGCTGCTGAAGCTGCCAAGCCCAAGGTTGACAGGTAAAATGGCACAGTCTCGATGTTACCAAACACACGGCAGGCCATTAACTCAAGTCCGTTGTAAGTCCCAAGGTCAGCAGAGCATGGCAGGCTGCTGAACAATGACATGGCTACATGCAGGGTTCAAGGTGCCATAAGCTAGAGACCACTCCTCAAGGCTCCTGCTTATATACAGGAAGCAGACCACATCCCAAAGGCAACTACTCAGCTGTTTGTGGTAGATCCCACCATGGAGCTGATTGCTAGTCTCATCATGGGAAATAACTACCACCAGCTGCACAGCCACTCAACCAGGCCCAGTCAAGTTGACACACAAACACAACCACCACAATTGTGAATCAAAATGAAGCGTAACAACAACTGTGACAACAATAGCAACCATGACCACAGTGGCAGTATCTTCCACTATCTCTGGAACATCTTCTATGATCCAGATACTTATAGCCTCATCTGAATCTTCATAGCAACCTTATGGAGGGTTATCAACATTCCCACTTTACAAGTGGGAAAACCGGGGGACACAGAGATCAAGGGTATATGCAGGAGAAACAATGTCTTGGATACACTTTGACCGTTAGGTTGAGCAGGAGGTTTCTAGAAATCCCATTCTCATTCCTAAATCCAGGAGACCCAATTCCCTCAACTCTGGGTTAGGTTGAGCCAGGCTTCCCTGCCCCCAGGCTCAGCTCTGACAACTGCTCAGACAATGGATAGTTGCCCATTGACCATGTCCTTGACTGGCACATGGTAGGTCCTCAATAAATGTTTACCAAATATTTAAGTGAATTTATCAGAGAAAGGACTCCAGCAAATCAGATAAACCTATTTTGTCTCTTAAGAACCTGGTGTGGTGATAAGAAAGTTACCATCATTAAAAAAACTTTATTTCCGAATGTTGGGCTTCCTTTTGCCTTATTCAAAACACTTTCTTTCTAGTCTTAGGCATGTTAGATGGGTTTCAACGTACATGGCAACTCAGCTCAATCATGGCAACCGGCACCTGTGGGGAGCAGGATCCTGAGGCTGCATCTGGTCAAGGGCAACAGTACCGCGACTGGTTGATGATGTCTACCATGGGGGCAGGAAGGGACAGCAAGAGTGTGAGTGTCACAATTCTAGTCTCCTTCCACAGGATTTCCTTGCCTTCCACAAATTTAGTGGGCATCTCCATGCTAATATATCTTTGGCTTAATTTCTTTACTGAGCTAGTGAAAGACCCCCAAACCAGTCACCAGCCAATCAACTCCACCTCATGTGGATGACCTCATGTGCGTCAGAGCAGAACTGTTCTTCATGGGTTTTCAATGGCCAATTTCATGGAAGCACATCATACCAAGCCTTTCTTTCAAGGGGTCTCCGGATGGACTCAAGCCTCCAGTGAATGCCAATGAAAGTCCAGACTCAGCACTAAATGCTGACCATGCTGAGCTGAGCCACACTGGCTGGCACTAAACCCAAGGTTCCAATCCATTTAAGAAATAAGCATGTTGGCTCCCGTGCCTTTGATGGAAGTCGTATAATCAACTCCTAGACATTCTGCAACCTTCTGCTCTACCTCCCCAAATCCCATGATTCAAGGTTCTTTCAGTGCCTAAATCTTTTTTATTCTTTAAATTCCTCAGCAGCTCAGTAAGTGTCACTGCACTGTGAGCAGTCGTAAAAATAATATTAATGTTGCGTGGTGGGAGACGATGCTCGTGCTACATTCTGGGGATGAAAAATATTGAGGGTGTCAACATGTTCAAGGCCTGAAAAGAGAGCTTCATCACTCAGCCCATTGTAAGTACTGTATACATTTCAATTCTTTATGTGGGAAATTTAATGAGTTTGGATTCTTTGCCTCATTGGTCATAGTGCTGAGAAATAAAACAAGGGGAGAAGGCATAACTTTCCCATGCTTACACTTGAAATGCATTGAATCCTTAAACCAAACCAAACAGAAATGATCACTGAAATTTATAGGGGAGATGATTTATGATTTGAATTTCTGAAGCATATTTTGGGACTTTTCCAAATTCTTCCTATTCAGGGACACCATGTTTGGTGGTTACTTATGTGTGGTCATTTTTCCTTTGTCCTTGTCCTCGAATTGCCCAGGAAAAACACAAATCAACTGGTGAGCTAAGGCCATAATATGCAACTCAATGAGACAGGGGTTTCTTGAGGTCCTACAAAGTGCCAGGCTCTGTGGTTGTGCACTGCAGTAAATTACTTAGTATGGCTTTTCTACCCATAAGTCATTGTAAACTCAGTGGTGGAATGAGCAACTGAGGAGCTGATTGTAAATGTTATCCACGTGGAGTATTTCTGTTGGGCGTGGCACAATACAATGTTCTGGGAGGTGCCCACTTTCTCTCAGGTGCTTAGAGTTCTGATGCTATGATTGGCTAGTTTGACCACCCTGCTGGGCTCAAAAGGAGGCCTCCTGGAAGCAGAACTCTCTCTGACTGCTGGTGGAGGAAGACGTGCTGCTGAAAGAGACACATGCTGCTGGGAAAGAGACGCGAGAGACACGCATTGCTGAGTGAGACACCAAGGGACCAGCACTGCTGGGAAAGAGACTGTGAGAGACTGTTGGCTGAGGGACGTTGGGCTGGGAGAGAGACTGAGCATTTTTCCTGAACTTGAGTTGTAGCCTGGTGCTTCCCTAATAAACCCCATAATCTGTGAGTTCTGTGTGGCCACTGCAGTGAATTATCGAACCCAGGAGAGAGGTGGTGGGTGCTTTGGGAGGAACGGTTGGAGAAAGGGCTGGAGGGAGGCAGCATGTCTGGCCTTGCAGTAAGAGGCCTTGGGTTACTGCTGGTAATCCTGTCTTCCTCTCGTGGGATTAGAGGAGGTCGGAATATGTGGCCTCCTTGCCGTTTTTGCAGGTTGGTATTTGAGACTTACGAGATGAATCCGACACTTTACTACATCCGTCCAGGCAAGCTGAGATGGCAAAGGAGGGAGAATAGGAGAGGAAGGAAAGATAATTTTAGGAAGTGGAATCAAAAGGACTGGCTTATCAAGTGGGGTGATGATGATGAAAACAGGTAACATTTTTTGATCACTCGTTATATGCTGGGCTTTGTGAACTGTCTGGACACTAACTTATTTAACCCTCACTCCACCCTGTGTTGCAGGGTGTAGATAGATGTATAACATGGGGCAAATGTGCTGCAAGAGATCTCTTTAACGTTTTAAAAAGCAAAGAAGTCACTTTGACGACTAAAGCATGCCTAAGCCAAGGTCTTTTCAGTTACCTCATATGCATGTGAAAATTGGGTAATTTAAAAGGAAGACAGAAGGACTGACACAATGACACTGTGATGATGAATACTGAACATACCATGGACTGCTGGAAGAATGAACAAACCGGTCTTAGAAGAAACATCACCAGAATGCTCCTTAGAAGAGGGAACAGTGAGACTTTAACTTGCTTACTTTGGACCCGTCATCTGAAAGATCAAACCCTAGAAGAGGACATGACTGTTGTTGGCAGACGATGAGAGAAAACAGGAGGGAAGCCCTCCATGAGATGGACTGACACAGTGGCTGCAAGAATGGGCTCAAACACACCAACAGTGAGGAAGACGGTGCAGCAACGGGCAACGCTGTGTTCAGTTCACATGGCACTGCCCTCAGAGTCAGCTCATGGCAACCAGCAACAATCACCGCCCTGTGCCATTGGTGTCACCATCGCACTTGTTCTACAGATGAGAACTCTGAGGCTCAGACATGTGATGTGACTTCTCGAAGTCACACAGAGCCAGGACCTCCCCCAAGTGCAGTGACTGTGTGGGTTTGGTATGAGGCATGAAGAGGGAGGTGTAGGGTGAGGAGGACTGGGTTTGTGGTCAGCCTCCAGGCTGATGGTATTTAGACCAATCACAGGAGTAGGGAAAAAAAAAAAAGACAAAGCAGGTCTGGAGGGCAGGTGAGGACCTCATTTTGGGATGAGTCACAACTGAGAAAGGAGGAGGAGGGATAATAAAGTTTACTCCTGTGGCATCGCAATAGCAAACTGCCTGTGTCTGGTTCTCTTGGCAGATGCCAGCCTCACGGGAGGAGGCAGACTCAGCCTCATGGGAGGAGAGATACCCAACCTCATGGTAGGAGACAGAGCCAGCCCCATAGGAGGAGAACAGACCCAACATTTTTTTGATTATCAGAGACCAAAGGCACACGATTACCATTACCTTGAAGCACCAGCCCAGGCTTTCTCACCCTGAGCTAGTCAAGATAATTCTTTCAAATTTGTTTAAATTTAGATTATTAGTCTAATTCAATGAACAGACCATGTAGGTGATCAGTATCTACTGCTTTAAGGGACAGAATTTTAAAAAAGAAGGAAAAACCTGGACCAATGCCAGACTAAGGGAATGAAGAGAAAACCCCAAGGGCCTCGTCCACCTTGTGCGTGTCCACGTTGCTTTGTCTCCAAGCAGTTCTCGCTGTGCCTCATCTCCGAGTCTCACTCGTACGGGCTGTTAGGGAGTGATAATTTTCTGTCTTTTAATTTCCTCACAGGTAGTACCTCTAGGCTGCTTTCTTGTTAGCCAAATGACTTTGAAAATCCATACAAAGCGAATTGGGGCATGACTTCCATTGGGAATTACTTCCAAACATTTCGGTAGGGACACAAAAGAGGAAGGCTACAATGATTCTGTGGAAATGTATGTGTGCTCACAGGGTCTCTGTGGTTTTCCTTTGTAACCGTTGTTCCCTCAGACCGTGTCTCTGCATTGGAACATTCAGCATGGAGGGGCTAGCCCCAAGTAAGGGCCAGACTGTCCTGGAAAAGCACAAAAGGGAATCTTTGGGAACTGCAGGATGACTGTGTCCTACATAGATCCCAGCCATCGTCTGCAGCTGTCTTGTGATACTGCACTTGTTTCTTCTGAATGGAGGCCAGCAGAGCGGAACAGCCTCTCTCCCTCCCTGGACTGGAGGCGCCTGAAGACCAGGGGTAGGGATTTACCCGGCTGTGTAAGCCCCAGTGCCTGGCTTGGTGCCTGGTCAGAACCCAGGAATATGTGATGAAATAGCAGATGGAGACATCAACATGTGAACCAAGCAGCACACCACAAGACCATGAGACAATGTCATCCCAGCTGAGCTGAGGGAGCACCAGAGAGAGGCAGGACTTTCGGAAATGGGATGGGCAGACAGAGGAGATACTCCAAGGCTCTTCTGCCAGCTCTAAGAGTAGTTATATGGCCAGTGGTGGAAACTTGGGTCCACGTCTATGATTTGAGAAGTGTACTAACCAAGTCATGATGTGATTCCTTTACTTTCTTGGCACAGATGGGACTTCTCTCATGCAACAGTACATTTTTTAAGAATGTAGGCCTTCAGGACCAGGGGCCTGGGTCTGAGAAGGAGAATGGCTGGAGGAGTTGAAAACCATTGGCTCCTCCACAGAGACTGACGGTCAGAATGTCAGACCCCAACAGCTCTGAGCATTTTGTGAACAAAGGACAGTGCCTTGTCATCTCGGGAAGAGGATTAGGAATGTGGAAAGTTTTTCTCCTTTGAACCTCATAAAATTGGGCATGGGCTGTTCAGAAAAAAACAGAATGAAAATGAGACCTCTGATTTTATCTGCTAAACATATTGATTATTTCATTCATCAAAAATCCTTCGAGTATCAATTACTAGATACATAATAGAACTGAATCCACAGGACCCTAGCCCCAAGTACCAGCCAAAAATTAGTCCCTGGGAAAGTGGACACATCAATCTATGGGAGATGGCCTTGACCAGAATGCTTCTCGTGAGAATCTGTCAATCCACCGAGAGACCACATGCAATGTGTATGGTGATGTGGTGGAGTGGTGCACGACAAAGCATGACCGGTTCCACTGGGGAAGGCAGATGCTAGGCTTGGTGGGCTATGTGAGCTGAACAGGAAAGGATGAGTAGGAGTTCTCCAGGGGGACAAAGAAAGGCAGGGAATGCACGTGGAAGGAACAGCATGTGCAAAGGACAGGGCCAGGAAAGGACTTGGCACGCTTGCAGAATAAACTGACAGTTGGTGTGGCAGGAACTTACTGCCCTTAAGAATCTTCAGATCTTAAACCCAAAATATCCCGACATCTTCTTAAAACAAAGAGTTCACCTTAACTAGTAAAAAAGGTCAGCCTTGAGTATTATGCTCTTTTAAGAACTATTTGTATGGGATTAAATAGACAACAGCAACTGGAAAGGTTAGACAGGAACATTAGGGGCAGTGGGTTTGTGTTAATGAGGGAGAAACAACTCAGCAAAGGAGAGTGAGGATGGTTGCACCACTTGAAGAATGCAACCAATGTCACTGAGTGGTATGTGGAGAAACTGTTGAGCTGGTGGATGTTTTGTGTGTATTCTTAACAAAAACAACAAAACAAGTAAAATTTAGGAGGGGGGAAGGCCATGCCACATCGAACCATACAATCTAAGCTCAGAAAATGACTGATGACTCCTAGGAAATTCCAAGAAATGTGTGGAAACTCATTATGTTCAGAAACCTCATAAATGAACCGTGGACCAGCAATCGCTGGGTTTGCAAACGCCAACTTATGACACACCTGACCCAAGAAGGAGCATCAGGAGATCCACAAGAGATAAGGGAATCTTCTCCCTCTTCTTCTCCAGTTCATCTTCACAATAAACTATTTTTTTTAAAGGCCAAACTCATGGCTTCATTTTTCATCTTGACAGCCCCTGAAATGTGGATAGATTTTTGCATCAGATCGGCTTTTTTCCCTTTTGTTTAGGTGTGAGTTTCATTTTGTTCCACCAGCACCTGTGTGCAGACCAATGAGATGCCTTTGCAAATGAACTTGTGAGGAGAAGATGCTGTGATGAGAAGGTGAGGCTCAGCTAACTGAACAGTGCTGCCTGCTGCCTAGCTATGAGCTGGGCTCAGGGTGAAGAAACAGGATAAAGGATGCTGGCAAGTTTCTGGGGTGGATGTGGGAGCCCTCTCTGCAGAGAGGGCAGTAAGTTTTCAGGACGAGAACTTGTGTCTAGACCTTGTGTCTAGGCCTTTCTTTTGGTTTTTAATTTAAATATGGACATGTTTCTTAGAAATCTTCACCTTTGCTAACACTGCCATTTTTTCTTGTTGAGCCTAAGCCAGTAACTCTTCCTGTGCCTTGGTTTCTGTCTGTGCCTTGTACATGCAAAGATCATCTAGTTAGTAGCATGCTCGGGATTTAAAGGGCTTTCATTAACCTCTGATTTCAGGCCTTAAGCATTTATTGGATCTCACAATGTGCTGACCACTGACAATACAAACTTAAACAGATGTGGTGTTGCCCTCCACAAGCTCACGTAGGTAGGAGTCGGAACAACACCCACCTTTCCCTCTACTGCAACAGTGGAGCCCTAACTCCTGGAAAAGGCAAGTTGTTCTGGCATGACAGCAAACACACACACCTCTTAGGGCAGCAGGGCAAGTAGCAGTTCCCGCGGACAAAGTCGGGAGAAGAATGAATTCAATTCTTTGACCATGCAGACCTTCTAATTTCTGCTCTAAAATTCAACCCAGTCCGAGCTTTGAACATATCTTCAATGGACAAAGTATGCAAGCCAAGAACGAGAACTGGATACTAAAAGAGGAAAAATCAGACAAGTTACACGTGATAAAGAGAAGTCGTAAGTCAGAGAAGAATAAATTAGCTGAAAGCAGGGAAGAGATAGAGAGATGCCCAGAGGTCCCTACGCATCAGGCAAAAGTGTAATAAAGGAAGTGGAAATCCATTGCCTTCACCCACATCAAGACTGCATTTCTCAGACGTCCCATTGCCTTGTCCTTCCTCTCAGGGAGTCCCCAAGTACTCATGCAAATAGAGAACAGGAGATGAATTAACTGTCACCAAATGTCCTTAAGGAGTGGAACTGTTTTTGACAAGGAAGTGCTCCTATGGAGATAAAGAGTTTGGTAATCAGTTTTCTATAAAAGCTCTACAAGCGAGGGAAACATAAGGAGCAATGGAAGAGAGATGGGAATCCCAAAGAGGGGACCTGAGATCAGGGTTTTCAGGACAGAAGCTTGTAAAAGTCCCGAGGATGGTATCTGGTAGGAGTCTAGGATCATGATACTTTGAAGGGGGCTATTTTAGCCAGAAACCAAGAATAAGTCCTGGGTCTGCTTTGACTTGCTTCTCTAGAAGCCAAGGGCAAGAAGGATCACTTGCTGAAGGGTGATGAGGAATTACAGACATACAAGAATACCCAGAAATCTGGCAAGGTCAAGGCAGGGGAGTTATGCAGGCAGAAACTCAAAGGCAATGGTAAGTAAGAAATGAGACCCTGTTCAGATGACCATTTGTTCCTGAGACTGCATCTCACTGAGAGAAAATACAACTGGACACCAAGAGAACTGCACTGTCATGGACATGGAACTGTGAAGGCAGGGCAGGGGAAAGGCGACCCTTCTTCCCTACACCCCCACACCCTTCACCCTGGTCTCATGCCCAACAGATCTGGAGGTTCTGAATGTGTAACGTGTTAGGCAATAACCTCACCTCTCTCTCACTGAATTTAAGGCTCAGTCTAAGTGCTACTTTCCATGAGCCCTCCCTCACTTCTTGAGCACCTCTAATCTGGGTTTATGCCAATGCTTCACCATCCTAACACTTACCACATTGTTCTCTTGCCACACTTCCCCATGAAAACACAGACTTGGTCCAACTCTATGTCCCTGGGGTTTGCACGGTGCCTGGTATGCAGAAGGCACTTGACAAATAACAAAAGTAGTAACGATGGTGGTAATAAGTGACCATGTATTCCATGTATTAAACACTTGCTAACACATGGGATCACCATGAGTCAGAAAGGACTTGACAGCAATTAACAAAACCAATGGTCAGTCTGAGAATTTGGGGAAAAACAAAAGCATTGAGTTTTGAGAAGGTGCTGGGGAGTCTTCTTGGATTCCAATGTGTCCTGTGTGACACTAGGAAAGTTGCTTAACGACTCTGTTGCACCTGGAACACAGGAATAATTAGAGAGCCTGCCTACCTCAGAGTTTTTGCATCTACAAATAAAGATGAACTATAATAACATAAGTAAGGTGACTTGCACGGGGTCTGGCCCAGAATGACAGCTCAACCACATTGTCATGAGCTATCATTACCCACAGAACTGCTTCATTAACTTTGTAGAATAAAATCCTTCCATCTCCCTCTCTTCACTCTGTCCTCCGAGTTCTATGAAATGCTTCTAATTAAAATAGTGACATTTAAAACAAGTGAGTCTGCTCTCTTTCTGGCTTCTTTCTCGAGCTCTGGAGGAGGCCCCTCTGTGCAGCCTCCAGAGGAACTTATTTCTAAGATCCTGATCCTGCATGGGAGGCGTGTGTGAGGTCCTTCATGGTGCTGGACGCTGACCTGTCTGTTCAGGTGCTGTGGACACGGAGGGCCTGGAGTGAGTGCAGACATGACCTCAGACACCCATGGAGTGTGACCACAAAAGCTGTTTCTCACCAAGTGGGTAATTATCTCAAGAGGTATTTTCTTCCCCAGAGCCATTTTTTGGCGGCTCTCATTAAATCATAACAAGGGCCCACATTGCTCACTTTAAGCACTATGTATTTCAACAAAGTTTAAACAATGTCAACTAGATCAACTAGAACACTAAAGCTTAGGTAAAGGCAATTTGGCTCTGGAAAGAAAGAGAAGTTTAGCTTGGGTTCATGAATGTTACATGCGGGCTCAGATTACTCTCCAACAAGATGTAAATTTAAAATGTAAATTATTTAAAATGCCAAAGACCTGTGTCCCGTTCTTTATGCTAACGCAGTGGCACATATATTATGCATACATTATTCATGTGACAGGCGCCTGTTATACACACACTGATGATTCCAAAGCTACAACCAACCCAAAGCTCTCACAAAAGAGTCTCTTGCATATAACAAGACAATCTAGTTACGCATAAGTCCCCTTCCCACTTTTCTGCCTGGAAGCTTTGTTTCTGACGGAAATATTTTTCACAGATATGTCATGTGTCCCTGTCTCCTACAGATGGTTGTGGCCACTGCAGGTACTAACGTTCTCTCCTTGATGCTTGCCTGGCTGCTGGCACATTGGCCTGGCCTTAGTCCTGTGACTTCAGCACATCTTGCTAGACAACACAGTTCATTCTGAAATCTTAAGGTTTTGCAGAAAGGAAGTGACAATCCTTGCTCCAGTCCCTTCAACAAGAGGTGATTATGATGTCCAAGTTGTTGCTGTTGTTGTTACGTGCCATTGATTCATCTCTGACTCACAGCGACCCCTCCTTGGGTTTTTGAGGTGATATCTCTATGGAAGTAGACTGCCTAACCTTCCTTACGAGGAGTGGCTGGTGGGTTTGAACTGCCAACCTTCTGGTTAGATGTCCAAGTAGGAGGACTCTTGTTGCTGTAGGACTACACCCTGCATCAGGAGGGAATCATCTCCCAAGATGGTCAGAATGTCCCCAGGCACCTTTTTTATACCCTGCTGTACAATCACTAATTGTCCTGGGCTGATGCGCCCCATCACCCCCACTTTTCCAGCTGTGAAAGCTGGAAAATGAATAAGGAGGACTGAAGAAGAATTAATGACTTTCAATTATGGTGTTGGTGAAGAAAAATAAATATACCACAAACTGCTAGAAGAATGAACATATCTCTTCTAGAAGAAGCACAGCCAGAAGGCTCCTTAGAAGCAAGGATGGCAAGACTTCGTCTCACATACTTTGGGCATGTTCTCAGGAGGGACCAGTCCCTGGAGAAGGACATCATGCTTGGTAATGTAGAGGGTGAGCAAAAAAGAGGAAGACCCTCAACAAGATGGACTTCCAGTGGCTGCCCACAGTTGGCTCAAACATACCAATGATTATGAGGATGATGCAGGGTCGGGCAGTGTTTCATTTGGTTGTACACAGGGTTGCTATGAGTCAAAAATGAACTGACAGCACCTGATAACAACAATGCTCCCAAGGTCCCGGGGTACAACCAAGAAATAGAACTTTGGTTGTGAGGTGCCAGATAGATCTATATCCCAGACACTCCAACCAGTTCCTATTTTGGGTTCATTTTATCATTTTTTATATATGGAAGATCATGTTGCCCCAAATGACCAAAGCACGTGGCCTCACTGTGTGCTCCAGTCACTGTAAGTCTGAAGTGGCAGAGGAAGTTGGGATTTGGATGCTGCTGTGGTCAAACTGGCACCACAAACGGCTATTGAAAGTTGAGATTAAAGGTTCCATTCAAGTCACAGTAAGCTCCAGGGGACAGCACATTGCTGCTGTTGATCTCCTGAGACCAGCCCCATGCCCTGAGTAAACTCCATGCCAACTTCCTGCAGTGAAAGACAAGGCGGACAGGCATCCTGGCAGCCTGGAAGGGCAGGTGGCAAATTTGTAAATATCTCTGTTTGCATATATACGCTGAGTATTTGGAACAGGCTTTGCAGGCAACTTTATTTGCTTCAACAACAGCATAGTGTGTATAATTTAACACATTGTCAAAGACTGAGGATTGTTATTACAATGATCAGCTATTGTAGAAAGTTGTAGACAAGTCATTGGAGGCGTGGAGAAGGGAGAGACACAAACCCAAGGGACATCTCAGCATTTCCTTGGCTGGAAAGTTCCCTGGCATCTTGCAGGCTGCCGCTTGCTCCCATGTGGAAGGAGGTGAGGGACACCATGACTGTCTTGCCCAAGGGCCAATATTTATTCTAAGCAATTTCCTGGTTTTGTATAAACCTTTCCCATTGCTCTTCACGCCCCTTGGTTTATCAGATATACTGGGAATGAGAGATGGAGGACAGTGGCCATAAACAACTTAAGCTCTGTATTCAGATCCTGGCTCAGCCACTCAACGGCTCTCTGATCTTGGAGAAGTTACTTTTCTCATGTGTAAACAGGGACTCAGAAGGAAGATGGGGCAATCTACTTCCATAGTGATACTGCCTCGGAAACCCAAGGAGGGGTCACTATGAGTCGGGTCCGACTCGATGGTACATAACAACAACAACAACAACAAACAGGGATAATAACACCTTATGCCTCAGGTGCGCTCCTCAAAAGAAGCATCACAAAGAGCCTGGCACTGTACTTGCTCATGGTGTCAATGATGCCTGCGATGGAGGTGGCACTTTCAAGTTCTGTATCTCCAGGTATCGCACCCCGATTCCTGTCACCAAGTCTGTGGAAGCTCCTTCACCGTTTCAGGAGTTTGGGGGCTGGTTTGCTTCAAAGCCCATTCAGTCTATGTCATCATTACAAATGATTAAAAATGATGCTTCATCTGACATGATACTAGACCTCTACTGCCTGCAAACCCCTCCTAATGTTGGACTTGGAACAGTAGACAGAAACAGCATGAGAAATGGGAAGTTTTACATTGTGCTTATGTAATTTTTCTCATTAAATCCCTATAAAATCAATCTTGGTCCACATGTTTTAATTTTCTACCTGGACATCACTCTTCTACACACTCACATGGTTCCAACAACTGCGAGCATTCTCATTAGTTTTTGGCCTTCCCAGTGAACACCAAGTCAATAGATCAACACTCTTAAATGCAGGCATCGGGAAAGATTGAGATCCACATGAAGAGAGGTCTTCTTTGAGAGGGCTTCTCAAGTTAATATGTATACGAATCACCTGAGGGCCCTGTTAACATGGTGATTTCCTAGGCCTGGTGAGGTGAGGTCCCACGACTCTGGATTTCTAACCAACTTGCAGGCGTCCTGGCTGCAGCTGGCCCATGGACTGCACTTGGAAGCAAGGTGCTGAGATAGCCGGTTTGTTTCCCCGCTTGTGTTTGTTGTTGTTCTTAGGGGCTGGTGAGTTCATTTTGACTCACAGAAGCCCCACTTACAACAGAACAAAACACTTCCCGGCCCTGTGCCATTCTCACAATCATTTGAGCCCACGGTTGCAGCCACTGTGTCAATCCATCTTGTCGAATGTCTTCCGCCTTTTCGCTGATTACCAAGCATGATACCCTCCAGGCACTGGTCTCTCTTTACAACATGTTCAAAGTGTGTGAGAAGTCTCACCAACTTCATTTCTAAGGAGTACTCTGGCCATTTTTCTTCCAAAACGAATTTATTTGTTCTTCTGATAGTTTATGGTATATTCAACATTCTTCACCAACATCATAATTCACTTCGGAATTCCTTATTCACTGTCTGGCTTTCACATGCCTACAAGGTATTTTGAAAATACCATGGATTGGGTCAGAGGGGCCTGAGTCTTCAAAGTGACACCTTTGCTTTTTAACACTTTAAAGAGGTCTTTTGCAGTAATACATCATTTGATTTCCTGACTGCTGCGTCCATGGGTGTTGATTGTGGATCCAAGTAAAATAAAAGGCTTGGGTTTACCACTGTACAAACCATGGCCTCCAGGCACACTGGAAATTAACTTGCCACTGTGCTATGGTGAATGATCTCTCCATCTTCAAGGTCCACGAGCACTATGGATACAAAATGGCCCATGTGGGCCTTCATGCCAGGAGACTGTTCGCCTGGTCCCTCAGTGTCCTACTGGCCCTGGACAGCCCTGCAATTGGGGTACAGGGCTGTTCTTAGGCAGTTAGTGGCCCTGTCTTTGGACCTGGTCTGACACTTTTCACTGCCCCATGGCCTTCTTATCTGTGCCTCCATCACTATTTCATTCTACCTCCAATGAATGTCTCCATGATTTTTTTTTTTTCCTTTTTCTGTTTCTTCTTCAGCCTCATTTCTACTTGGCTTATGTGGCCCTGCCAGCAAGTCTTCCTTTCTTCAGGGCTCCCATGATTCACAGAATGGGTCTAGTTTGGGCTCTCCTCAGTTTCCGTTTGTAGTGTTCGCCAGTTCCTTTCTTCTCCACCCAACAGATGTCCAACTTCTAATTCTACACCAAGGTTCAGGAAGAGTCAGGGAATGAGACTCTCAAACAGGAATGGCATCAATGCACTGAGACTTAAAGTCTCATAAAATATAATCACAGCCCTCAACATGGTAATTCCATCCCTAGGCATTTATTAAAAAAAGAGGCACAGACTGCAGACAAAGATATCTATACAAGGATGTCCCTGCAGAATTGTTCATGACTGCCAAAAAAAAAAAAAAAAAAATTCCCTGGGTGGCACAAATGGTCTGTGCTTGGCTAAGAACCAAAGGTAGGCAGTACAGATCCACCCAGTGGCACTGCAGAAGACAGGGCTGGCAGTCTGCTTCCATAAAGATTCTGGCCAAGCAAACCTCATGGAGCAGTTCTACTGTATAACCCACATGGGTCTCCATAAGACAGAAAAACCACCACTACAAGCAAGCAAGAAAGGACAGAACAGAACTACCCCACAGGGTTCTTGGGCTGGAAGTTTTTACAGAAGCAGACTGCCTCATCTTTTTTTTTTTTCCTTCAATTTTTATTGTGATTTAGGTGAAAGTTTACAGAGCATATTTACTTGCCACACACCAGTTCATATGCATTTTGTTTCATGACACTGGCTGCAATTCCCACAATGTAATAGCTCCCTTCCCACTTCTTCCCAGTAGTTACCTGTCCCTGTGTCCTTCTTGCCTATGCTTTTCGCCCCTTGAGCTATCTCCCTGTGCAAATACTGCCCTTCTGTTCTCCCATGATTGGGTGTTCTAAGGAATGTAGTTACTTGATGTAAATGTTTACCTCATATGGCTGTCTATTGTTTGGCTGGAAGCCTTGGAGTGAGTTTAATTCCAGACCTGAATGATAACAATGGGCCTGGTGAGCCTTGGGGATCACACCAGGCTCTATCAGACCAGTAAACATGGTCCTTTTTATGTTTTTGAGTTTTGTTCCACAGTGTTCTCCCACTCTATCCAGGATCTCCTGCACTGATCCCTTTCTGAGTGGTTGACAGTAGTAGCTGGGCACCATCCAGTTCTTCTGGTCTCATGTCATATAGGCTGAGGACCGCATGGTCCACTAGTCCCTTGGACTAATTGTCTCCATGTGTCTTTGGTTTTCTTCATTCCTCTTTGCTGTGGATGAGGAGAGACCCACTGCCCCATCTAGATGGCCGTTTGCAGGCTTTAAGACCCCAGTCATTACTCACCAATGTAGGATGTAGAACACAGTTTCTGTGTAATACATTATATCAATTGAGCTTGATGTCCCCTGCAGCCATGGTCCCGAGCCCACAGGTCCAAGAATTCACTCCATCAGGTTGGTTGACTATGCCTAGGAAGTTATCATAACTTTGCCCCCTGTTAGTTCTAGTTACATGGACATTCTTACAACACGTACAAATACATAGGTAGAAATACCATCTGCCAATCTTATATATGGTCATGGGTATATTCCCTTTTGCCTAGACATACCTGATCATTTAGCCTATCTACCCATCTATTTACCCGATTAATGTTTGTTATCGCTGATAATGCGTACTGTATATGTAAAAGTGTTTATCTTTGTTGTCTGTACCTCACGTGTACCTCTGTGTCTTCTTTTTACTTACTGTTACTGTGTTGGTCATTCACTTTTGGTATATTGCCTTTCCCTTCACCCAAATCAGTACTTGTCTCTACCTATCTAGCAATGTTCCCTTCCCTTCCCTGGTAACAAACAAAGGCATTTTCCTCCCATATATAAACTTTTCCTTGACTTTTTACAATACAGACTGCTTCATCTTTTTCCCTGAGAGTGGCTGGTGGGTTTGAATCACCAACCTTTTGGTTAGCAGCTGAATGCTTTAACGACTGTGCCACCAGAGCTCCTACAGACAAAGTGCCTACAATATATCAGTGATTAAGTAAATGATGGAGCATCAAAATGGTGGAATATTAAGCTATCATAAAAAATCATGGCTTTCATGCCAACTGAATGGGCAAACAATGCTTCTGACCATTAAGTGAAAGGACATAACGTGACAATGGTACATATGTTTAGATGCCAAGGCAATACTAAAAGATACATGCACAGAAGCAAGAAACCCTCCTAACTAAACTGTTAATAATAATTTTCTCTCCATGCTGAGATGACAGAAATTATTTTCATAACTTGTGTTTCATACAGTTGGACTACATTTATTTTTTGCAATAGGAAACCAACAAACAGAAAATCACCTTGCACATAGAAACACAGCTTCCTTGCACATGAACCTTGATTTCGAGCCCATACACAGATCTTGTTGAGTGTTTGGATCTCAGGGCAGCTCAGAGCCTGCGTGAGAGCTACCACAGAATGCTGTCAGAAAGTACACTGCAGCCTTGACCTAGCGGCTGGTCCTCTCCACCTATGCTGAGCCTTTTCCGCTTGCATTGGAACTTTATCTCGGGAAATCACTCCTCTGTACTGAACAGCTGTAATAAATTCTCCCTCAGCCAAAATGTTTACACACAATCATAGGCTTTCAGAGGAGCGACTTGAAGGTGCTCTGTGCCTATCTTTCCCCTGAAAACAGTCATCTCTCTGCCATGCACAGCCTTTCCTTCTCCAGGGACACATTCATTGCAGATGCAGTTCCTCAACTGGCTAGCAAACTGGCTTGACTATTTTGGGCATAATTACAGATGATTAGGCAACTTCTTCTTTGAGCAATGTGACTTTCTACTCACTGAAAAAAAAGCCATTTGTACTTTCCGTGAGTCTCTTGTCTATATTCTGTGGCATCAACATTTTGTACTTTCCCCATTAGTTAACATCTACCTAGAAGATCACAAGCTGTGCCAAGGTGATGTCTTGAGGAAGGATCTATCATTGGGGCACCGAACAATGAGTACAACCTTCACTGTGACCCAGACTTACAGCAGTCACCAATTGGCTAGCACACTGACATCCCCTTGACCACATATGTCCGACATTTCCTGATGAGATCATGCCCTCACATGTGGGCAAATGGAACCGCTAAACTGGGATCCCACACTTTAGAGGGCCCCACTCTAATCTCCCTAAAAATGTGCCCTTCTCCAGGGTGCAGAGTCCTTGAGATCAATGAGTGCCTGGCTGGGTCCCACAGGCCCCCTTCTACATCAGAGTGTGGGTACCCAGGACCTCAGAATCCCCTCCCAACTGGAAAACAGACCAAGAGGACAACCAGCTCTCCCTGGTCACACTGTCACACCATTTACCCCAGAGGAACCCCTGGGTGGTTCAAATGACTAATGTGCTTGGCAGCTGGCTGAAAAGTTCGAATCCGCCCAGAGGTGGCTCAGAAAAAAGGCCTGGTGATCTCCCGCCATCAACCAGCCCGTGGAAACTCTCGGGAGCCCAGCTCTACTGACACATGAGGGTCACCACAAGTGAGGATCTCCTGGATGGCAGCTGGTTTCCAGTCCTTCTCACCTCACCTATCTTGCCCCATTAACCTGCTGAACTCTCTGCATTCCCCTAAAGATCTCCTTTCTTCTAGTAAAACATAAGACATTTATCCTGGAGTGGTGAGGGGTTGCCAAATTGTTTCATTAGCCTTCTGCTGGAATTAATCAATTTATTGTCCATTCATTAATTTCCTCCATTCATTCTGACATCCATCAACCCACCCATACATCTCTCCACCTATCTATCCATCCTCCCCCCAC
Source organism: Orycteropus afer afer (assembly GCF_000298275.1). Classification (NCBI taxonomy): domain Eukaryota; kingdom Metazoa; phylum Chordata; class Mammalia; order Tubulidentata; family Orycteropodidae; genus Orycteropus; species Orycteropus afer. The sequence goes on along the minus strand of NW_006921644.1, from coordinate 7,951,537 downwards.
CCCAACTAACAGTAGGTAATCATGTGCCAGGAACCATATTCAACACTGGAGGGAACAGTGATGAAGAAGTGATGGCCCCGTCCTTGATACCCTCACAGGTTAGTGGGCAAGACAGGTCCACAAATGGCTAACTGTAGCACAAAGTGACCACAAGTCAAAGAAAGGAGAGGAAGCGGATTTGATTTTGCTGGGGAGGAGCGGGATCGGGAAAGGCCATCCAGGTGATGTGTCTTAAAGGATGAGGGGGTTGTGCTAGTGAGGAAGACAGAGACAAGCTGACATAGAAGCAGAACGGGCATGCGGAATGGTGCCAAGTCCCTGACGCAGCACAGGGTGTTCACTGAGGAGGTGGGAAGGAGGCTGGGAAGGAAGGTAGGAGGAAGGCTGTTTGTAACGGCCTAAAGGTGTCCCCATGGTCACACAGTATGACTGCTTTAAAGCAGGGATGTGACATGATGGCATTTATGTGTTAGGAGAACTAATGGGATCATGGAGCACAGATTGGAGGTGGATCCACTGGTTAGGGAGACCTTCTGAGAGGTGCTGGTTGGTTCAGGAGGAGGATGGCAATGAGGCATATGTGATGTGCATTCCTGACTCAGAATACACAGGACTTGGTAGGGGAGGGAGAAAACAAGTTCAAAGCAACTCAGATATTTCTAACTTGGACGTTAAATTCTCAATCAGTGGAAAAGGGGAAACTTGGGAGTCAAACAAGTCAAGTAATATAGCTTCTATTCACTTGCTACTTCATGTATTTAACAACAACACACTGCCGTTGAGTTGGATCTGACTCCTAGCGATCCCTCCTTGGGTTTCCAAGGCAGCATCACTACGGCAGTAGATTGCCCCATCTTCCTTCCGAGGAGTGGCTGGTGGGTTTGAACGGCCAGCCTCTGGTTAGCAGTCAAGTGCCTTAGGCACTACGCCACCAGAGCTCCCTCATGTACTTGACACATGGTTACTGAACATCTGCTGTCAGCCCCAAGACGGACACGGTCCTGCCATCATGAAGCTTCTGTCCAGCTTTCACCAGGAAGACATCACCATGCACTTATTACAAGAAGTGACATCTCCCTTCCTCACGAACCTATAGCTGGCATCCCCAGGAATGTCTCCCAAGCCAGTTTGCACACACAGGCCAAGTCCTCTACTAAGAGCAGAATTTGCGTTCTCATTTCCTTGACAATGAGGCTCCTGTCAATCAAGATGCTGTCGTCAGCAACATTCCATCACTAAATGCCACTGATGGCCCCATACCAGACACAACATGCGAGAACAGTGTCACTCTCCCCATGGTGATGAAGATGTCAAAGCACATCCTGGAAGGTCTTCCCATGGGCACTGACAACTTCCAGCCGGTGCCCTCGGAAGACACAGGTTTCCAGATCAGCCTGGCTTTAGGCTGTGGCTGGATGTCTGACCAGGATGTTTGAGGGGCAATTTCGTCTGTCTCTGCCAAACACTTGATAGTTGAGCCCCAGTGTACCTGGAACCTTTGCATTTCCTGCAGAAGGGCACCCTGTGGTCTAAGGTTGGGATTCCTGACTCAGAACCAGAAGGTATGACCCCTGTGGTACAGTTCCCCAACCCTGGGCAGCTGGTGCTAATTGGCATTTTCTGCTCGGTCAGCCCCATGTGGAAAACTCGATCTCCTTTTTGTCTAAACACTTCAGATTGCAAGAGCAAGACTTACAGGGAAGACAGACACACAGTGAAAACTGACATCATGTTTTTCCCCTGGGGGCCCTTTTAGTCCCATCAACACAACCCACAGTCACAAACGCTTGGAGTATGTAACAGGCTTTGATGTCACCCCTGCCCCCTCCTTGCCTGCACAGGATCCCAGAGATGCCCCTGCCTTTTGCTGCCAAGTGTTTTGGTCCTTTGTCCTCACTGGAAGTCCGACGCAGGAGCATTTTTATTAACTTGATTCCTCAAACTGGGCGGGATTCCTACTGTGGCTGTCACTGAGTGCAGACAGACAGGATGCGGTAAGTGAAGCCGTGCTCGCTGTGCTGGAATACTGTCACAAGCCAGGCTGGGGACTCTGGGAGGGGGTACTTGGAGCTGGAAGCTGTGAAGCACATGGCTAATGTGCAATTGGCGGAGGGCTGGCTGCGGGTGCACATCGTTCTAGAATATTCCTCTTGATACAGCTGTTCAGCCTGTGCACAACTTGACCCATTCAAACCGCTGACCGGTGCTTCTCTCTGAAGCTCCTTTCCTTTCCTGTGACACTGTATTTCCGTACAGATGCTGTGCACTGAGGAAGACCGAGAGCCTGGTGAAGTAGTGAGGGACGGGCTGCAGAGGGGGCTACTCTGGGACTGACTCCCAGCTTCCCCTGGGCTCCCGCAGGTGAGGCTCGAGGCCTCACTCACAGCACAGGCACTCTTCCCTCCCAGGCAGAGGCCCTGGCTCTGAGGGCACTTGTGACCACATGTGAATGATGGTAAATGGGGCTTTCGTCAGGGTCATTGCTCCTCCAAGCCTTCTGGGCCGCTCCTGATCCCTGAGCTGCTGCCAGGCGCTCTGCCAGGTGGGGCGGGATTATGCAGAGACCAGAAATCACACACTGTCTTCTGTTTTCTGAAGGAGAAGATGACACATGAGGAAGAAATACACTTCCCAAATGCAAATGGTGCGGAAGTGTTTTGTTGCCCTTGTTTGGTTTGCTGTAGCAAGGGTCACTGAGCGTCTTGACAGTGAAAGGGCTGCAGGTTTCTCTTTGAGGGCAGAAGGAAGGGAAGCTAGTGATATTGCAGGGGAGAGTGTGGGAGTAAGGTGGCCAAAAACAGCTCACAGGACATGAAGGTCTCATCCTAGGTGCTGATGAAAAGGTAGTTAGAGCACAAGCCACCAGCCCACTGGGACACCTCCAGGATGCCTCTAAACCGATGTCGTGGTCTACACCCTTCTCATCCATTCCCCTGAACTGGCTCTGCAGAGTGCCCAGATCTCAGAGAACGGTGTGGTCTTTCTCCCTGTCATTCCCCACCAGCCTGAGTGTTACCTTGGGCTCTGCACCTGATCTTCTACAGCTACTCCAGAGTTTCTAACCTCGGCACCACTGTCACCTGCTGCTCTTGTTAGCTGCTGTCAAGTTGGCCCCCAGTCATGGTGAGTCCATGCACGAGGGATAAGAGACTGTACTAGGTGATGGCTGGGCATGATGAGCGCTGGCCAGGGAATTCTAATTCCTGGGGTGAGGCCTGGCCCACACACTGGATGATGGTTAGCAGTATCCCTGGTCCCTATGCACTAGATGCAGTAACACCAGTTGAGACCACCAAAGCTATCACTCCAAACAAATTCAACACACTGCTGTCGAGTTGGATCCATCTCACAGATGTTGCCAAATGTCCTCTGGGAGGTGAAATTACCCTGGTTGAGAACCCCTGATGCAATGCAATCTGTAATTAAGTCCTGCTGGATTTGTCTCCTAAGTATCTTCTTAATCTGTCAATCTCTGTGCACCTGACCACCATCACCAAGTTAAACAATGATCCCATCTCACATCTCCCATTCCACCCCTGCCTCCTCCAATCTCCTGTCCAGACATCAGCCTAGTCCTAGGTCTCAGAGTCATCTCTACTTCTGTCATTTTCTTGCATAAAATTCTTGAAAGCTGTCCTGTGCTCTGAGGATACAGATGAAGACCAACAGCCCTCAAAAGGCTTTACAGGGCTCAGCCATGATCTGTTCCATCTGTTTTGTGTCATACCACATCCACACTGGTTTCCAGAAAGTTCTACCTTGCCTCACACTCCCTCTGAACACAAGGTCTCTGCCCCAGCTGCTTCTGAGGCCAGAAGAGCCCTCCTCACTCCACCACCTACATCAGTCCTCTGAATGAGGGCTCCCAAGTCACTTTCCCAAGCTACTGGCTTCTTGGATTGCCCTGTTAGGTCAATCAGCCATGGACTCTCAAATTCACATCTATCTTTCCCTTCTTAGCCTTCATAATGGTTCCTAATTGTGCATTTACCTGTGCCATTGTTTGGGTAAATTGTGCCTCCAGCATGGGACTCAGCAACAAGAGTGGCAGGGCCTATGCTCCTATGTTCATTATCACATCCTGGAACCTAGTACAGGGCTTGACATGGAAACCCATGCTGAAGGAACGGACCAACAGGATAGGGTCTGATAGACAGAAACTTAAGCCAACAGCAGTGCTGTCCAGGATCAACTGTGTCCCTTCTAGTCTCCATTTTTGTTACGCTAACCCTACCAACTCATCTGTCCATTTGTCCTACTGTGGCAGCCTGTGGGTTGTTATGATGCTGGAAGCTATGACATAGATATCTCAAATACCAGCAGGGTCACCCAGGGTGCACAGGTTTCAGCAGAGCTTTCAGACAAAGACAGACTCGGAAGAAAGGTCTGGCAATTTTCTGAATATCAGCCAATGAAAACCCCGTGGATCACAACTGAACACTGTCTGATACTAGGCTGGAAGACAAGCTCCCTAGGATGGAAGGCACTCAAATACACACAGACCACAAGGAGCTCAAGCACACCAACGATTGATTATGAAGATGGCACACAGTGGGCAACCTGAGACTTTATTCAGCACATGGCCAGGTCCTTGATGCACAAAGACATGGCCAGGTCCCTGACGCACAAACGCTCCTCTGGTGGCCCAGTGCAATGAGGCTAGGTAAAACGTAAATTAATGAACCTGGCTTTGCAGAGAGGACCACAGTTTATAAGCACCTAATTAGTGCATCCACTATTTTTTTTTCTTGTTCATTGACATTAGAAAGTCCTAAAAATCCCCAAGTCTTACTGTAAAGTCTTCATAGTCACTGAACATGTTGGACTGTGCTCGGAAGGGTTCCACATCTTTCAAGCTGAGGGTCATCTGGGATTTAAAACTGAACAACTTCTAAGAAGAGCTAAGAAGCTAAAGGACTAATGAAGTCCCAACTGGCTACAGAACATGGGCTTCCATCAGTGAGGCTCTGAGTTATTTTTAAGAACTCTCCAAGGGAGGCGGGCAGAGTCAAGTTTCATCACTAAGTTTGCTCCCAGGAAACAGACTCTTCTAGTTAGTTTACAGAAATTCCCATTAACTAGGGTGCTCACATATCACATATATTTAGCTTTTCTTCCTTAACATCTGCAAAGTAATAGTTGGGCAGGGAGAGGAGAGCTGTTTACTGAGCCTCTCCTCTGGGCAGCCATCACCAAAACTATTTCATATCCTTTAATCCTAATACAAACTCTCTCAGCCATCATTATTCATCCTTGTTTAGCATAAATAAAGGCAATGAAAGGGTTAAATCCACTTCCTAACACCATAAAACTAATAAGGAGCAGAGCATCTAAGCCAAGTTCAAACTGAGAATACCGCCCCCCCCCAAAAAAACCCCAAAAAACCCCCAAATCAAACCCATCACCACTGTGTCAATTGTGACTCGTGGTGACCCTGTAGGCCAGAGTAGAACTGCCCCACGGGGTTTCTAAGGCTGTAAACCTTGGTGGAAGCAGACTGCCTCATCTTTCTCCCACAGAGCAGCTAGTGGATTTGAACCACCAACCTTTTGGTTCACAGCCACGTGCTTAACCATTGTGCTACCAAGACTCCATCTTCTGAGACTGTAAGAGAGATTAAATCCACAGGGGCAGGGGGAAGGTTCTACAGGACATCACCACTGCACACTGTGTGACACTGGGTAACCTACTCAGCCCCAAAGCCTGAGGTTCCTTATCTGCAAAGTTGGGATGCTAATAGTTCTGACCCCACAGGCACTGTGAGTAGAGGCATCACCGCCCGTTCACTGAGAGGATGTGTAAAGAGCACTTTGCAGAGTCTGTTACCCAGAAACCTTGCCATGGTGTTCATTTTCCACACTGCAGCAGTGCTGGAGGGGCCTCTCCCTTCATCCAGGAGCCAACTGCCCTCCACCACAAAGAGCTGGACACTAAGGCACACAGCTGGGTTCTCCCCAGCACTCCTGTGACTGGCCGGGTGGCTCGGAAAGTACGGCTGCTGTAGCGTCCTGACCATTAAAACAGCTCCCTGCCTACTTAATCTGTGCTTAGCTCAGGGTGTCCCTTCCTCAACACTACTGACGTATGCGCTGGACAGTTCTTTGTTGTGGGGGATGGCCTGGTGCATTTCAGAGCGCTTAGCAGCACCCCTAAGAAGCCCTGGTGGTGTGGTGGTTAAGTACTGAGCTGCTAACTAAAAGGTCAGTGGCTCACACCCACAAGCCACTCAACAGGAGAAAGATGAGGCAGTTGGCTTTCGTAAAGATTTAGAGCCTTGGAAACCCTCTGAGGCAGTTTCACTCCATCCTGTAGGGACATTACAGGTTGCAATCAACTCCACGCCAGTGGGTTTTGTTTGGGCTGTGCTTCCATAAAGATTGACAGCCTTGAGGCAGCATTCTCATTCAGATTTCAGGAACCTAAGAACAGGCTCCATTTGCCAAGGATGGCAGGGACATATGGGAAGCAGACAACAGGAAAGGAGTGTATAAGTGGTGGTAGGTGTATACGTGCTGCCAACTAGTGAATAGAGGAGCACAGCACAGTACCCTGCTTACATAGATAACATACAAACAAAACAAAGAAAACAAAAATTTTGGGCAAATCACTGCAACATACAATCATCAATTATACAAACACAAAAATAACACAATGCATCAGAGACAACAGAGCATTACTGTCCACACAAAGAAGTAAGATAAAGCAGGAGAAACATGGGATCAGGATATGGACCCAAAACACATCCCTGAGGAAGATACAACATTGGAAACCTCTTATAAGGAATTCAAAAGAATTACATTTAGGTACCTTCAACGAATTGAGAGACAGATAAGGAAAACACTGACAAAACTGAGAAAAACACAGAGAAAACCCTAAAACAATTTTGAAAGACAATATAAGAACAAAATGACAAAATACATGAAAAATTAAAAATGATACAAAATCTATACACAGAAATCCAGAAGACTGACACTAAATTAAACAGGGAAAGGAGTAGAACTGAATCAATAGGAGGTAGAAATAGTGGGATTGAAGACAAATACCTCAACACTTCTTTGGAAAGGGATCGATCAGAAAAAAGATCAAAACAAAACGAAGAAAGCCTAAGGTTCATGTGGGATACCATCAAAAAGAATAATTTACATGTAATGAGAATTCCAGAACAGGAAGAGACAAATAAAACCACAGAAAAAAAATGTTGAAGATTTGTTGGACGAGAATTTTCCTGGTATGATGAAAGATGAGAGTATGTCCATTCAAGAAGTCCAATGAATCCCAAACAGGATAGACCACAAAAGAAAATCACCAAGACAGAGCATCATCAAACTCACGAAAACCAAAGACAAAGAAAGAATCCTGAAAGCAGCATGGAAAAAGTGAAAAGTTACCTACAAGGGGTAACCAATAAGACTAAACTTGGATTTCTCAAGAGAAACCATGCAGGTGAGAAGACAATGGGATGGTGTATATATAAAACCCCGAGAGACAAAAATTTCCAACCAAGAATTATATACCCAGCAAAACTGTCCCTCAAATATGATGGTGAAATCAGGACATATCCAGATAAGCAGAAATTAAGGGAATTTGTTAAAACCAGACAACTTTACAAGAGATGCTAAAGGGAGTCCTTTGGACAGAGAACCAACAATAGCAAACAACAACTGACTATTCACACAGATGACAACATAACCCAGAAACCAACCCAGTTATGGAAGTATCCAAAGTAAATAAGCCTACAAGCTTGTAAACACGGAATCAGAGACATCAACTGGCAAATAAGGACAGCTACAAACCAAAAAGAGGGGAAAAAATTGTGTAGTTACAGAACTTCTAAATGGTAGGGAAGTCAAGACAACTACAAGATAGAACAGACTGTTCTACACTTGGGAATAAACTATAAATCACAGGGTAACCTCAAGAAAAATGATAAACCTTCACATCAAAATAATAAAAAAAAGAGGACTAGAACAAATATTTAGCAAATAGTAAAACAGTAGCAACGAAGGAAGTGATAACAAGATTCATAAACAAAATGAGCTCAGCACAGAAAATTATATGGAACAAAGAAATCAACACCACGAAAAAGCACATAACAAAAATGACAGCAACAAATTCATACTTGTCGATTATTACACATCTGACAAGGGACTTACCTCTAAAATTTACAGAAACTTCCAACACTTCAACAACAAAAAGATGAACAATCCAATTAAAAAACGGGCAGAAGATACAAATAGACACCTCACCAAAGAGGATATTCAGGCAACCAGTAAATACATGAAGAAATGCTCACAATCATTAGCCATCAGAGAGATGCAAATCAAAAGAACAATGAGATACCATCTGGCCCCGGCACTAATGGCAAAGTTCAACAAGACAGAAAATAACAAATGCTGGTAAGGATGTGGAGAGATTGGGACTCTCATACACTGCTGATGGGATTATACAATGATACAACCACTGTGGAAAACAGTATGGTGATTCCTTAAAAAGCTGGAATTAAAATATCATTTGACCCAGCAATCCCATTACTAGGTATGTATCCTAAAGAAGTGAGAGCCAGGACAAGAACACATATGTGCACACCATGTTCATGGCAGCACTATTTACAATAGCCAAAACTTGGAAACAACCCAGGTGTCCATCAACATAAAAAGGGATCACCAAACTATGGTATATACACACAATGGAATACTATGCAACCCTAAAGAATAATGTAGAATCTGCACAACAACACATAATGTGGGTCAACTTGGAGGATATTATGCTGAGTGAAATAAGTCAATCACAGAAGGAAAAATACAGTATTAATTCATTATTGTAAAAAGTCAAGGAAAGGTTTATATATGGAAGGGAACTTTCTTTGTTGGTTACCAGGGGTGGAAGGGGAGGGAACACTGCAAAAAAAAAAAAAAAACCCATGTCACTTTAGTTTTGTGTATTTCACTGTTCACTGTACATACATTATATTTTAAAAAAAATGCATTTTTTTTTTTTTTTAAAAAAAAGGTTGACAGCCTTGGAAACCCTGTGGGGCAGTTCCACTCTGCCCTCTAGGGGTGCTGTCAGAACTGACTGAATGGCCATGGGTTTAGCAACATCCCTGGAGTCCCTGGGTCATGCAAACGATTAACACACTCACTGCTACCTGAGAGTTTAGGAGCTCTGGTGGCTTAGTTCCCAAGCCATTTGACTGCTAACCAGAAGGCTGGCTGTTCAAACCCAGCAGCCACTCCCTGGAAGGAAGGTTGGGCTATCTACTTCTGTAGAGATACCACCTGAGAAACCCAAGGAGTGGTCGCTATGAGTAGGATCTGACTCCACGGCAGTGCGTTGCATTTTGCATGCCTGAGGGTTCAGAGGTTGGAGTCCACTGAGAGGTGTCTTAGAAGAAAGGGCCTCTGATCTACTTCTGAAAAATCAGCCATCTGACACCGTCCTACACACACGGGAAGCATGAGTTGGGGATGACTCGGCAACTGTGAGCAGTATCGCTGTTCTCCACCCTACAGATGCAGCAGCAGTGCCCAGTCGTGAAAATCAAAAATGTCCCCAAAATCAAAACCAAAACCAACTCACTGCCATCAAGTCAATTCCAACTCATAGCAACCCCCAGTGGGTTTTCTGAGGCGGTAAATCTTTACAGAAGTAGATTGCCCCATCTTCTTTCCACGGAGCAGCTGGTGGGTTTGAACCGCTGACCTTCTGCTTAGCAGTCAAATGTCTTAGGCAGTGTGCCACGAGAGCTCCTTCAAAAATGTCCCAGATATTGCCCAATATCCCCCAGAGAATAAAATCACCCAAGTTGAGAACTACTGGTTTAGGTGAAAATTAACAGTGACTTATGAAGCCAAGACCAAGCGGGAGGTTTCCAGGATTCAGAAAGAGACATCCTCCCCTCACTCAAATGGTCATAGCCTTTGCTAAAGAGACATAAGTTCTCACCAGGGAACTAAGACAGGCAACCAGTAAATTACCACAGCTCATCCAACTCTTGCTACCCAATCCACAGGGTTTTGTAAACTGCTAATTTCCCATTAAAGGAACCATCAAAGGAACCATGTCATTTAAGAAATGTGCCTTCATTTGGCTCCATAAGGTGGAATAAAAGAATGAGAACCAGCAAGGTTGGTTTTGAAATTTTTAATGAGGAGCAACAGCTATGTTTACGCACCCAACATTTATGGAGGACCTGTTTCATGACATGTTGCACACGAAGGCACTGACAACATCAGAAGAAGTAGTCTTTTGTGCAGCCAGAGTGCCTCATGGAAGGAATGTTCATTAATTCCACATAGAGTTACTGAAAACCTACTACATGGCAAGCCTTGGGCTAGGTCCTGAGTAGAACATGCTGAAAGAAGTGGGCCCTGTCCTTGTCTTTTTGTAGCTTGGAGTCAAGCAGTAGTTCTCACAGAGGGTCCCTGGGACCTTGCATCAGCATTACCAGCGAAGCTGGTACACACACAAATTCTCAGGCCCCACACTAGACTCAATGAATTGGACATTCTAGGGGTGGGGCCCAGCAAGCTGTGTTTTAAGAAGCCCTCCTGGGATTCTGAAGCCACACTGGAGGTTGAGAAACAGAGGTCTAGAGAAGTGGTTCTCAACCTTGGCTGCATATTAGATTCTCTTGGGGAGTCTAGACAAGAAAAACTGAAACAACATCTTAGAGATTCTGATGAAACCAAAACCAAACTCACTGCCGTCAAGTCCGATCTGACTCAAAGTGACCCCTGCTTGGGTTTCTGAGGCAGTATCACTTCGGAAGCAGAATGCCCAATCTTCCTTCCGAGGAGTGGCTGGTAGATTTGAACCACCAGCCTTCTGGTTAGCAGTCAAATGCCTTAGGCACTAAAGAGATTCTGATAGGGCTATTTTAAAGCTCCTGGATGATTCTAGTGTGTGACCAAGGTTGAGAACCAATGCTCTTAGAACAGCATCTCTCAAATGTCAGCACACAGAGTTTGGCAGAAATGACATCACCTAGACATCTTGTTGGGAGCTCTGGTAGCATAGTGCCTAAGGCACCCGATTGCTAACCAGAAGGCTGGCGGTTCAAACCCATGAGCCACTCCTCGGAAGGAGGATGAGGCAATCTACTTCTGTAGTGATACCGCCTCAGAAACCCAAGGATGGGCCACTATGACTTGGGTCTGGCTCGACAGCACATAAACAACAACAGACATCTTGTTAAGATGCAGACTCTGAGTCAGGTTGTCAAGGGGCCTTTGTGTTCTCACAGGCTCTGCTTCCAGGTAACATCATTGCCGGTCTGTAGACCATACTTCAAGTAATAAGGTTTGGGTAGTGCTATTACTAACCCTGACATCAGTAGTAACAGCAACTCTTACTACTATATGACATGTTAGGGGCCAGAATACAATGATAGATGAGAAAGACAGGGCTACTGCCCTGTGGGGCCTACATTCTAATGCTATGATCAAAGGACTACCTAGGGTTCTAAGCATTCCATAGGAGAGGACCTCAGCATACCAGATACCCAATAAGGTGGGGTTTAGTCTTTTATTCAGTAAAGTAACACTAGCTGATCTAACAGATACACCATAAACTCAATGGTTTAACCAACAAACATTAATTTCTTCCTGTGTGTTCAGTGTCGTGGGATTCTAGGTCCATATCCTTCCATCTTGGTCTATATCTTCCTCTAGGTCCTAGGAGTCCCCTCAGTTGAGCTAGTTGATGGGCAAAGAGGGTGACAAGGTCCATGAGTGGTCTAGTTTCTATCCACATTCCACTGGCCAGAACTGTGTAACGTGACAATGCCAAAGTGCAAGGGACATTGGGAAATTAAGTCTAATCCATGAGGACATCATTTTACCTGGGCATTGCATTCCTTCCTTAAAATATTAACACAAGTTTCACTTCATATTTTGAGTATAAATTTAAACCCCGTCACCTGGTTAAGATCTCCTCAAGGTTTTCATTCAGACTATATTTTTATTTTTCCACTAGATGAACAGATTGTCGGTCTGTCTTAACTCATCATTTCAGTCTCAAGACTCTGATTGATTGTCTATGGAGATGAGTAGGGTGTCAATGCTTCGGGTGACACCGATGACTAATGCCTAGGAAATGGTGCAAACCAAAATAAATCTGAAAAGAAATACCCTCAAGTTATCCAGAAACAAACGCATGTGTGCACAATTCAAGCAACAAGCACCTACATTTCCCAATCCCCACCCCTCAATCTTTATAAATGATTTTCTCCTGAGCCACTTGGCACAGTTCCATTATGGCCTTCTGAATATGTATAGACATAGCAGGTAATTTAAGATTGCTGCAAGTGTCTAACAAAAACACAGTGCATATTCAACTTGTTTAGGAAACATCTTAATGACAAGCCAAACAATTTATAGAGGACATATTTTTATAGCATGGTAACATCAACATTTATTATTTGGGCCATAACTGGGAAAGAAAACAGACGTTTCCCGTTTTGACACCAAAATTAAATTCCTAGGGAGGCAATAAAAAAATAGGCACGCTCTTGACTATATTTATGGTATAAAATCATATTATTTTAGAAATATGGTTGAAAACACGGGGTAGCATAGTGGCCTGATTAAGTATTTCCAAGATGTAATTCTAGACTACAAACCCTTCCAAAGGGCTAAAACTTGATATTCTAAAATTCAAGGTACTCTGTCTACTATAGACTTATATTTTCCCCTTGAATGACACGGTATTAGGCAATATCTTTATGTAGCTATTTTTTGCTACACATTCTTCTCCCAGAATTCAAATTGTGTAAGGAGCCTGTACCTCAACATAATCAAGGTTTTGAGAAGTCCTGCAGTAATGAGTCCTTCTCTAGGTTAACCAGGCTGTGGGTAATGGACACTTCTCTCTTTCTCCCTATCATCTTTCTTATATTCTGACTCCCATGGAGCTCTGGTAGCATAGTGGCTAAGGCACTTGACTGCTAACCAGAAGGCTGGTGGTTCAAACTCACCAGCCACTCCTCGGAAGGAAGATGGGGCAATCTACTTCTGTAGTGATACTGCCTTGGTAACCCAAGGAGGGGTCGCTATGAGTCAGGTCTGACTCGACAGCATATAACAACAACAACATGGATTAAGCAGTCTTATCTACCAGTTTCAGTTTCTAACATCACACATTCAGGTTCTCAATGATGAAGAAAACATTCAAATAAAATATTCAGTGCATTTCACGTTTAGGTTGAAGTCTAAAGTGCTACATAGGGATTGCTCTTGAAAGACACACTCCAGGACAAACCAACTCTAATAGATGGGCACATTCTATTTCCTCAGGTGGCTTGGCCAAGTCATGAGACTTCCTGTTTGGTTTTATCTACTTGCTCAACAAACACTTATTACGCACCTAAATAGGAGCTCTGCTAGCATAGTGCCTAAGGCACTTGACTGCTCACCAGAAGGCTGGCGGTTCAAACCCACCAGCCACTCCTCGGAAGGAAGGTTGGGCATTCCTACTTCCGTAGTGACACTGCCTTGGAAACCCAAGGAGGGGTCGCTATGAGTCGGTGCCGACTCGACGGCAAACAACAACAACAACAACAAGTAGGCAGACAGAGCGCTGGGCCTCATGACACATATCAGATGAAATCCCTCCTTTAAATATGTGGTGCACACACTTCAATTATACTGTCACTAATGCAAATCATTCTTGTTACTCTAATCCCCATGGCTACTCTTCCAAAATCTTTATATGTCCTGACAATTCTTCCTCAATATACTCTCTTTCAGGAGCTCTGGTTATATAGTGCCTAAGGTATTTGACTGCTAACCAGAAGGCTGAAGGTTCAAACCCACCAGCCACTCCTTGGAAGGAAGGCTGGGCAATCTACTTTCATAGTGATATTGCCTTGGAAACCCAAGGAGGGGTCGCTATGAGTCAGATCCAACTCAATGCCAGTGAGTTTGGTTTGGTTTTGGTTATACTCTCCTTCATGTCGATCCAGCCTTCTGCTTTACTGAGAAGATCAAGGACATATAACAAGAGTTTCCACCACTCCCCACCTCAAACTTTGATGGCACCAACCAAGAAAAGTGGCTATCATCCCGGATGCCTACCTTTTCTTCACCCCTCATATTCAATCCATCACAATGGCTGTGGATTTTATCTCCTAAACTGCCAGCAGTCAAGAAATCGGATGGGCAAAACTGTTGCAAATGACCTCTTTAAAGTTTTGAAAAGCAAAGATGTCATTTTTAAGACTAAGGTGTGCCTGAGCCAAGCCACAGTATCTTCAGTTGCATCATATGCAAGTGAGACCTGGTCAATGAATAAGGAAGACTGAAGAAGAACGGATGCCTTTTGAATTACGGTGCTGCTGAAGAATACTGATTGTGCCATGGACTGCCAGATGGATGAACAAATCAGTCTTGGAAGAAAGCACAGCCAGAATGGTCCTTAGATGTGAAGATGGTGAGACTTGTCTCAATCACTTTGGACATGTCCCTGGAGAAGGACGTCATGATTGGTAAAGTAGAAGGTCAATGAAAGAGAACACGACCCTCGATGAAATGGCTTGACACAGTGGCCGCAACAATGGGCTCAGACACAGCAGTGATTGTGAAGGCAGTGAAGGACTAGACAACGTTTCATCTTGTTATACATGGTGTCACTATGAATGAGATTCCACTTGACAGCACCTAATAAAAACATACCACCCCCAGAGTTGTATCTTCACTCCATCTCTATCATCTCAAGACTGTCACAAACCACCATCATGTCTTGCTTGGACCAGTGCGGTAGTCTTCCAGTTGATGTCTCTCTTACCTTTCTCTCCATGTCTTCTCACACTCAAACCAGAGTGAACCTTCCAAAAAACATCTCTTTATATGCCTCCCTAGAGATTAAAACACCAAGTCCTTCCCATTGCCATTAAGATAAGACAGAATCATGAACATGGACCACAGGGCCCTGCAGAGTCAAGCCCCTGCTGACCTCAGCAGCCTAATCTGTACCCAGGCTCCTGCTGGCATGGAACCACCGTTCTTTGGTCCTTCATACTCACTGGACTCATACCTGCAACAGGACCCATGTCCATTTTTTTTTTTTCTCTTCCTTGAATCCTCTTTCTACCCCTTGTGGTTCAGTTAATACCAACTTATGCTTTTGATTCACCCTAAGTGTCCCTTCCACAAGGAGGCTGTCTATGACCTGTCTGATGAGGTAAATCACCCAACCTTATCATAGGCTCTTTGCTACCACAATCATCTATTTCCATCCTAGCACTTATTGCATTGGTGTGTCTGCCTGATTCATTTTGCTCTCCCCTACTAGGCTATAAGCACCATGAAGACAATGACTGTTCAAATTTTGCTCATTTTTTTCCAGAGCAACTAGTATAGATTTAGCTCACAGTATATACTCAATAGGAACTCTGGTAGCATAGTGCCTAAGGCCCTTGACTGCTAACCAGAAGGCTGGAGGTTCAAACCCACCAGTCACTCCTCAGAAGGAAGGTTGGGAAATCTACTTCCATAGTGATACTACCTCAAAAACGCAAGGAGGGGTTGCTATGAGTCAGGTCTGACTCGAAAGCACATAACACAACATATACTCAATAGATACTTATGGGATTAATTTCATAATGATTCATAATGCCAAAGAGATTCATGACTATTCATGGGTGTTGATGGAAATGCTTTCCTTGGTAAACTGCTTACACTGATCACTCTCGAGAGAGGGAGGCCAAAGCTGGGTCATTGTTTCCATGTTTGCATGTGATCATTAGTTGCCATGCTCCCAACACCTCCTCTGTGCCCACTGCTGTCCTAACTTTTGTCTGAATTCACTCACGTAACACTGACCATATGGTTAGAGATGGGCAAGATTTTACCTCCACGGTACAGATGGGGAAACTGAGGCCTAGATGTTAATACACTTGCCCAGGGTTGCATAGTTAGTTCAGCATTATATTCCTCACACCAGGCATAATACCTATCACATGCTGAAAGCACAATAAATATTGTGGAATGTGTGAAAGAATGAATGAATGAAGTAGAAGTAGCAGAGTGCTCTAGCACTAGCCACAGGATCCTAAACAAT
>NW_006921644.1:7891887-7935278 GCF_000298275.1 Orycteropus afer afer | reverse complement strand
GGGTTGCTACAAGTCGGATCCGACTCCATGGCAATGGTTGCATTTTTTTGCATTATGTATATAAATATATATTTGTCTTTCCAGTGAAAGTTTACATAGCGGGTCAGGTTCTCATTCAACATTTTCTGCACAAGTTGTTCAAGGACATTGGTTACATTCTTCATAATGCACAAATATTCTCATTATTTCTGGTTGTTACATTTTAATTAATATAGTGTTCCTACCCTCCCTTATATTCCCATGTTTGTTTTAAAGTAACTGTTGACCGTTTGGTCTAACCAATTATTTTTGAATCTACCCAATTTTTTTATGGTCCATGCTGTCACACACTAATCTACACCATGGACACTTCTCATTGGAACTATCACAATGGCTTGCTAACTTCATCCCTGTATCCGGTACTTCTTCCCTCCACTTTGTGCATCTACCATGCAGCTACAGTAACTTGTAAAATGACATTTAGCCTTACTACTCCTTTCCTGAAACTATATAGGGGCTTCTCATTGCCTTTAGGATACTGTTTCAAGTTCTCAACTTGTCCAGCAAGCCCCATGTTGTCCCCTTCCATATGTGTATCTCTTTTGTTCCTACACTGATTAAACCATTGGGTTGTTAACCAAAAGGTCTGTGGTTTGAATCCACCAGCAGTTCTGTGGGAAAAAGATGAGGCAGTCTACTTTAGTAAAGATTCACAGCCTTGGAAACCCTATGGGGTAGTTCTACTCTGTCCTATAGTGTTGCTGAGTCAGAAATGATTCAAAGGCAGTGGGCTTGGTTTATTCCTACATATGCTGTATTTCTTCCAGCCTCAGGGCCTGTGTGAATGTCATGTCTTCTACCTCGAGCACCCTTCATACCCTGGTCACCTAACAAAACCCTGGATGAAACTTCATAACTCAACATAGATGGTCTGCTGAATACCAGCCCCAAAGATGACCCTGAACCTGTGACTATTACCTTACACGGCATAAGGGGCTTTGCAGATGTGATTAAGTTAAGGATCTTGAGATGGGGGGATGATCCTCAATTATTCAGTGGGCTGTAAATATTTATAAGAGGGAGGCAGAGGGAGATTGGAGATAGAAATAGGAGACGTGACAATGGAAGCAACAGGTTGGAGTGCTATGGGGAAGGGGTCATGAGCCAGGGACTGTTGGTGGCCTCTCAGAGCTAAAGCAGCAAGAGAACAGGTTCTCCCCCAGAGCCTCCAGGAAGAACCAGCCTGCTGACACCTGGACTTTATTTAGCCCAGTGAGACTCATCTCAGACTTCTAACTTCCAAGACTGTGAGATCATCATTAATGTACGTTGTTTTAAGCCACCATGTTTGTGGTGATTTATTACAGTGGGCCTGGTTGAGTGGCTGGGCAGCTGGTGGTAGTTGTTCCCCATGATGAGACTGGCAATCAACTCCATGGTGGGATATACCACAAGCAGCTGAGTAACTAGCTGCTTTGGGCATGTGGTGTGCTTCCCGTATATAAGCAGCAGCTCATGGCACGCTTGAACCCTGCAGGTAGCCATGTCGTTGTTCAGCAGCCTGTCATGCTCTGCCAATCTTGGGACTTTCAATGGACTTAAATAAATGGCCTGCCGTGTGGTTTGGTAACATCAGGACTGTGCCTTTTTACTTGTCAACCTTGAGTTTGTCAGTCTCAGCAGCCAGCAGCTGTCTGAGTGAAGAAATGTCTCTAGCTCCAGTTGGCAGGACCATGAGGCAGAGCTGAACCCCAAGGTCCAGGGGCTTTCACCCAGCCCGTAGAGCCTGGCACTTTGAACTTGGACTTCAAGCCTCCAAACTGTAAGAATAAACTCCTGTTTGTTCAAGCCATCCACATTTGTGGTATATTTCTGTCAGAGTGGCACTAGGGAACCAGAACATAGCCCAAGGCCACAAAAACTAGAGGAACCTGTATTTAGACCCAGTCTGCGACCCCACAGCTCTCCTCTGCTTTGCACAGACACCCCCCGCCCCCCGCCCGAGTAGGTTACTCTCCTCCAGGTTTTGTGTCACCTGGTAGACGTCCCTTCATGACAGAGGTGGCTGGTGGCAGTCTGGGATGGCTGGGCACACCCTGGTTTGGGACTCTGAGACCTCAGGGCAAGCTTTTCTGCTCACCAGCTGAAGGATTTGCAGAAGTCCCTCATCCTCTGAGTGCCTCTGGTGCCAACTGTCAAATGAGGAAGTTAGACTGAGTCCCCTCTTAGCTCTTTGGTTCTGCAGCCTTCTATGCTTAGTCATGACCGTGGAGAGATTAAAAGTAACTGCCGTGAAGCTGGCTGGATGAGTGGTTTCCATGGAAGGCAGGATGCTGGTGGCACAGTAGCAACAGCTGCTCACCCACGTCACACGGGCCACTGGGGCAGCTCAGCACTGAGGTTCCTAAGGAGAGGGTCATGGGGCAGCCAGCAAACAAAGCTCTTCGAAGGCCCTTTTTCAGTGACGTCAACCTGCGGCCAGAAGTGCCATCCAAATGTGTAAGAAAGTGCCCAAAATTACAGTCATAAACCTCAGCACAAGGTCAGCTTGATTGTGATTCCATAAAATTGGAGCAACGGAGATACGGGACTGACCTTATAGTCCACTCAACCGCTCCTATTTCTCCACGGAGGGCTTCAGGGTCTGAAGCCTTAATTGCAGGCATTGAACTTATTCCAGATGACTGTGCACGGTAGTGAATTAACATCCTGAAACACTCGTTTCAAACCCAGGAACCTCTTCAGGGGCCAGGAGAACGAGCGTGCAAGCTCCAGGTTAGAGGGGAGTGGATGGTCACCTCCAGAGAACATTCCTGTGTCCAGCGTAGTGCCTGTACCAGCAGCCCTGGCTCCCATACCCCACCCTTTCTTTATTGATGTTTTTCCTCTTTCACCTTTTTTTTTTTTTTAAATTGTGATTTGGGTGAAGGTTTATAGAGCAAATTAGTTTTCCATTCCACAATTCTTACAGGTTTTGTTTCATGACACTGACTGCAATCCCCACAATGTAAAAGCCCTCTTCCTACTGGCTTCCTGTGTTTCCTGTTTCCATCTGCCCCCATCCTTTAAAACGACCTTCTTGCTTATCTTTCTACTAGCCTCTCACACTCACGGCCACTGAGTCAGATCCGACTCATAGCGACCCCTCCTTGGGTTTCTGAGGCGGTATCACTACAGAAGTAGATTGCCCAACTTTCCTTCCGAGAAGTGGCTGGTGGGTTTGAACTGCCAGCCTTCTGGTTAGTAGTCAAGTACCTTAGGCACTATGCTACCAGAGCTCCTATTAGATCATTAGCATTATTATTATTTTTAGCCTCCTTTTCCAGTTATACCACAGTAAGTTAAAGGTGGTGTATATTATTCATATCTTTTACTAAACTTAAAGAATCCTATAAAAACATACACAGTAAAACAAACATATGCAAGGAAATTTCATTATGATTTTGTTCACACAAAATGGCATATATTTCTGCACTTAAATCATAGACATTGTTATGTGTCAATAAATCAAAGATGTCAGTGGTTCTTTTGAAAAGCCACTGAACGTCACAGTAGGTAGGGCTGTAATACACTGCACTAAGGATGGACTGTAAGTTTTCCCTTTATCTTTGTGCCTACAGAGAAGAACCCTTCAACAACAGCCCCACACTTGTCCTCAAACATGGAGGCTTTATCTTTTTAGGGTGGCTTTCCAGAAGGAGAATTGTTGGGTTGACAACAACGCCTGCTAGTAATTTTAATATATATTGCCAGATTAGCTTCTGAGATGGTTGTAAATGTTTCTATTCCAGTAGCAATGGTTAATAGTTCCCATTTCCCCACATTCTTGCTGTGTTATTCACTTATATTTTATCAGTCTTATGGGCAAAGAGGTACTTGATTATTGTTTCAAGTTTAATTCTCTTCACTACAAGTATATCTTCATACTACAGCAAAACTTGGGAAAGCTGGGACTTGACAGGGCTGCATTATTTTTTGGGGTCTTGCAAATTTTCCACCTTTCACAGGGCACACTCACTTTTCATTCACTCTCTGGTGGAAAAGGTTTGCGTTTTCCTTCTCTGACAGGTTTCCACCTTACACAGGGCCCAGCTTTCACAGGCTTTATAAGAGATTTCTACTTTAAGTAGATCAGAGCATTCTGATGTGTAAATTCTACCTGGTAACAACTTTAATACAGAAGTACCACCCTCTAACATTTTGTGTTTACTGCAGTAACAAATCCTGGGGCTCAGTCTACTTCCACTTGGTACACAAGCTCCTGATTACTAAGACAACCTGCAGAGACATCTTGGAGGCATGGCTTGTCAGCAAGCAGCAAAGGATTGTGCCTGTTATTATTGTTTGACATTCAGAATCTAAGAGAGTTAGTCATGTCGACACTTTGGTGACCCAACGGCAAGGAGAACGCGAGAGATACTGAAACTCAGGAAAAGAACAAGTGTCAACGGCTCTAATTTTCCAAAGAGGAAGGCTCTGTGGAGCAGATGTTTGTGAATGTCTGATTTTGTGCTGGAGTGGAGCCATGCCCTCAATCAAGGTGACCTGCCATCGTCCAGCCAATGGTGGGCATGGAACATGTGCTCGGCCTATAAGACGCTCTGACCTGGATCTCAGTCTTGATCAGAATACCAGAAAGATCAATAGCAGCTGGGCAGGCTTTCTTTGCTTCTGAGTTCCAAAGGCACTGCCTACCCATCCCTGCACCCCAGATCACTTTCCAAACTCAGCCTACATTTTTAGCTTTTCCCCTGGGCTACCCCTTATCTTCACCGTAAATTCCTTTTCTTGCAGGGTCTATTTCTGTTGCATGCAATCAGAGAACCCGACATCTTGAACCAAAGATCACCAAGCTCTCAAACAATGTCTAGTAACTCTCAAAGACCAAACAGATGGTTTAGAAAAGTTTAGGAAACCGAGGAGATGACTAGGAACCAACATGGGGCTCACTGCAGGTGAAACATGAGAACTCTCCCCATTCTCTTTTAGGATTCTGAAAATGCATTCCAGAGAAGGCCAAAAGACAACACACATATGCTTATCAAATATGATCATGATATGAGGCCAGAAGGTTCATTGTCAGCCTGATCACATTGTTAGGACTTGAGTAGTCCCCACACATTGTAATCTTGGATGGACTGCCCATGCTTTACATGTCTACACGTACTTTAAACACACTATGAACTACTGTTGTGCCCAGTTTTCAGGCAAGACAATAGAGCTGGAGAGGGTGAGGTCGCTTGCCCTAGGACAAGGACCTGGTGAGTGGCACAGCTGGGAAAAAGATCTGTGTCCACTGGACTACATAGGCTGAACTCTACCCAACACCATGCTGCCCCTGTAACTTCAGAGATGCCCAACAATGGAACTTGCTGGGACTTGCAATGTTTAAAAAAAGACGGGGCTTGTGGGGAAGGGGTTTAGGTGCAGTGAGCTGTATCTTCTCTGCTAATTTGAGGTTTCTTAATCCTTAAAAGTAATCTACTATATTTCAGTCAGGTTGGTCAACAATTTTCATATGACCACCCCATTAGTAACCAAGCATGGCCACTCTTAGGACGTCCCTCAAAGTGACTCCTTCTAGTTACACACTCACACAGCCACGATCCCTCCGCCATCATGAAGAGCAAAGCAGAAAAACGTGGGCAAATTCACATTTAACAGTCTCTGTCTTGTCTGAAACCAATGCAGAACTCAAAACAGATTGATTAGAAGTAAGAGTGAAATTAATAGCTCCTTGTCAGGGTGTAGTAGACCTGGTAGTAAAATGGTTAAAGTGCTTGGCTGGTGACCAAAAGATCAGTAGTTTGAACCCACTGGCCACTCAGTGGGAGAAAGAAGATGCAGTCTACTTCCAGAAAGACAGAGAGCCTTAGAAACCGTGTGGGGGAAGTGCTACTCAGCCCTATAGGGGCGCTGAGTTGGAATCAACTCCATGGCAGTAGGCTTGGTTTTTGGTTTCAGTGTGTAGCATTTTTAATCCAGTTCAAGGCAATCATATCTCGGCACCAGTTGGGATATCTGGAAATAGATGGTCTTGTAATTACAGCAATAAATCTCCTTTGAAACAAGATTTACATAATACGTATGTGGACGTACAGGCTATCACAAGGGGCCCATGAAAGAGTCCATTTGAGGTGCCATTATTCCAGCTGTAATTGAGCCTCATTGGAGCTGATGTGTAACTATAAACTCATAGGACAGAACCAGCCCGTTTGGACGGCCCGGCTGCAATCAAAGGATGTGTTTCCCTAAGGAGAAAACATTAATGGAAAAATCACTTCACATTCGCATTCTTAATTTTGCAATTTAAAATCTCTCTAAATACACTTTCTCCTTTAAAACATGATTAACCAAAATTTCCCATCTTTATTATGGCAAATAGCCAGTTACGGTATTCCTTTTGGGATAGCAGCAGGGGTATTCTTTAGATTTATGGGAGAAGGCATGTGTGAAATTGTCATTAAAACTGAGTATGCTCAGTTACCATAGCTATTGAGAGGATTATTAAGGAATATGTGCGTGTTTTGGTTATGCTCAGGCAATTAAATGTGGGGGTGGGGGTATACGTATGACTGTGTGTGCTCTTATTCACATGGCCTACTGGAACCCTGGCTTTCCCACTATCTACCCGTGTGCCCTTGGGGAAGTCACTGAGCCCATCCAGGGGACGACCGTGAATATTCCTTCCAGTTCTAATATTGTGTGAATTTTTGCTGGTAACTAAACATTCAAGTACAGGCAGTCTCTGACTTATAATGTATTCAAGATATGATGACCCACATTTATGACCATCTGCGTTTTTAAAATTTTTATACATCTTTAGGGATACGTACTACTTACGATGTTGACGTGTGTGATTTGCTGATGTGCCCATGTTTATAAGTATATGATGTTTCCGATCCCCAATGACAAAGAAAGATCAGATTTATAAAGACACTGATAATAAAAGGCAGTAATAATGAAAACTTAAACAAAGGAGTATTAGACTTACATCAGAACTGATTTAAGATGGAATTGTCAGACAGAGTCCCATCCTAAGTCAGGGACGACCCACAGCATTACAGTGTTAGTAAGAAACAAAGCAACCGCCAAATGTAGCAAACCCTCTCTCAGCATGTCACACGGTGGTGACTCGCCTGTTGCCATGATACTGCAAGCTAAGCCACCAGCACTACGAATCCCAGCAGGGTGACCCACTGGGGCCAGGTTTCAGCAGAGCTGCCAGATGAACCCAGACTAGGAAGGAAGGCCTGGTGATTCACTTCTGAAAACCAGCTAAGGGACCCTTATGGGCCACAGCAAAACACTGTCCAACTTGCTTGCTTTGGACACGTCATCAGGAGAAATCAGCTGCTGAAAGAGGACACCATGTGTGGCCAAGGAGAGGGCCGGGGAGACCCTTGGGGAGAGGGATTGGCACAACAGCCTCAAGGATGGATTTGAACATGGCGGATCATGAGGATGATGGAGGCCCAAGCCAGGTTTCGTTGTGCTGCAAGTGGAGTTACCATGAGTCACAGTTGACTTGATGGCAACCGTCTATCTAGGAAATGGAGACTTGTTTCCATTTTACAGTCTGATAATGATACTGGGCACTCATGGACATTTGGTTTGGTTAATGCCACTGTCACCCTAGTGATAAGAGTAACAGTGAGAGGAGCTAGGACGTAAGGGTTACCCAAGGGTTGCCGAGCCCCATGGTGGGTGCTGTCTCACCAGTGCTCACTGGGTGTTCTCAGTAGTAACAACCTGAGAGCTAGGTGTGTTTGTCTCGTGTATCTTACAGAATTGGGACCAGACTCTGGATGCCCAGGGTCAGCTCTGTATGTAATGCTGTGAGCAGGTGTTGGATATGCCTCCTTTTCCACAACTAAGGGGGTTAGGAAAAGCCTCTCTGTCTCTAAATTCCCACTCTGTCAGTTTCACTGACATGAAACTTGGGACCAAGGGTTAAGGGAAAGGTTGAACTTGTACTGGCTGGGGCTAGGGAGGGCGAGAGAGACACAGTTCAGCTTCTCCCTGGGCTCTTACCTGACTTACTGATTTTGAGTCCCAACGCTGCCATTGAATGGCCCTGGCTTAATATCTCTGAATTTAATTTGTAAAACAGACATCAAATAATACCACACCCCACAGAGAGGCTGCAAGGAGGGAGTGACTCCACACTGTCACACCTGTAAGATGCTTGACAAAGGCTAGCTGTCACTGTTTGCCTCAGGTTTGGGTTGTAATACCAGGAGAAGGTGCGTGGGGAATCACGTCAGTAGCAGAGTGATGATTTCTGCTTCTAGCTGCTGTTGTGTTGGCCTTCAGCTTGCGACCACCCCAAGGACAATGTGATTGGATCACTGTGATCCTTAGGGTTTTCAAGGGCTAATGTTTCAGAAGGAGATTGTGAGGCCATTCCTCCTAGTCTGTCTCGGTGTAAAAGCTCCATCACAGCAACACGTGCATCTCCACTGACAGATGGGTGGTGACTGAGCTTGAGGACCACTGGCTGGGAACTGAACCTGGGTGTCCCGCATGAGAGGTGAGAATTCTACCACTGAACCACCAGTGCCTCCGAGAGGGCAAAAGTAGTCAACCCAGTGCCATCAAGTCAATTCCGACCCATAGCGACCCTACAGCACAAAGTAGAACTGCTCCATAGAGTTGCCAAGGCTCTCAATCTTTATGGAAGCAGATTGCCTCATCTTTCTCCCATGGAGCAGCTGGTGGGTTTGAACCACTGAATTTTTGGTTAGCAGCCGAATGCTGTAGCTATCGTACCACCAGAGCTCCTTGTAATGATAAAAGTCAACAATAGTTGAGCACTTACCATGTGTTGGGTTAAGCGCTAAGCACTTCAATGTGCTCAGTTCTCACAACGTTCTGGAGACAGGGCAGTGGGCTGAATGCAGCACTTAGGAGCATGGGCTTGGGATTCAAAGACACTGGATATCTGGTTGTGTGGCATCAGGCAAGTTACTGAACCTCACTCGGTATCAGTTTGTATGTCTGTATAATGGCACATACTAGAGCTTTCCTTACAGTAAACGTCAGAAGGTTAAATAAATTGATGCACACAAGGCACAGGGTCTAGTGGACGAAAAACACTTAACAAATGGCAGTGATCAAGAACCTGATAGAAGCTGGACAGACCTCAGTGGCCTGGTCAATATGAATATTCCATTCCACTAGTTGTAATGTTTAGGTGATGTTGAGTTGGTTTCAATTCATAGCAACCCCACGTACAACAGAAGAAAACACTGCCCAATGCTGTCCATCCTCCCAACTGTTGCCATGTTTGAGCCCACTGTTGCAGCTACTGCATCAACCCATCTCATTAACCCTTTACTTTGCCAATCATGTCATACTTCTCCAGGGACATGTCCAAAGTGTGAGAGATGAAGTCTAACCATCCTCCCTTCTAAGCAGCATTCTGGGTGTACTTCTTCTAAGACAGACTGATTCAGTCTTCTGGCCGTCCATGGTTTATTCAATATTCTTTGCCCACACCGTAATTCAAAGGCATCAATTCTTCCATGGTCTTCCTTACTTACTGTCCACCTTTTAATGAGGAGACTGAAAATACCACAGGTCAGGGGCACCTTAGTCCTCAATGTGACACCTTTGCTTTTTAGGAGGTCTTTCACAGCATATCGGCCCAATGCAATATGCATTTGGTTTCTCGACTACTGCTTCCATTGGCATTGACTGTGGATCCAAGTAAAATGAAATCTTTGACAATTTTAATATTTCCTTCATTTACCAAGATGCTGCTTATTGGCCCAGTTCTGAGGATTTGGTGGGGTATGTGATCCAAACACAATCAGAGTCCTTGGGATTGCTATATGGATGCTGGGAATAAGAAGTTCTCATTTCAGGAAAATCACCTGATTCCACAATGCATCTGCCCCTCCCATCCTATAACTTCTTTTTGCAGATGAGCAAACCAGAGTCTCCAAGCCTTAAAATCCTATCAAGAGGGAAACCATGGTCTGCTGACCTTGGCACCTCGCACCACGCGGGCATTTGCAGCTTGCAAAGCCACCATCTGCGCTTCCTTGTTTGAGTATCACAGCTTGGGGAGCTTAGTATCATGGCCCCATTTATAGATGAAGAATCTTGACATTCCAAAGGACTAAGGGCTTTGCCAAGGTCACTCAGCTAGGAACTGTATGTATGTGTGTAGGGCTGGATGCTAAGGCACAGACCTCATGTCTCTTCAGTCTACTCATTATTCTAGTCAGAGGTCCCGGGAGACCTTCCTGCTTCCGTAACTGTAAAGGACGCATAACAATGTGGTTAAACATCTTCAAATGTATTTCCATATAAACACACTCAATGAGTATTTCACCGTGCTGGTGTGAACATGTTACTCATGTATATGATATGCTGATGTATTCTTCTAATAATGCATTATTCATTGTCTTAACTGTACATAATGCAAATCCACAGCAATCTCTATGAAAACAAATCTAGTGAATGGTAAGGTCATGACAGATATGGTAACATCTCAACTCTTTGGGTCCCTATTGCATTCATCCAGACAACTGACAAAATAGCTGCCTCCCGTGGGGGGCTGCAGGGGAAGTGATTAAGAGCTCTGATGGGAAACTCTGGGTGGGAAGGTGCGAATTACGCTAACGCCTTTGGTAGTGGAGGAGGCCCTCCCTTTGGGCTGGGGCAGCGAAGGGAACTCTGTGTTCTGGGTCCAGGTGCAGACTCTGGATTCATACTTTTCCTTGGAGCGGTGGCTGCTTCTTGGAGCTGGATAAGGTGGGGAGGAAAGTGTTTGGAATACAGTTCACTGCCACTCTGGCCTCCCTGTCTCGACGTTCATGATGGGATGTGGAGCAATGCTGCAGGATGGGAAAGTGAGCAGGGCCTGGAATGGGGAATTGGACGTGCCCATGAGATGATCTCCAAGCAACAAAGAGAAACCTTAGGAAGCTCCAGAGTGTGGCACTCGAAAGGCAGCCTGGGTACAGAAGCAACTGACATAAGGGTCCACCATGGAGGAAAGGGCTGATCTTGGAGTGGGTCAAAGTCAGGAACAGGGAGGTGAGGGGCATTCAGTGAATGCATACATGTAGCTGGACTCCTGCCATGGGGAACATTTGTTTTCAGGGTGCAGGTCACTGCAAGAGGTTCTAGAGTAGGACACAAGTCCCTAGTACAGGCAAAAGGAAGGAGCAGGGTAGAGGATGAGATAGGGGCTTGGATGTCAAAGGTCAAATGAGGACTCAAGCTCCGGTTCAAAGAGCAACATGCATCCCCAGCTTTGGAGAAAGGCAACAATTCAGTCATCAGAAGTGGGACATGATGTCAGATCAAGACATCAACCAGCCTCATTTACTTCCCTATACTCATACGTTCATCCAGTCGCTCAGAACTATTAACTCAGTACCTACTATGATGAGCCAGGTCATGCTGCAGCTACAAGGGCCGATAAGACAGACATGAATCCTGTGCCCATCACACACTGGTGGGAGAGGCTGGCATCACACCTTCATTATTTAGACAGGGCAGGGACAGGTCCCTTAAGAAAGAGCACCTAAGGTGGGGTGATAGAGGAGATAAGGGAAGAGGATGCTGGGGTTATGAAAGAGCTCCCTGAAGAAGCAACATTTCAGCCAGAACCTGAAGAGTGATTGTAAGTAAGGCAGACAAGCACATAAAAGAAGAAAGTGCTAGGCAGAGGGAACAAAGCTGTTGAGTCGATTCTCACTCAAGGCGATCTCATGTGTTACACAGTAGAACTGTTCCACAGGGGTTTATAGGCCGTGGTGCAGTGTTTAAACACTTGGCTGCTAACCAGAAGGTCGTGGCTCTAACTCACCAGCTGCTCCGTGGGAGAAAAGACCTGGTGACCTGCTCCCATAAAGATGACAGCCTGGGAAAACCCATGGGGAATTCTACTCTGTCAACCAGAGTTGCTGTGAGTCAGAATCCACTTGCTGGTACATAACGATCTTGACAGAATCCTTGGCTGTTATCTTGGCCAGGTCCTTGTTCCACAGTGCCACTGGATGGGTTCATACCACCAAACTTCTCATGAATAGATGAGCACAAACCATTAGTACCACCCAGGCGACCACAGCACATGTCTTGAGCCCTAAAGGGGCTTGGTGCTACTAGCAGGGATCATGTTAAGAACAGCCTTTAGCTGGTGAGTTCTGATGCTGAGTTCTAAAGTGTTGGGAAAACCATGATGCAAGTACTTGGGGCGGAGGGAGGGTGAACCTTCAAGTGGCAACCCAATGCCTCTGGAAAGTTCTGCAAGGTACAGCCCTGAGGCTGGCCACAGGCCAACTTGGTGCCATTCGTCACTCCCTGAATTTGGAGGTGGTCAGACCCTGATGAGGCAAGGGGCTGTGAGCTCTCGATGCTGCCCACCTACTGATGACAAGCGAGTCCACAGGTGTTTACGACGCCGTGAGCTTGGCTCCTTCACTGCGCTTTTTTATTTTCATTTATAGAATGGTATAAAAGGAGACATTTATTGGCCACAGACCATTTCTGTCCTCCTGTAACTCAAAAAAGTTGCATTTTTAAAAATGAAGCATTGCCAGCTTCAAGTCTGTAATAGAGACCAAGTCTCATTGGCACCCACTGAATTATTAACACGAGAAAATCCGCTGCTGCATATTGTTCTGCAGAACTTTCCAAGATGCTTTATTACACATACTCATCTTAAGTTCTGATAATCCATAACACGAATTGACATAAGATGAACGTATGTGCTCCATCAACTAAATAACACATGCCTAAAAAAATGTCAGGATACATTCTGGCATGATACATTATAATGGATCTGGAGCAACCATTACCGCCCTCCCATGAACATGCAAGAAAAATATGGAGGCAGCAATGGAGGGGTTCTAACATGGCGGGCCAGGCACAGCCAGAGCCTGCTCCTCCCCTAAGCTGGCAGCACTAGTGGGTGGGAAGGGAGCTGAGATGGGCACCTTTGCAGCAAGGGAGAACTCAATTTGCAGATGGCCTAGCAACTGAGGCCAGCTATTTACTGACAGATGGATTTACCTCTGTATCCATCATGTGTATGCAAGAGATCCTACTCTTTGAAGATCATTTGAAAAATAATGCTTTCCAAGTGCAGTCTCTATGCTGTTTCATGTAAACTTCACCAACCCCTTGGGGTGGGACGATTAGTCCCATATTGTAGGTGAGGCCGTGGAAGATACAAGAGCTTGCATTTCTTGCTCAAGGTCCCTCAGCTGACCAGTGGCAGGGCCAGCACTGACCAAATCCATCTGACTAGGAGGCCAGGCCTTGTTCCCCTAATCCAGCTTGTGTCCCATGGGAAAAACCAACAGGTAGAAAAATGACCTGCTCATTTCCCTTTGAGTAGGTGGCTGGCTGGTCTCCACATACACAGTGTAGAGAGATTTATCTAATGTCCACCTACACTAGCCAAACAATTATGTTAGTATTTATAAAGCATTTCAATCTCTTCACATTTAACAAGGAACTGTGACCCTGCAGCTGTGCAGTGCTGTTGATTCAGCTCCCACTCACAGCAACCCTACATACAACAGAATGACACTCCGGCCTGGCCTGCACCAGCCTCACAGGCATTGCTATGTCACAGTCCATTGTTGCAGCCACTGTGTGGGTCCATCTCACTGAGGGTCTTCCCCTTTTGCGCTGATGCTTTACTTTACCCAGCATGATGTCCTCCAGGGACTGGTCCCTCTTGAGAACATGTCCAAAGCATGAGGGATGAAGTCTCACCATCCCAGCTTCTAAGGGGTATTCTGGCTGTACTTCCTCCAAGACACATTTGTTCATTCTCTGGCAGTCCATGGTATATTCAATATTCTTATATAACAATACAATTTGACTGTATCAATTCTCCTTTGGTCTTCTTCTTTCACTGTCTAGCTTTCACATGCAAATGAGGTGATTGAAAAGATCACGGCTCAGTTATCAAAGTGAAAGCTTAGCTTTTTTTTTTTTTTTTTTTTTTATTATGATAGAAAGCTTAGCTTTTTACAACATTTTAGAGATCTCTTGTTGCAGATTTGTCCAAAGCAATATGTTATTGTCATTCAGGTCTCATAGTAGATCACGGAATAAGCTGTCTTTGGCCCACACATTATTATTGTTGCTGTTACAGAAACTACGATGAGAAGAATCCTCTGGCCACAGTTACCTGCCAACAGCACAAGAACTCAGGGTGGGCTATCTGTTTAGACTCTCAGTTGGTTTTTCCATTCTCTTTCTGTTTTGTTTTTAAGTTCAAAGAGTACCTTGAGAGGCCTCATAGTCATACATGGTGACTGGTTGTAATTTACAAGCATAGAGGCTTTAAATTGGAAAAAACCTAAGGGGATGAGAAATAATTACAACACGGGCTCGCCCATGTGATCATTTAGATTTAATGTGTACTGGAAAATGCTGGTTTGTCCACTGACAGCAGTGATGTGGAGTTTTCCACCGAAATATGTTTACTGTGGCCAAAGACTGTGTTGTTTCAAAAGCGTATGAAGTCAATTTTAGAACAAGAACTACATAGATACAGTAAAAATGATAAAGCGAAAACTTAAAAAAAATGAAGTTTGTTAAAAGCTAAGGAGAAGGTACCTCCAGGTAAGTGCTTCCTGTGGGGCACAGCCCAAGACTCTCCTTCTGAGAGGTTTCTCTGACTTGCACAGACGTGAGCTGGGCAGGGGAGGGCAGAGCTGGGTAGCAGGGCCTGGGGCTTCTCCAGCTAGTGTCCTCAGCACCCCCAGTCCCCTTCTGGCTCTAAAACTGATGAGGCCACATTCCTGTGAGCGTGTCATTAAACCCTTCCAGTGCAATTTTACAGCCTGAGGAGCCGTAATCAAAATTGGCAGTCGAGCGGCAAACATGTACGCTTCCACAAAATGAGATGCAAATAAGAATTGGGCTCTGATGACAATCCTTAAAGTGGAAGCTGGGGACGACATCTAGACACAGACTGTTGTTAGGTGCCGTGAAGATGGCCCTGGAGGGTGGCGATCCTGTGCACCATGGAAGGAAACACTGCTCGAGCCTGCGCCACCTTCACGATTGGTTGTGGATTGACTGCTGTCACCCAAAGGGTTCTCACTGGCTGTAGGGCACCAAGCCTTTTTTTCCCAGTTCAACTTAGTCTGGAATGTTCCACTATAACCTGGTCAGCATCACAGTGACATGGAAGCTTCCACTGACAGATGGGGGTGGCTGTGCACAAGGTACATTGCCTGGGAATTGAACCCAAATATCCCACATGGAAGGCAAAACATTTACAACTGAACTGCCAGTGCCTCCTAAACTTGTCATGGTTCCAACTTATGGCAACCCCATGTGTGTATGAAAATACCACTGAGCTACACAGAGTTCTCAATGGCTGATATTTTGCAAGTAGATCTCCAGGCCTTGTCTCCAAGGTAACTCTTGGCAAACTTGAACCACCAACCTTTCCGAAGCAGCCAAGTGCATTAACTAATTGCCCCATGCAGGGATAGACACAGATAATTTTTGTTTAAACATACGATTCATTGTCTCCAAAGCTAATCAAAGCCTGAGCATCTTCCGCAGGACAAACTCCCCAGTCCACTTAACTGTATATATCCACATAACTATGGACCAAGATATAGAACATTCTAGCATGGCAGCAGGCTTTCTTATGTCCCAACTGATGCTCCTCGCAAGGTCATTGCTACTCAGACCTCTATTCCCATGGATCGGCCACGCTTGTATTTGAACTTTACAGAAATGGTATTGTACAGAATCCCCTCCTTTCTTTCTTACTACTGCCTACAACTCATATATTTACTCTACTATTAATGGACATTTGTATTCTTTGTGGTCTGGGGCTAATACGTAAAATATTGCTGAAGACGTTCTCATACACCTATTTGTACACAAGCATCTGTTTCTTTTGGGAGCTGTTATTGATTGACTTGTTCTCCTTAATATGATGTTAAATCTGAAGTTCCTGTTCCTGTAAAGATATGGCTATGTTTTGAAATAGGGGTTTCTTCTGTTCTGCTAAGGAGGTCACACCACTGTAGGTTGGATCCTAAACCTAAGGACTTCTGAGTGATGAACAGACCAGCATCGACACAGATACTCACAGGAGGAAGACAGGCGATGGCAAAGATGAGAATCAACACAGAGACATTCACAGAAGGCAGACAGACAAGAGAACACATGCATCTCCAAACCCAGGATCCTGTGTAGGATGCAGCAGCCGTTAGAAGCTGAAATGGGCAAGGAAGGGCCTCCTTCCAGAGTGTCACCCTTCACTGGGGCTTTCAGCCTCTTCAACTGTGAGCAATTACATTTCTTCTCCTTAAAGTCACCCATTAGTTATATTCTTTGTTGCAGCAGCACTGGGTAATTAATGAAGACAGAATTATATCAAGGAGTTGAAGGGCTGGGGAACAGGATCTGTGGGTATTTGGGTTTTAGTAGATACTGACAAACACTTTCAAAGTGGTTCAAATACACTCCTATTAGCAATAGTCCCACCACTTGTCTGTCAGTTTGTGGTACTGTGGTGGGTTGCATGTTGCTGTGAGGTTGGAGGCTATGCCACCAGTATTTCAAATACCAGCAGGATCACCCATGGTGCACATGTTTCAGTGGAGCTTCCAGACTAAGACAGATTCAGAAGACGGAAGGGATCATCCACTTAAAGAAGTGGGCAGTGAAAACCTTCTGAATTGCAGTGAAACACCATCTGATATATTACTAGTAAACTTTATGAACAGCCTTGAAACACTGTCTGATAATAGTTCCAGAAGATAAGCCTCTCAAGTCAGAAGGCACTCAAAATATGACCAGGGAAGAGCTGCATCCTCAGAGCAGAGCTGACTACTGATGTGGATGAAGGAAAGCTTTTAGGACCTCCATTTGCTGAGGTGGCATGACTCAAAATTAGAAGAAGAAGTTGCAAACATCCATTAATAATCAGAACATGGAATGTACAAAGGATGAATCTAGGAAAATGGGAACTTGTCAAAAATGAAAATGAATGCATAAAGACTGATATTCTAGGCATGAGTGAGCTGAATGGACCAGTTTTGGCCATTTTAAATCACAGCCATATGATCTATTATGTCTGCAACGACAAAGTGAAGAGGAATGGTGTGGCGTTCATTGTCACAAAGAATGTTTTAAAATCTATCCTAAAGTACA
Source organism: Orycteropus afer afer (assembly GCF_000298275.1). Lineage (NCBI taxonomy): Eukaryota > Metazoa > Chordata > Mammalia > Tubulidentata > Orycteropodidae > Orycteropus > Orycteropus afer. The sequence continues at coordinate 7,918,139 of NW_006921644.1, read as the reverse complement.
ATGTTGTCAGTGATAGGATAATATCCACACACCTACAAGGAAGACCAGTTAATACTACTATTATTCAAATTCACACACCAACTATTAAAGCCAGAAATGAGGAAATTAAAGATTTTTACCAACTTCTGCAGTGTGAAATTGACTGAACACACAAACAAGATGTGTTGATTTTCACTGGTGACTGAAATGCAAAAGTTGGAAACAAAGAAGAACCACTGGTACTTGGAAAATTTGGCCTTAGAGAGAGCAATAATGTTGGAGATCACATGGTGGAATTTTGCAAGACCAAGGACTTATTTATTGCAAATACCTCTCTTCAACAACACAAATGACAACTATATACATGGACTTCACCAAATGGAGTACAGAGGAATCAGACTGACTACATCTGTGGAAAGAGGAAATGGAGAAGCTCAATATCTTCAGCCAAAACAAGGCCAGGTGCTGACTGTGGAACAGACCATCAGTTGCTCACATGCAAGTTCAAGTTAAAGCTGAAGACAATTAAAGCAAGTCCATGAGAACCAAAATATGACCGTGATCATATCCCTCCTGAATTTAGAGACCATCTGAATAATAGATTTGACACAATGAACAGCAGTGGCCAAAACCAGAGGAATTGTGGGATGACATCAAGAACATCATCCACAAAGAAAGCAAAAGTTCATTAAGAAGACAGGAAAGGAACAAAAAACCAAAATGGATGTCAGAAGAAACTCTGGAACTTGCCCTTGAACAGAAAGTAGCTAAAGCAAATGGAAGAAATAACAAGATAAATGAGCTGAACAGAAGATTTGAAAAAGCAGCTTGAGAAGATAGAGCCAATTATTATAATGAAACATGCAAGACCTGGAGTTAGAAAACCAAAAGGGAAGAACACACTTGGAATTTCTCAAGCTGAAAGAACTGCAGAAGAATTCAAGCCTTGAGTTGGCAATATTGAAAGATTCTATGGTGAAAATATTGAATGATGGAGGAAACACCAAAAGAAGATGGAAGGAATACACAAAGTCGCTGTACCAAAAAGAATTGGTCGATGTTCATCCATTTCAGGAGGTGGCATATGATCAAGAACCAATAGTATCGAAGGAAAAAGTGGAAGAGGACTGAAGGAATTGCTGAAAAACAAGGCTCCAGGAATTGATAGAATACCTACCCATGGAGATGTTTCAACAAACAGATACCATGGCTGGAGGCACTTACTGTCTATGGCAAGAAATTTGGAAGACAAGTACCTGGCCAACTGACTGGAAGAGATCCATGTTTGTACCCATTCCAAAGAATGGTGATCCCACAGAATGTGGAAATTATCAAACAACATCATTAATATCACAGGCAAGTGAAATCTTACTGAAGATAATTCAAGAACGGTTGCGGCAGTATATTGACAAAGAACTTCCAGAAATGCAAGCTGGATTCAGAAGAGGACATGGAATGAGAGATATCATTGCTGATGTCAGATGAATCTTGGCTGAAAGCAAAGAACACCAGAAAGATGTCTACTTGTGTTATTGACTATGCAAAAGCATTTGATTGTGTGGATTGTAACAAATTATGGATAACATTGAGAAGCACGGGAATTCCAGAACACTTAATTGTGCTTATCAGGAGCCTGTACATAGACCAGGAGGCTGTTGTTGGAAGAGAACAATGGGATGCCATATGGTTTAGAATCAAGAAGGGAGTGTGTCAGGGTTGCATCCTTTCACTATACATATTCAATCTATACGCTGAGCAAATAATCCGAGAAGCTGGACTATATGAAGAAGAACATGGCATCAAGATTGGAGGAAGACTCATTAACAACCTGTGATATGCAGACAACACAACTTTGCTTGCTGAAAATGAAGATGACGTGAAGAACTTAGTGATCAAGATTAAAGACTACAGTATGTATTACACCTCAACATAAAGAAAACCAAAATCCTCACCACTGGACTGATAAACAGCATTATGATAAATGGAGAAAAGATTGAAGTTGTCAAAGATTTCCTCTTACTTGGTTCCACAATCAGCACCCATTGAAGCAGCTGTCAAGACATGAGATGACGTACTGCATTGGGCAAATCTGCTGCAAAAGACCTCTCTGAAGTGCTGAAGAGCAAAGATGTCTCCTTGAAGACTAAGGTGCACCTAACCCAAACCATGGTATTTGCAATCACCTCACATGCATGTAAGAGCTGGACAATGAATAAGGAAGACCAGAGAAGAGTGAATGCTTTTCAGTTGTGATGTTTGGGCAAAGAATACTGAAAGTACCATGGACTTCCAAAAGAATGAACAAATCTGTCCTGGAAAAAGTGCAGCCAGAATGCTCCTAGGAATCAAGAATGACCAGACTTTCTCTCACCTACATTGGTCACGTTGTCAGAAGGGACCATTCCCTGCAGAAGGATATCGTGCTTGGTAAAGAGGAGGGTCAATGAAAAAGGGGAAGGCCCTCAACCAGACGGACTGACACAGTGGCTGCGGTGATGGGCTCAGGTACAGCAGGGATTGTGGGGCTCGCACAGGACTGGGCAGTGCTTCGTTCTGTTGTACATAGGGTCGCTATGAGTTGGAGATGACTTGATGGCACCTAAGACCACCACCATCACCAGCAGCAACAGTCAAGGATCTCAGTAATCCATATCCTTGCCAACACTTGCTGTTGTCAGTTCTTTTAATTTTAGCTTTGGTAAACATTCATGTTCTGAAGGTGCCCAAGCCTAAACCCCAAACCTTGAACTCAAGACACTTATTTGCTTTTACTTGCTGTTTGACCTCACCTAAATTTTTTATGCATATCTTCCAAACTCAACATAGTCAGCAGTGGGCTCTGTATCCTTTTTCTGCTCATCTGTAATTCTCCCTTCACCCCCTAGTTCGAATGAAAAACTCACTGGAAACAAAATTCCTTCCACAATTTTTTTCCAGGTTACACTTGCTCTCGCTTTTTCTGCCCCCAACACCTACGATACCCTGTTGTTGTTGTTTGCCGTCGAGTCGGCCTGACTCATAGCAACCCCTCCTTGGGTTTCCGAGGCAGTATCACTACGGAAGTAGGATTGCCCAACCTTCCTTCCAAGCTACAATACCCTGGTCACCCTCAAATGTGGAGGAATGTACCTGTGCAATGCCTCTTGTAGTAGGTACCCCTCTTTTCCTTCCCCACTGCCAATGCCCTAGTTCAGCCTTCATTATTTCTTGCTTAGGATATTTTAAATTCATAGAAAAGGTTTCTTTAAATAGCTATTCTCAGACAGTTTAGGAATGGTTTTAATTCATTGTCTAGGCAACTTCTCTGGCTCCCGATCAAAGGGTCTATAAACTCGTAACAGGATTAGTCTAATACTCAAGGTATTATAGTTAAAGTGGCTAATTTTCTCTGTTAGCTCGCTGAAATTCCTTCAAATGAGGAATGTAAAAGTGTAATAGGAAATTCATTTTCATATAAGCGTTTGTTTTTTTTTCTTCAAGTATGAGCTCCTTCTGTGTGTCTGGATGAGTACTGAGGCCACTCAGCTGTTCTTTGGAGGCCCTGAAGTGGAAGCTGCTTTGTGTCACTATGTCACAAGTTGCCGTATGAAGCTCTTGGTTATCATGAGGCTCTAGTGCTGGGCCCAGAAAACCCATCTTTCTGATCATACCCTCAGCTCAGTACCCCAAATTTAACCTGTTTGTCTGAATGACCAGACAAGACTCCCAGCAGTTCTCTTTCTACCCTATGTAGCGATTGCCTCCAAGCTAACCAAATGACCTTGGAGTCCCAGCTGTCTCAGTCCCTTTAAAACCCCATTCCACCCCTCTCCCTGATTCTAAAGGCTTCCAGGCTATGCACAGCTCAAGGCTGTTTCCTGATCTATAAAACGGGAATAATAACTGTACTTGCTTCAAAAGGTTATTGTGCAAATTAAATTGGACAAACTACGTAAAGTCCAAAGTCTAGCATTTTGTGAGCACACTCTAAATGTGGTTGTTATTGTTAGGTGCTGTCAAGTTGACTCTGGTGCATAGAGACCCCACGTACAACAGAATGAAACACTGCCTGGCCCTGCACCAGCCTCACAATTCTTGCTGCACTTGAGCTCATTGTGGCAGCCACTGTATCAATCCATCTCATTGAGGGTCTTCTCCTTTTTTGATGACACTCCACTTTACCAAGCATGATATCCTTTTCCAGGGAATGGTCCCTTCTCACAACATGGACCAAAATAGGTATGACGAAGTCGGGCCATTATTGTTTCTAAGAAGCATTTGGCTGCACTTCTTCCAGGACAGATGTGTTGATTCTCTGGAAGTCCATGTTATGTTGAGTATTCTGCACTAACACTACAATTCAAAGGCGTTGACTCTTCTTCAGTCTTCCTTATTCACTGTCTAGCTTTCACATGCATGTTAAGTGACTGGAAAGACCATGGCTTGGGTTATGTGCATCTAAGTCTTCAAAGAGAAGTCATTGCTCTTCAGCACTTTAAAGAGGTCTTTTGCAGCAGATTTGCCCTGTGCAATATGTGGTAAGATTTCTCGATTGGTGCTTCCATGGGTGTTGACTGTGGATCCAAGTAAAATGAAATCCTTGACAAGCTAAATCTAGCTATTATTATTGCTGTGACAAAGAGAGCCCCAACTGTCCATTTCCTCCACTCACGTCTTATTTCGTTCCTGGCCTCCTTGTTATAGATTCTTAGCAAGTCTTTCTCCTTTTCAGAGATTCTAACCTTTGGAGCCATCTTCACAGCTCTCTATTTGCATTGTTCCCCAGACTCCCAGTGCAATATAATAACTTCTGCTAAATGTCCATGCAGTCCCTCACATTTCCCGCCTGTCTTTTAGTTTAAAAAAAAAAAAAAAATCACTGTCATCGAGTTGGAGCCAACTCATAGTGACCCCTTCTTGGGTGTCTGAGGTGGTGCCTCTACAGGAGTAGATTGCCTAATCTTCATTCCAAGGAGTTGCCCTTCTGGTTAGCTGTCAAATGCCTTAGGCACTATGCCACCATCTAGCCAATGGGACAATGCACTTCTATTTAAGAGCCAGTCTTTAGTACCTCAGTCTTTCTTCTTCTGCCACAGGTACAAAGGAGGCTATTTATTCCACATGGTACAAACTGGCAGCCTGGATCCCTGAGTCACTGTGTGGCGGAAAGCTCCTCAGCAGACTTACTTGTGTTCACTCATTTGAACAAGGAAGAAACTTTATCGTGTTACATCTACTAAGATTTTGAGGGTTGACTACTTACTGCAGCATAACTGGGACTAGCCCTGACTGGTGTACCAAGTGTGCTTTTTGATTGATTGGCAGTCTGTAAGGAACCTCTTTGGCCAGTCCGTATTGTTGAGGTGTCTCAGTTGGACAAGGCTTGAAGAGAGTCTGCTTCCCTGGGATCCCCTGGGAGCTATCCCTTGAGCATCCTTTTGTACCAGAACTTAATGTGTCCAATGAAAGACCTAATCACAGCCAAGGAGCCTAAGGAGTCTTTCTGGGATCTACTAGAAACTCTGAGAACTCATTTGATCTTCCTCTTTGGCAGAATTAGAACTTTTCTGACCAGAAGAAACATGATAGTCAATGTATCTAGACTTCTTTCAGCTCAAATATGCTAGCAACTTCTTACATTCACTGGCTCCTCTGCCTGTAATCTTTACAATCTTATCCCTCCAGCTTCCTCTCTTTCCTAGGAACAATCTTCAGATTTCAAACTAAGAGTCACTTCCTCCTCCAGGAAGCCTTCTGTGATCCCCCTAACCAGAAAAGAATCCATCTGTTGTACTCTCCAACGTCACCCTCAACTTGCCCTTGCACTCAGAGCATTTGCAAGTTCTCGTTTAATTTCTTCTCCGGTAAGTTCTCAAGTCTATGTGGACTGTATGCTCAATCCTATTCACTGCTACATGCTCAACTCCAAATACTGTGCCTGGGAGACAGGAGGTGCTCAACACTGATCACTGAGCAGTGCCTCTATAAATAAGATGGAGTACGATTCAGGCAGCTGCCCTTCTCAGGATGCTTCAGTGAGCTCTCACTCTGAAAGACCCTATTTAGGTGGAGGACCTCCCCTCCTCTGAAGCAGTCCATAACTCATAATGTGAACAACAATCTTCCATAAATTGCTTTCTCCCAAGTTTGGAAACTTGGGAGAAATTTGGAAAATATGAAATAAAATCAGATACCAGGCTTCTTGACTCTGCCTTAAACACAGGCTAACTGTGATGTTGGCACTACTTTTGTGGGCTAGAGACTTCGTGTAATGTTCATAAAGAGACAGGGCTTGAAAGTTTGGCTTAAGATCTCTAAATTACAGTGTGCTCCCATTTTTGATGAGGAGAGGACCCTGGAATGGCCAGAGTGCTGCAGACAGTCTTGGGCGAATTTGCTTTGGTTTCTCATTCTTTAGAGTCATGATGAACAATTCCCAACTGTGAGTACTCCCTGGAGGAAACTTTCTCCTCACTCCTGGGAGTCAATAAACAACAGGTGTATCAGGGGTATCAGAGGACACCTCTTTTTCCTCACACCCTTCCATGGTAATGATAAGAATAGCCTAACGCTCTCACATTGCAACTTGGAAAACCAAACCTTCTGAATAAACCAGGAGGAGCAAGAAATTTTCTGGGCTGGAACAGAAATGGAAATAATCCATAAAGAACAAGGATAACAAGATAATTTGACACCCATGATGATATTATACCCAATCATTGATTTTCTTTTCCTGCCTTGTCTGTTTCATTTATCTACACAGACAATCTTTTCATGCTATACAACACTACATGAATACATTATCAGAAGCAACTTATTAATTTGTTTTATTTCTAAACACATGATTTTTTTTTTTAAATCATTATGCACTCAACCACATATTGTGGCTTTGGGAAAAAAAAAAAGTATTTATTTTCCTGCTTATAAAAACCCTAGTTCTCATATTTTGGTAGCATCTCTATTGTGACATCCAGAAATTCTCAGCCTCTGGGAACGTGTACACTGCTTTTTAACAGCGACAACATTGACAGTTGGGGCAATTTCCTACTTGTTCAGCCCAGTGAGTCTAAACAGGCATCTCCTCCCATCTCCCATCAAGGGAAACAGTGATCCAGTGCAGGGCTTCTCTCTCGATTATAGAAGCGCCTTCAACTCTGTCACTGGAAAGACCAAATTCAAGCCGACGTTTGAAACAAGAACCAGTCCTGTTTATTATTGCCTGTTAATGCTCCCCAAGTCCCTATAGTGACAGCATCTCTCAAGTTACTGGGCAGCAATGCTCACCTGGGAAATGCCAGGCAAGTGGTTTTAATAGTGGGTGCGTCAAAGCTTCCTGGATCCCAATCATGGAGGCTCAGGGTTGGTTAGAAGAGACCTTCAAAGTAATCCATTGTATAAACACATACAAGAAAATAACTAAAAACTAAACCTATTGCCGTCAAGTCTATTGTGACTCATATTGACCCCACAGGACAGAGTACTACTGCCTGGTGGAGTTTCCAAGGCTTTATGGTTTCCTCTTTATGGAAGCAGACTACCACATCTTTCTCCCATGAAGCACCTGGTGGATTCAAACTCCTGGACTTCTGGTTAACAGCCAAGCACTTAACTACTGTACTGCCAGAGGTCCTAATAAAATATTACTCAGCCATAAAAGAGAAATGATGTTCTGATACATGCTACTATTTGGTGAACCGAGGGGAGTGGAATGTGCTAATCACAGAAGGGCAAATACTATGTGATCTCACATGAAATACTGAGCCTATGCTCTGGTAGCATAGTGGCTAAGGCACTTGACTGCTAACCAGAAGGCTGGTGGTTCAAACCCACCAGCCAATCCTCAGAAGGAAGGTTGGGCAATCCTACTTCCATAGTAATAGTGTCTCAGAAACCCAAGGAGGGGTCGCTATGAGTCGGGTCCGACTCGACGGCACATAACAACAACAACAACAACAACAACATGCAAATGCTGAGAGACCACGTTTACTAGTGGTTGCTGGGGAAAGGGGGAAGGGAGAAGCATGTCTTAGGAGGCACTAGGTTTCTGCTTACAATGATGCCAACTCCAGCTCTGGCTCTTGCTCCTTGATCTTCAGTGACAGACTGAGTCCGTCCCCACCACCTCATCCCCCTGATGGCCGACCCTGGTTCTAAGCCGGCTGGGGGTGGCCGCTGAGGGTGTGAGGCCGCTGGGCCCACCCACACACAGGTTGTACAACTGGACTTACGTTACTGAATTGTCTAAGTGAAAAATGCTGAAGTGGCAAATGTGTTATATATGTTTTTACAATAATGAGAAGTAACCCGATTCAACAACCCAGATTACGCTTTTGCAGGAGAGAAAACAGAGCCTCAGAAACAGGAAATGGCCTGCAACGACAAGCCCTACCCAGGTAACCCAGGCTACACTCCAAACAGCGCTGGGGTTACAAGCACAGGGTCTAGACTGAACACTGCCTGGCTTCCACTGACTCTGACCCCACCTCGCACCACCTTGTGCAGAAGACATGCTCTCTCAGCCCCCACTGCCGTGGGTCCAAACAGGAGTGCTGATGCTGCTCGCTGCACAGGGCAGCAGTGGGAACTAAAGTTAGGTGCGTGCATAGACAGGACTCAGGCGAGTGCTCGTGACCCATCCTGGCTGCGGGACCGTTTAACGTTAACACAGTGTGTGCTACACCACAAAGGGCAGCCTGCCACCCTGACCTCACAGTGTCTGTCCAGTGTTTTGCGACAAGTCTTTAACCTCTAAGACAGTGTCTACTGGACATACGGGGCAAGTATTGGCCCAAACATTCCCCTTCCTTTCCTCTTTTTCTGAGCTTTTGTTTGCATCTTTAGTAGTGATTTGGAGGCTGGGGAGGGGCTGGCAGAAAAGGTGACACAGAACCTGATTCTTGGTGGTGTTTGTCTCTGAACCTGATGAGGACGTTTGTCTTCCGCTTTTTGGAGATATTTCCTAGTACACTAAAGTGCTCAGCTGATAAGTGAAAGGTTGGTGGTTTGAACCCACTAGCTGCTCTGTGGGACAAGGATGAGGCATTCTGCTTCTGTAAATTAGACTCTCAGCCTTGGAAACTCTCTGGGACAGTTCCACTCTGTCCTCTAGGGGCGCTGTGAGTTAGAATCCACTGGAAGGCAGTATTTTGCTTTTTCTAGAATGTGACCACCACCAGACAGGGTTCAGCTAAGGGGGCTCTGATATTCTGGCCCGAGTGACACTTCTGGTCGTATGTTGCCACTGCTCCACCTGGGATGGTCAGGATCTGAGTCAAAGATCCTGTTCTGACTTGACCATTCATCTTTGTTCAATGCTGTACAGCTTGGGGGCAGTGACATTAACATCAACTTACTTGGCTTCAGTATCAGTTTTCTCAAAGAACCAGCATACATTAATAGGTCCAAAGATAATTCCTTGGACTGTGTTACCAGCACAACCACCACGGGGCTTAAAATGGGATTCAACTGGGCCTGTGCTTTCTGTTTTCCCATCATCTTAGACAACCTGTGTATGTTATTCTAGGTTCAGCGATTCTTCAGTATCCGAGGTGCAAAGCTCTCTGGGCTAGGTTAGTGACTCCCAAGCATCAGTGTGCATGGGTGGCATCCAGGGGACTTGCTGAGGACAGACCGTGGGAAGTGTCTCGTTCAGGAGGTCGGGGCTAGGGCCTGTGAATTTGCTTTTCTATCAAGTTCCCAAGTGATGCTGATGCTTATGCTTCACAATTTGAGAATCACTGACCTAGGTCAATGTCTCTGAGATGCTCACATGGAACTTAGTTTTCCTCTTCCTCCTCCTCCTCCTCCCTTTCTTCTGCAGCTTCCGACGCTATTATCTAACACTTACCGAGGCATTACCACATGCTACCTGATGCTCTTCCTATGCAAAAGCCCCGTGAAGCAGGTGCTCTCTTACCTCGGAGGGTAAGACGGATTCAACAACTTACCCAGAACCCAAAGCTAGGAAGCGACAGTCTCCAGGGCCGGGGTCCTGAGCTACTGCTAATGTTGGGATGAATTCTAATTAGACTTTCAGGTTCCAATAGTTTCTATTCTAAGTATCTTATCTTTACTCTTCCATTTTTATTTTGGAATTTTATTTTTCATACTGTTTCCTATGACAGTTGTAATACATATTTTTCTTCTTCTTTTCAGTATCACCATTAACTTATATGATGTTTATCTATCAGCACTGCTCATACAGTACTTTACGGACAGTGCTGGTCAGGGATGCGATCTCCACCGCTTTTCAGCAAAATGGCCACTGTGACTTTGTTCATGGTTACAGTGACTCAACTCTACTCACTCCAAGATCAGGACTGTCTCTTTCTGTGTCAATATGAGTGTGTATGAGTGAGGGGGCAAGTATGTGTAAACATGAGTATGTGTGTCAATGAGCACAAGAATAAGTGTGTAAGTGCATGTTTGTAAATGTGAGTGCATGTGTGAGTGACTGTGAATGTGTATGGATGTGAATATATGTGTGAGGGAGTGTGTGGGTGAGTACATGAGTGCATGTGTGAATGAATGTGTCAGAGTATGAATGTGTGTGTGAATGTGTGTATGTGTATGATTGTGTGAAAGTATGAATGAGTATGTGTGGGTGAGAGCAGGATTGCCTGTGTCAGTGATGAATATATGTGTTTCTGTGTGAATGTTGATGTACGTGTGTGTGTGTGAGGCATGTGTGGGTGAGCACATGAGTACACATGTGAGTTTGAGTGTGTGATGAGTTTGAGCATGTGAGTGTGTGAATGTTAGTGTATGTGTGTGGCATGTGTGGGTGAGTGTACATGTGAGTGAATGAGTGAGTGAATGTGTGTATGAGTGTGAATGTATGAGTATGTGAGGTGTGTTTGGGTGAGCACATGAATGCATGTGTGAGTGGATGAGTTGAGTGATGAGTGTGCATGTGTGGGTGAATGCATGTGAGTGTGTGAGTGTTAGTGTACGTGCGTATGTGTGTGTGAATATATAAGTGAGTGTGTGAGGTGTATGGGTGAGCACGAGTGAATGAGTGAGTGTGTGAGTCAGCACAAACCACCCTTTCCTTTACGAGAAGAAACTGACCACGACGGTTAGAGTATTTTTTTTTTAAATGTCCTTACTTGACAGAAGTTAAGGGCCTTCTCCCAGTCCCATCAGTTTTTCGGAGGAATTCAACTTTGGAGTTCCACACCCCGGGGACCACTGACCGTCCCGATTCCCTGAAGACCTTCAGTTTGTGTCATCGCTCGTAAGTGTCCTAAGACACATCCGCTCACACACTTTTCCACTAACCTGCAGCCCAAGTTGGTGGAAACAAGCCGTTCAGGCTAGGAGGTCTGATTCCAACCAGGAATAAGTGGGAAACCACCCCATGTCCAAAATGGGGATGGAGCATTGGTGGGGAGGACACTGGACCCAAGTCCCATCCCTCTGGGTCTCTTCCTATTCATTGAAGATTCCACGCAGGACTCTCCATTCCTGTGGCCTTTCTTCTTCGCACATTTCTGTGCTTCAGGGTGACTGCTGGCTGGCAGATACCTCTCATCACCTGATCGCATTTTCAGACATGGAAACTTGTGTAAAATAAAATTGCTCCCTCAGTGCTGTGTTGTCTATTTTTAATATTCCATTAAGTCTAGTCCACTTATCTCGCTCATTTAAAATTGTACCGTATCTTCTATGGACTGCAAAAGGAGTTTCATAGGCATGTTAAGTCCAATAGTGGAATGGCGTGTTTATCACCTTCCTCAAAATGTCATCTAAATTCATATTTCACATTCTCAGATCTGCGCTGTGTTCTCGCTCCATCTCAGAGAGCAAAAGATTACATAATCCCACATCACTTGTAATAGAAATACAACGTGTTCTCCAATTTATCTGTTTGAAGCCACTATCACTGAAGAATTTAAATATCTTACTCTTTTTCTTTTATTTCTCACAAAATAGCCCCAAGAGAAACCCATCAGACTCATCTCAGCTGGCCATTCACAGGCCCAAGGGGCTGATTCAAAACATCGAATCCTCTTTGTAAACAAAGCAAAACACTTTTGAAAAAAATCCGTCCACATTGACGACAGACCCAAGGGAGGTGTGCCTGGCACAGCAAACCAGCTCTCCTGGCCCTGTGTCCCAGGTCCTGTCACCTGGACATGTCAGCTGTGTGATCCTGGAGAAGTGTCCCCCTCTCTGAGCTCAGTCTCTCTAGAAGCCCCATGAAGACAAGCAGTTCCTAAGAGTGAGTTCAGAGAGTGAGAACCTACAGAAAGCATTTAGCACTGATGCCTGACTCATACTTGGTATGTTGGCCCCTGACTCACAGTGACCCTGTACAAAGCAGAACGAAATGCGGCTCAGTCCATACAATCGGTTGTGAATCGGACCACCTCAAGCCACAGGGTTTAACTCTGATTTGGAAGGAGATCACTAAGCCTTTGTTCCCAGTCCATCTTGGTCCAGAAGTGCTGATGAAATCTGTTCAGCACAACCCTCCACTGCCGGGTAGGGCTGGTGGCACTGAGGTGCACTGGCCGGGATTGAACCAGTGTCTCCCACAAGGAAGGCCAGAATTCTACTCCTGAGCCACCCATGGTTCACACTCAGTTTTCAGTAAAAGAGTCTATGATCAGTATTATTTGTTATTGGTAACAAAACTAAACTAAACTGAAAAACCACCACAATCCTTTCATAACTCAAGCTTGTTTTATTCCCTGTGATTTCTGCCTCTTGGCCTTTGTATGTTTTCTTCCCTTATTCTAGGAGCGACTTCTCACTCACTTTGGAGAAAGCTCCTTCCTACCCTCTACACATCATGAGTTGTAAACTACTGCCTGTGGGCCAGCTCTAGCCCACCCCTTGCTTTTACAAATAAAGTTTTATTGGAACATAGTGCTGCCTTTGTTTACGTATTATTTACGGCTGCTTTTGTGCTACAGCAGCAGAGTTGAGTACTTGTCACAGAGCCATATGGCCCCCAAAGCCTGAAATACATGCTATTGGGCCCTTTGCAGAGTAAGTTTGCAGATCAGCTCATGCCATCCCATCCCTGGCTGTCCCCAAACCTATGAGACAAAGTGTGTGTTCCGCCCCACGTGACATTATGCTACAAAGGATTTGTCATTTCCATGTCTGCCTCCCCTCTACACCGTGTTCACAGCTGGAACATGGTGTCGGCACTGACATCTTTGAAATTTTAGGATGGGTGAGGGTAGGAGCTCACAGTGGGAAGGCCCAGGGAGTGGAGGAGAAAGGGGTTAAGGAGGACCCTGGGATCTCGGTGTTCAGTAGGGTGTGGCAAGGGAGGGCAGAGGGCTGTTTGGATGTGTGTGTGCTACATAGACCCCCAGAGCTTCCAGAACACAGATAAGCATATGCCCACCTAAGCACACAGAGCTCTGATCTCACATGACCTGCTGTCATAAGCTCTTGACTCCATGGACCCCTGAGGATTATGACAAGTACAAGCTTCAGTCAGTTAGTTGTGCCTTCATATATCAGCCCTCATGAAACCTGAGGCTGTCGTACAACATCTTAAATATGAAGAAACAGGAAGGAACACCAAGCCAGCTAGTTCTCGTAATGTTTGTTCTCCTGGAAGCAGATCCTGATTTAAGGATTTTGGGCAAATAGTTTATTCAGAGGGTGATCCCAACAAGCACAAGTTAAGGAGTAAGAAAAGTGACAAAGAAAATGGAAATGAAAGCCAAAAACAGGGTGGTAGTGAGCCAGTCATTGCTGTGAGCAACTGGGGTTCCATGCCACTGCAGGCACCTGGGTGACTAGGTAGAACACATTGCAAAGTTGTCTATGCAAAGGACGAGGTGGGATATTTACCCACCAACTCTTGCTTCTCAATGGTGGGAGACTGCACCTGGGGAGTGGACTCCCTGAGCAAGCCAACCACATGCATGTAGTCAGAGAAGGCCCTCAGGGAGCAGCTGCAGGGACCAGGAAGCAGGCAGCTCTGATGGCAGTGGTGAGGACTGGGGATCTGGATGGGCCACCACAGCCGCTGCTCCACCATCAACCACAGCCACGGGGGCTGAAGCCATCCACCACATGGCTGAAGCAAGTCTGCGGGACTCATCCCTCACCTCCAACTTCCCATTCCATCTCCTTACTGCTGCCCTGCGGAGTCTACATACGTAATTACTGATCAGGAAAACTAGAAAGAAATCACTGGCCTCTATTTGTGGTTCAAACCCACCAGCCACTCCTCACAAGGAAGACTGGGCAATCTACTTCTGTGGAGATAGTGCCTCGGAAACCCCAGGAGGAGTCACCGTGAGTCAGAATCCACTCGACTGCAGTAAGTATGCTTATTTTTCAATTAAGTGATAACCCTCTCAGTGGCCAATTCTTATTTAAAACAAAGATGTTTAAGCTCATGCCATTAGACAAGATCAGGCAATTCAAGGCCTTGAGCCTACAGGCAGGGTAGCATTAGCTAGTAATAGTCTATCTAGCTCAGTTAAGTGTTCCAACTGCCTTTGGAAAGTTTTCTTGGTTCTCTAATTCCTTTCCAAAGGAATAACCAATTATCATTACTGTTAAGAATGGGATTAAAACTATACACTAGTTCACGGTGTTTCTAAACCCCTTTAAATGGCTTACTCTTTCTAGTTAAATATGCTTCAGAAATATCACCAGCTTCAAATATGTTTGGTTTGGATTTCCCTAGGTCAGAACACATCATTTTCATATCCTCCTAGCCCGTTAGACACAAGACCTCTTGGAAGGACACACACATTGCAAACCTTCTCAAGAAGGCCAGAGGTGACAAAGGAGAAAGAATATGATCAAAATATTGCTCTTCCTTGGGATAATGACATTAATTGGACAATAAACAATTTTGTGTGCAAGAGTTGAAAAGGGAAAGATTAACTCGCCCAAGAAGGCTGGAAAGTTTTCTGCAGAGGAGGTAATGTCTGAACCAGGTCTGAAAGGGTTACTAGACAGTTGAGCAGGAATTTCAGGACAAAGAACAGCATATGTGTGTTAGTTATCTACTGCTATATAACAAATTACCCCAACCTACTGCTTTAAAGCAACAAGGACATTTAAGATTTCACATAGTTTCTGTGCATTAGGACCTTAGAAGCTGCTCAGCTGGGTGGTTCTGGTTTAGGGTATTACAGTCACCTCATATGCATGTGAAAGCTGGAAAATGAATAAGGAAGACTGCAGAAGAACCTGTGTCTTTGAATTATGGTGTTGCCAAAGAATATTGAATAAACCGTGGACTGCCAAAAGAACAAACACATTTGTCTTAGAAGAAATAGAGCTGGGACGCTCCTCAGAAGTGAGGGTGAGACTTCATCTCACTTACTCTAGACAGGTTATCAAGAGGGATCAATCTCCGGAGAAAGACATGATGCTTGGTAAAGTTAAGAGCCAGTGAAAAAGAGGAAGACCCTCAGTGAGATGGACTGACACAGCGGCTTCAACAATGGGCTCAGACAGCAATGCAGGATGGTGCAGGACGGGGCAATGCTTCGTTCTGTTGTACACAGAGTTGCTGTGAGTCAGAACCAATCTGACGCTCCTAACACCAACAACATGATTAGTAATCAAGTTGTGGATGGGGCAGTAATCATTGGAAAACTTGACTGGGGCCAGAGGATTTGCTTTGAGATGGTTCACTCACACTGCTGGTGAGTTAGTGCTGGCTGCTAGCAGGAAGCCTCATCTCTTCACTGCCACGTGGCTCTCTCCACAGGGTTACTTGAGTGTCCTCACAACATGGCCGTTGGCTTCCTGCATGCCAAGAACGAGCAAGAATGATCTAGTCTTGGAAGCATGCAACATCATTACTACAATATCCTATTGCTTACACAGGTCACCCATCAGAGTGGGAGAGGATAACATAAGAACAAGGACACTGGGAGGTAGGGATAACTGGAGTCATCTCAGAGGCCGGCTACCATAATATGCAAAAGAAAGAAGTGCATTCTTTGAGGGAAAGACAAAAGGCTGAAATCACTGGAATGTACAGTGAGTTAGGGAAACAGGCAAGAGATAAAGTCGGAATGCTTGGGTCAAACTGTAGTTTAGATGAAAGTGTGTAGGCCACCGTAACTGCCGATCTCTCCTTCATCTCATCTTTTGGGATCTGGACTCAGGAGCCAAGGGCATCCATAGCACCATTAGAGTCCCAAGGAATGAGTGCCTTCCATGAAGTGGCCTTCCAGATAGCTTATCTGGCTCCACACCTTCCAGAGGACCCAGACTAGCTCTTCTACATCCTCCACTCTGACTAGCCTCCCCCCAAACCCAGATAAAGAGCTTCGGGCCCCAGAAGACTGATTTCTTCTCTTCCCATGGGCTCTCCCCCTGCGTAGCTTGATGGCCTGTATTGGTTTGGAACTATTTCAATTCCTGTTTGTCATGAGCAGACCATGTCTGACAGCCTCTTTTGTTTTACACAGATCTGGCATTAATCCCATTTCTACCCCTGCCCCTGGCTTGATTAGTGAATGGGTAACCAATCAATGGCATTCTCGGACAGTCACCTTCCTTTGGGTAAGGTGGGAATAACAACACAGCTGTTGAAAGAAGGAATATGATAACAAATTTGCAATCTCTAGCTCTCAGAGGTAAAGCTTGAAATTATCATGTCTGAGGCTCATGGCCTTCTCTTATCTCCCTGATCTCATCAAGTTAGAAAGAAAGTTTACACAAAACTCATCAACCTGACAAGAGGCGTCCTCTTTCTGTAGAATCTTATCAAAAGGTATTCCCTTTGGTGTCAACATGTTGGTTCAAAACAAAAACAAACCCCAACCAAATCTACTATTGACAAGTGAACTCTGACATATGGCAGCTCCGTGTCGTACAGAGAACTGCCCTATAGGGTTTTTGTGGCTGCAGTCTTTATGGAAGCAGGTCTCCAGGACCACCTTCTGCAGTGTCATTGGTGGGTTTGAACCGCCAACCTTCACGTTAGTAGTTGAGTGCAAACCACCGGTGCCACTCAGGGACTTATCCCTGCTGGTCTGGTTTCTGTAAATTGCTCACCAAGTTCTCTATGAGCGTCCCGGTTGAGGTATTGGCACGGATTTCCACCAGCCTTTCCACCTTAGGAGCAGAGGTGTCCTCAGCCACACTGTTGTCCAGCAGCCACCAGAACAGAGATGGGTCAATTTATCTTTCACTGTTGGTGAGGACATCATGATGACTGGAATTTCAGAAAGGAATTGCTTCCTTCAGGTGTGGTGATGAGAGAAGGTCTGGGATCTGGAGGCCACGAGAACATCTCTGTCTAGTGGGGTAGGGAACATCTTCAATATATATGGGCTCTCCCAGGGGTAGGAGGGAGCAGGCACTACTCAGTTCCTCTAGGGTGGAGGGTCTTAGTCTTTGCTGTGCCATGGACACCTTCAGCAGTTTGTAGCTTCCTCAGAAGAATGTTTTCCATCATAAAATGAATACATGGAACTGGAAAGGTCAGACACTGAAGTACACTTGTCACACATGCTTCTTTTTTTGTAACTCCTCGTCTGTGCTATGTCTAATGATGCATTCATTTCAAAGTCATGAGAGGGACCATTTTTAATATATCTGTGCCTCCTGCAAGGAGACAGGAAAACAGCTGTGACGTCTGTTGGCCACAGAGTCATAGGTATGGCTAGCGCTCCGAACGGAAGAAAGCACCAAATGCAACCAGTGGGTCAAGGAAAGAAAAAGGCAATACTCTTCTTGTCCAGGTTCATGGGCCCCTTGGAGTTTTCCCATACATCTTAGGCTAGGACCCTGTCTCTAGGGAAGTTACCAGAATGTTTCAGAGAATTTTTCAGGAGATGCCAAAGGAGCATATCCTGAGGTTTCATGACACTGCCACATCACCAGGAGGCTTATTAGGCGGGACACAAATGGCTTGCTTGTATGAACCTATTTCTCATTTTGTTTTTTAAACATCACTGTAAACTTGCATTATTTTACAGAGATTCTTTCAAGCTACCACTCGTCATCTAGTGCAGACCAGTGTTCACATTATCTGCTCTAAGGCAGCGCTGCAGACAGCTGCTGTCAGGTGAGCCACTCGGCCGGCGTCCAATAGGGAGGGGAGGGACCTGTCTCCCATGCAGCCCGCTGGATCTGAGCACCCCAGAGTCACTCAGTAGACAGCTCCGGGAGGTGGGCTGTGTCCTGCCGGGAAGTCAGTGCTGAGAATGCCAATCCAGGAGCTGAACACCTGAGCCCTCCCTACCTTCAGTTTGAGAGAAGGTGTCCACAAAGCCTCCGCAGCCCTGGGCCCACCTGGCAGGATGGTGAGCAGCACGCTTGCTGTTTCGTGGTGATGGCGACCCTTTTCTTTTCTGTTCCGACATCTCTAACAGGAACTTTGCCCTGCACTTCCCTCCTTCCCCCAAAAAACTTCACTCACCTTTACGGCAAGCCCTTGTAAGGGACGTGCTAGGGTTTGGTTGGAAGCCCCAGTGTTCTGGCCTCATGACCTCTGGGGGACTTGAGCTCCAGTCCCTTTGAGGCTGTGCCCCTAAGCTGCATCTAGAGGGCAGGTGAGGACTGGACCTCAGCCTGGCTCAGCTCCCCTCTCACCTGTGTGTGGCCAGGGGTCCGCACAGGGAATAGGCACCTTTGCCTGTTATGCACAATGGTGCCTCATGGGCTGGGGCAGCCCTGTTCCCTGCTCTGCCTTGGGGGAGGGGACGGTGGCATTTGATTGGGGAGTGTGGCTGCTCACGGGAGACACGTTCCCTGCCACTGTGCTGTGTGGAGCTGTCCTGGGACACCCCTGGCTTCTCAGTTACCCTATCTGGTAAACCGGGCATGGGAATTCCAGCCTTGTGGGGTTCCTGTGGGTATTAGGGACACCATATAAGCCTATCTGAAACAACGGATGCTGTCAGCGCTGGCTGTCCAATGATGAGGCCCATGCGCACACCCTCGCACTTAGTAGCTGGTCTAACACCAAGGAGAGGCCAGACTCGAAAGAGCTGTCAGATCTTCCCTCCTCTGGAAGGCCAGGACTCAGGGCCCGGGGAGGCTTCCATGATGCAAAATATGGCTTTCAAACCATTCTGAAGCAGAGGAAGGAAATATCTGAAGGAATGAAATTTTGGTTCCCACATGGTAAACAGAGAAGACTATCGTTGGATTCCTGCAGCCATTTCTATAGTGGTTCTTTCAAAAGGTCAGAGAAAAAAAATGCACATCCTGTGGCTGTCTTCACAATGCAGAAACACACAGCACAATACATCAACTAAGCTGCCTGGTGGGCTTCACGAAAGGACGGGTGAGCAGCGGCCTGCTGGTGTTCGCAACGGTCCCATTTTGCTGAGAGGAACCACGGCCGTGGCCACGTCACTTTGAGAAAGGAGAATGCTCATCATCTCACAAGGGGGTGTTTCAACAAGATTTACTTTAACATGCCTTTAAAAACATTCTCCCCTGACACGTGAAGTGCCTTGCCTGCAATCATGGCCAATGCTGGTCAGGGCCAAGGGGCCTGGTCTGACTCCCACAGCTTTGCTGAGGCATAGATAGGCCCACGTGGAAAGCTGTCTCTGTCCCTGCAGGGGACAGTAATGATGCCCCACAGTTAGCAGGACCCTAAGGTGCCAATCGGTCGCACAGGGGTGGTTTCATCTCTCCTGAGGACCAGCAGTACAACTGCTTTTTAAAAAGATGAACACAAGTGTATCTCTAGTACAGAAGTAATACATGGTCATTGCACCCAAACTATAAAATACAGGTCACAGCAAGAGGGCTTCCTGACCCAGCCCTCTTCTCTGTGCGTGCCTGGGTTAGGTCATTCAGTCCTCATAACGGCCCTGGGAGAGAAGCACTGCTTTTACAGACGCAGAAAGAGAGGCGCAGTTCTAACTGAGAGGGACTTGTTCTCTGCATCATGCTGCTTCCATACAATGGAGTCCTCTGGGGCAGCCACACTGATGTGGAGGAATGACGAGAAAGTAATCATGCCTAACAGGTGGCCAAGCTAGTAACGGTCCCATTGTCACAGAGCAGGGAAGGGGCAGAGCTAAAATTCCAAGTCAAGCAACTTGGGTCTGAAGACTATTGTCTTAGACATTGCATGTCAGAAAGCTGAGATCACTGAGAATCCAGAGATGACCACTAACACACTCACACAAACCTCCACACCTGGGAGCACGATGCCATGCACATAGGACAACTTACACACTCACACAAATCCCTCCACACCTGAGACCATGATGCCATGCACATAGTATGACTGACATACTCACACAAACCTCTCCACACCTTGGAGCATGATGCCACGCACATATGATGACCTACACACTCACACCCCCCCCTCCACACCTGAGACCATGATGCCATGCACACAGGACAACTTACACATTCACACAAACCTCCACACCTGGGAGCACGATGCTATGCACATGGTACAACCTACACACTCACACAAACCCCTCCACACCTGGGATCATGATGCCATGCACATGTGTGTGTACGTGTACGAAAGAGAATCAGAGAATCAGTTAGGCAGTGTTTTCAGAATTATAATATACTGCAAACAACTTTCTAGATCACTCAATATTTTTCCACATTTTTAATGATTTTAAGGAATGCCAACGTAGGAACAGAGCACACTTTATTGAACAGAGCCCTGAAGGCTGATTCATTAAATAAATATACAGCCGTCACCTTGCTGCTGGATCTTTGCATACACAGTTGATTATGTGGAAATGCTGGGTCAAAGAATAACCGAAAAGCCACTGTCACCGAGTCACTTCAGACTCATAGGGAACCTCGTTGGCTTTCCGAGGCTGTAAATCTTTATGGAAGTAGATTGCCTCACCTTCCTCTTGCAGAGCAGCTCGTGGGTTTGAACTGCCAACCTTCTGGCTAGCAGCCAAATGCTTTACCCATTATGGCATCAGAGCTCCTTTGGGTCAAAGAGTATTAGGGCGATTTCTTAAGATCCCTTGATTATCATTGCCCAAAGAGCCAACAAATGAATTGTGCCAAATTCCATTTCTACCTTAGGGCGGGAAGGAGCCTTGTGCTCCATACCTCCTCGCTCTGAGCTACAGGAACCATCTGGTGTCAGTGACCTGGAAGAAAGCCACCTGGCCTGGACAATGCTGGGCACTGAAGTCTGTAGTCAGGGTGTCAGAACAAAAGCTGCATCAAAAGTTCAGTGTTTCATTTTACTGTGTTGAAAAGAAGGTTCAAAATTGACTTATTTCAGTGGTCACCACTCAAATCATTATCAGTAACATTGTCCATACAGTAAGGGAAAAAAAAAAACAAAACACATGGTCAGCAGAGGAGACAGGCTGATAAAGACTCCAGTCTCAGTGACAGCAGACATCTCTGTTTGTATCACTTGAGTTACGTTAGCCCTCTCATTAAATTAAGATTAAACGGAATGTCAAGGACTTAGTCTACTGACCAACCCATGATGACCCACACCAGGTGCTCAAAAACTGTCACAGTGGTTTATTATCCTGACCTCTGTAGCATGTCCATGGATGACAGAAAAGGGTACTGACAGGTTATGGAAAGCCTTCAGGAAAGAAGAGACACCTGATCTAGGAGGTCCCTTCTTGTTTTCAAGTGACCCTAAGAAAATTTCAGTGTCCTTCTGTCCTCTGGTTCTCCTCACTGCTATCCTATGTTGGCCTAAGAGATTCCATTTGGGTCTAAGACTAAGCTCAAGGAAGGGCCCCTCGTCTGTCAAGTGCTCCAGTCACCCCCAGGGCCCTGTCTTTCTGCTGTCAGGGCTCTGACACTCTACCAAAACAATCTTTCCAAGATGGTTCCATCCAATATCTAGGCTCCATTTAGACAGCACCTGTGGATGCAATCATTTGGGATGGGGTTTCTCTGTTATATAAATGAGGCCATGTCAGCGTAGGGTGTGTCCTCAACCCACTCAGTTCTGAGATATAAAAGGAGCAGACTAGGCACCGAGAAACAAGCACAAATTGGGGAAGACAATGCCACGTTGAGATCTGCAAGGAACGCCGAGAAGAACATGAGAGAAGCTGAGACAAGGACACTTCCCCAGTGTGCCTGAGAGTGAGCCTTGCCCTGGAGCTGGCTGCTTGAACTCAGATTCCTAGTCTCCTAAACTTCTGTTTGCTCAAGCCACTGACTTCCGTTACAACAGTGTTAGGGAACTAAGACAGCCTCTTAAAATAAAAATTAAAGAGACGTGGATCCTGGGCCATTTGAAACGCTAGGAGTGCCTTGCAGAATGTCTTGAGATGGTCTGCTTGGTCTGTTTTTATCTAAGTATTTGAGCTTCTGGTCACCTTCCTTCAATGCTCTGCAGTGGCAGGAGTCCAGAGCTTGTCCTATCCCAAGCCTCGGCTGCAAGTCGAGCACAGTGAGGTGTTACATGAAACAGCTACTTTCCAATGATTCTCAACCTGCCTTCCCTTCCTTAAATGATGGTTGCTCTCAGCGTGGCAGGAGCAGAGTGTTCTCCTATGGTCCTCACCAGCGTGAAGCTATTCCCAAGCTAGGAATTCTCTCTCAGTCAGGAGCTACCTCTACCAACACGGCCATCCACACAGAAGGGATTGAGAACAATGTTATTTGAGCTCAATAACTGGAAAATCTGTTGATGAAGCAAGACCTGCCTTAACACTTTGAAGTGGCTAACCGTAGCTCTCCCCTGATAAAGGGAGATAAACAGCTCTCGGAAAGAACTTTCTCCCCCAAAGAAGAAAAAGTTTTTCAATTTTTAACGGCACTTCACATTAAATAAGATGGAGAAGTTTAAAATGACAGCAAAATAGAAGCACTCAGAATTCACTGTCATCCTGCGTTTTAACTTGTTATTCTTACCATACAAAAGCAAAAAAAGAAAAAGCTTACAGAATTAAACATATGTCAAATCCAAAAGGATGACTCTCTCTTAATGACAAAGTTAAGTGTCTCTTGATTCAACATGTGCCAAGCGGCTCTGATTGTCTAATACTTTAAGACGCACAAGCACAGAAAACACAATAGGCTGCTGTTTCTTCTAGGGAACAATCTGCAGACTTAGATTCAAGTGCTCACTCCTCATCTCATCTCTTGACTGAGCCAGACACCTCTGTCAATCAACCTGCCAGTTACCAAGGACCCTCAAGCCCACCTCCAAAATGTCTCCACTGGGTCACTGATCATCTCCTCTTTAGCTACCCACTTTTCTTGCCAAGCCTCAGCTCTGCTCAGTCTGCGTTTAACAGAGCAGAGTTTATTGTTTAAGTAATTGTCAGTGGTTTGCCATGTGGAATGGCACTCAGATCCGTCTGTCATCTCTCTCGGCTTCCTGGTCTGTTCCAAGATCTCTCTGTACCACGCCTCCAACTCTTCCGTATTTCTAGAAGCAACAAAGGAACGTGCCCTGACTCTGCTCACTCTCCTCCTCGGCCCAGGAGGCCCTTCCCCTGACTTCACGCAGGTTCCTGCTTACCCACTAGGGCTCATCTGCTTTGGCTGCTGTCGGCGTGTCTGTTTCATTTCCACACCAGACAGCTCCATCACTGCATCCCTGATGTGCAGCAGTGGGCCACAGATGCGACAGGTATTTGTAGGTGTGCAATAACTCAACACCCATCCCTGAAGCGTGGGTGCTGGATGACCCCAGCCTATCATCCGACTAAGCCTGCTGGATTCTCTACACGGGCAGAGCACAAACTTCCTTCCTGCAGAAGAAAGAAATTCCACCTTCTCTCTGCTTCTCCTGATCTACTTTCAATCATGACAAGACCTGACAGTCACTAATGGTTATCGGGTGCTTATTACGATTTCAGCAACACTCTAAGTATTTGTCCCCAAATGCCAGTTGTGACTCCCTGCGTGTCACAGCAGAACTGTGCTCCAGAAAGTTTTTAATGGCTCATTTGGGGGAAGGAAACCACCAGGTCTATCTTTCATGCCTCTGGGTAGACTCGAACCTCCAATCTGACAGTTAGCATCCAGTGCACTAACTGTTTACACCACCAAGGGGATTGGATCTTTCCAGTAAGCTCACAGGATATACAACCTGTTGCCACTGAGTCAACTCCAACTCCTACTCTGTCTTTATAGGACAAAGTAGAACTATCTTGGAGGATTTTCAAAGCTGTAAATCTTTTAGGGAGCAGACTGTCCCATCTTTCTCCTGTGGAGTGGGTGGTGGGTCAGAACCATGGACCTTCTGGTTAGTAGCTAAGAACTCAACCACTGTGTCATGAGGGCTACAGAATAAAACCAAAAAACCAAACCCATTGCCACTGAGTCAATTCTGACTCATAATGACCCTACAGGATAGGGACCCTAATTACCCTTATTGTGGAAGGTGGAGAAATAGGGGCTTAGAGAGATTAAGCAATTTGCCCAAAGTCCCAGAGCTGGGAAGAGGTGGATGTAGGCTGTGAGGCCAGAGACTGAGCAGGCAGCACCCATGCCCTGGACCATCCTTCTCAGACAAGGTTTCAGCTAAGCTGAGGTCAGACTAGGCAACAAGGACAGTTCTGGCTCTGCTAGCTTGATAAGCCAACCTTAGGAGCATCGTTGCTATTTGCACTGAGTTAATTCTGGTGCAATGGTTAAGCATTTGGCTGCCAACCGAAAGGCTGGAGGTTCAAACCCACCCAGCGGCTCTGTGGGAGAAAGACTTGGTCACCTGCTGTCATAAAGAGGACAGCCTAGGAAACCCTATAAGCAGTTCTACTCTGTAACACATGGGGTCACTGTGCAACCTTAGGGGTATGGGCCCCCTCTGAAGGCAGACAATGCACCCAGCCTTCTTGGTACGATTTATTGAGCACATAGAACTGAAGGAGGACACCCCCCTCTCCCCCCCCGTAAAGGCCAGTGCCAGCAGCAGTGGGCTCAGTACAAAGAGCTGAATCTTAGACCCCAGGGTTTAGGATCCTGCTTCTGGAATGTCTCATCCTACTTTAGTTGCTGACACGTCAGGCCCAGCGCGATCTGCACGGCACGGTTCACCATCTGTGTTTCCTTTGTGAGGATAATGCGTGATTTAAAAAATAATAACACAATTTATTCACAACTACTCAGCGTGATGTCCTCCAAGTTCATTTTATGAAGTGATTCGCTGATTCTTCATTACTCTTTAATGTTGCATAGTATTCCACTGTGTGTATGCACCATAGTTATTCATTCATCTGTTGATGGGCACTTAGGCTGTTTCCATCTCTTTGCTACTGTAAATACTGCTGCAATGAACATGTGTGGCACCTATCTACTTGTGTCCTGTATCACTAAAGAAAAGGAAGACACAGAGAGGTGTGCACAAGAGGCAGAGATAATAAAGGCAAATACCACTGCACACACAATACTGCATTATCAGTAACGTTGTTATTGTTAGGTACTGTTGAGTTGGCTCAATAGAACGAAACACTGCCCGGTCCTGTGCCAGACTCACAATCCTTGCTATACCTGAGCCTGTCGTTGCAGCCACTGTGTCAATCCATCTCGTTAAGGGTCTTAACCTTTTTTGCGAACCCTCCACTTTACCAAGCATGATGGTATCCTTCTCCAGGGAATGGTCCCTTCTGGCAACATGACCACAGTAGGTGAGACGAAGTCTGGCCATTCTTACCTCCAAGGAGCATTCCAGCTGCACTTCTTCCAGGACAGATTTGTTCCTTCTTCTGGCAGTCCACGATACTTTTGGTATTCTTTGCCAACACCACAACTCAAAAGTATCAACACTTCTCTGGTCTTCCTTATTCATTGTTTAGCTTTCACATGCATATGAGGCGACTGAAAATACCACAGCTTGGGTTAGTTGCACTTTATCAGTCTTCAAAGAGACATCTTTGCTCTTCAGCGTTTTAGAGAAGTCTTTTGTAACAGATTTGCCTAGTGCAATTATGTCATGTGATGTCTTGACTGATGCTTTCACGGGTGTTGAATGTGGAAACAAGTAATATGAAAGCTTTGACAACTTCAATCTTTGCTGCATTTATCATGGTGCTGTTTATTGCTCCAGTTGTGAAGAATTTTTGTTTTATGGTGAGGTGTAGTCCATACTGCAGACTGGAGTCTTTAATCTTCATCTGTAAGTGTTTCAAGTCATCTTCACTTTCAGTAAGCAAGGTTGTGTCACTGTTACATTGCAGGTTGTTAATGACTCTTCCTCCAATCCTGATGCCATGTTCTTCTTCATATAGTCCAACTTTTTGGATTATTTGCTCAGCATATAGACTGAATAAGTATGATGAAAGGATACAACTCTGAAGCATAACCTTCTTTTTTTTTTTTTTTTAAATTTTATTTTGATTTGGGTGGAGATTTACAAAGTAAATTCACTTTTCATACAGCAGTTCACATATACTTTGTCTCATGTCATTGAC
>NW_006921644.1:7818493-7891365 GCF_000298275.1 Orycteropus afer afer | reverse complement strand
TTTTCTTCTTTCTTCTTGACGAGGAGACACCTATTGTTGCATCTAGATGGCAGCTTGCTAGCTTTTAAGATCCCAGTTGCTACTCACCAAAGTAGGAGGTGGAACAATGTTTTGTATAGTATGAGCATAACCTTCTTGATTTTGAACCATGCGGTATTCCCTTGTTCTGTTCGAAGGACACCCTCCTGGTGTATGTACAGGTTCCTCATGAGCACAATTAAGTGTTCCAAAATTCCCATTCTTTTCAATGTTATTTATCATTTATTATGATCCACACAGTCAAATGCTTTTGTGTAGTCAATAACACAAGTGACTATCTTTCTGGTATTTTTGCTTTCAGCCAAGATCCATCTGACATCAGCAATGATATCCTTCATTCCATGTCCTCTTTGGAATCCAGCTTGCATTTCTGGAATTTTCCTGTCAATTATCTTTAGCAAGATTTTTTCTTACATGTGATATGAATGATATTGTTTGAGAATTTCCACAATCCGTGGGATCACCTTTCTTTGGAATGGATACAAATATGGATCTCTTCTAGTCAGTTGGCCAGGTAGCTGTCTTCCAAATTTATAGACAACTAAGTGCCTCTAGTGCCGCATCCATTTGCTAAAACATCTCAGTGAGTATTCCATCAATTCCTGGGGACTTTTTTTTTTTTCCCCAATTCCTTCAGTGCAGCTTTGACTTCTTCCTTCAAAACCATTGGTACTTGATCATATGCTACCTCCTGAAATGGATGAACATCAACCAATTTCTTTTTGGTACAATGACTCTGTGTATTCCTTCCATCTTCTTTGGATGTTTCCTGCATCATTCAATATTTTGCCCACAGAATCTTTCAATATTGCAACTCAAAAGTTGAATTTTTTGTTCACTTTTTTTCAGCTTGGGACATGCTGTGCATGTTCTTCCTTTTTGGTTTTCTGACTCCAGGTCTTTGCACATTTCATTATAATAACGGACTCTCTTCTTGAGCTGCTCTTTGAAATCTTCTGTTCAGCTCTTTTGCCTTGTCATTTCTTCCATTTGCTTTAGCAACTCTCCATTCAAGAGTAAGTTTCAGAGTCTCTTCTGACATCTGTTTTGATCTTTCTTCCTTTCTTGTCTTTTTAATGACCTTTTGCTTTCTTCATGGATGATGTTTCTGATGTCATCCCACAATTCCTTTGGTTTCTGGTCACTGACATTCAGTGCATCAAATCTATTCTTCAGATGGTCTCTAAATTCAGGAGGGATATAATTGAGATCATATTATGGCTCCTGTGGACTTGTTTTAATTGTTTTCAGCTTCACCTTTAACTTGCATATGAGCAACTGATGGTCTGTTTCACAGTCAGTTCCTGGCCTTGTTTTGGCTACAGATATTGGGTTTCTCCATCACCTCTTTTCACAGATGTAGTCAATCCGATTCCTGTGTATTCCATCTGGTGAGTTCCACAAGTATAGCCACTATTTATGCTGGTGAAGAAAGGTATTTGCAATGAGTAAATCATTGGTCTTGCAAAATTCTATCATGCGATCTCTGTTGTCATTTCTGTCACCAAGGCTGTATTTTCCAGCTACTGGTGATTCTTCTTTGTTTCCAACTTTTGCATTCCAGCCACCAGTGATAATCAGCACATCTTGATTGCATGTTTGGTCAATTTCAGACTGCAGAAGTTGGTCAAGATCTTCAATTTCCTCACCTTTGGCTTTGGTGGTTGGTGTGTAAATTTGAATAATAGCCATGTAAACTAGTCTTCCTTGTAGGTGTATGAATATTATCCTATCACTGACAGGGTTGTACTTCAGGATAGATCTTGAAACATTTTTTGGGACAATGAATGCCACATCGCTCCTCTTCAATGTGCCATTCCCAGCATAGTAGATCATATGGTTGTTTGATTCAAAATGGCCAAAACCAGTCCATCTCAGCTCCCTAATGTCTAGGATACTGCTCTTTATGCATTCCACTTCATCTTGACCACTGCCAGTTTTCCCAGATTCATACTTCATACGTTTCATATTCTGATTATGGATGTTTGCAGCTGTTTCTTCCCATTTTGAGTTTTGCCACATCAATAATAGCAAACACTGATTAGATTTAGGTAGATAGATAGGTAGACAGGCAAGAATATCAGGTAGGAACAGGTGAATGGGAACATACCTATGACCATACATAGGTTTGGCAGACAATATTCCTACATACATATTTGTATGTGCTATAAAAATTTCCATATGCAGTTTAAAGCTAACAAGGGACAAAATAAGGATGA
Organism: Orycteropus afer afer; assembly: GCF_000298275.1. NCBI lineage: Eukaryota > Metazoa > Chordata > Mammalia > Tubulidentata > Orycteropodidae > Orycteropus > Orycteropus afer. The sequence goes on along the minus strand of NW_006921644.1, from coordinate 7,889,107 downwards.
CTTTTTAGCCACAACTAGCACCTTAAGGGAGGGAGTTGCTGGGCCTGTGGGTTGGGAACCATGGTCGTGGAGGATTTCGAGCTCAATTGGCACAACACAGTATACAAAAGTACTGTTCTACGTCTTACTTCAAGTGAGTAGCAACTGGAGCCTTAAAAGCTTGTGAATGGCCTCTAAGATGCAACTACTGGTCTGTCCTCATCTGGAGCGAAGAAGAATGAAGAACATCAAACATGCATGGAAACAGTTAGTTGAAAGGACTAATGGACCATGAGAACTTCAGCCTATATGACTGAAAACCAGAAGGCCTAGATAGTGCCCAGATGTCAATTCTAATCACTCAGAATATGATAAAAATTAAAGATCCTGGATAGAGAAGGAAAAAAATATGTAACAAAAGTCAAAACATTAAAAAAAAAAAAAAAAAGAGACCAGGCTTACTGGTGTTACAGAGACTGGTGAAACCCTCGAGACTATGGCCCTAGGTCACCCTTTGGGCCTGGAATTGAACTCACTCCTGTGGCTTAACTTCCAGTCAAACTAGAGACAGGCCTACGAGGTGAACATGTCCACCAGGAGATGCACTCCCTAGAACCATCAACCACGGGTGATCAGAAGGGCAGCATTTGTACAGGGAGAAGCCAGGGAGACAGGAATGCAAGGCAGGAAGGACACGGGAAGGGTGACCCTAGGGAGGAAATGGAGGACATATTGTGGGGAACGTAACCATTGTCATAAAACAAAATATGTATGACCTGTAGAGTGTAAAACAAATCCACTTTGTAAAATTTCACCCAAATCACAATAAAAAGTTAAAAAACAAAATAGCTGTGGTACTGTTAGCTCTCCAAAGTAAGGAAAATAATATTTTTAAAATTATAGGCTTATTTAAAAGTAATTTGCTTGACATTTGAAAGCGGTATCGGACCTTGAGGGTCACAATTTTAGCCCTCTAATAATGTATTTTAGAATTTTCATTCAATTACTCAGACACTAAATGTGATTTTCACTCCTTGAGCTCACCATGGAAACGCTAAGGCCAGGCATAGATGAGTCTCCCCACCCTCCGATGCTGACAACTCGATTTCCAGGTGGATTTAAAAGCAAGGTGAAGTCAACCCATGGACATGCATTTGGTGGACATACTTCTAAAGCATATACAGTAATCCCTCTGGTGCATAATGAGAACGTTTTGGGAGTGTACAGCCTACAGAGCTAAGAAACAGCCTCCAGAGAGGCTTGTGAAAATGGTGCAATGGATTGTTTTACATGCCCTTTCTTGCCATGGATGTAACTCCCAGCAAAACACTGGGTGGGACTATACAAATAAGGTGCATGTGACCCACCAAGGGGATTGGACAGCTTGCTAATGATACAAATAAGGTGGCTGGCACCCTAAGGAGGGGATTGGTCAGATCTGTCATCCTGCTAGGCTTAAAATGAGCCACCTCAGAGGTGCAAAGGGGCATCTCACTACTATGAAGAGAAGGAGAAAGGAGTAGACAGCATCCTTTGGACCCAGGGTCCCTGTGCTGAGAACCTCCTGGACTCAGGAGACAAAGAGTGAGAGCGCTATCACTGGAGACAGTGCAAGGCAGCAAGAAGCAACAGCAGAGAAATGGTAGTAAGAGAAGCAACAGAACCAGGAGATGAGCAGGAGACAGCACAGTAGGCTTACAGGCCCACAGAGGGAGAAAGCTGAGTGCTTCAGGAATGAGGCTTGCTGGCAGAGTTGGGTGCCTCTGGGCACTTGCTGATTGAGCTACACTTGCTGACCCACGGAACTAGAGAGCTGAGCACACTCAGACTGAGGCGTACTGGAGGAGTGGCGTGCCTCTGGGCACTTACTGGTATTGCTGAAGAGCTTTGTAACCCTTGCCCAGCAAGGCAGAAGGTGGACCAGGCCAAGAAGTCTGAGAGGCTGATGGGTCAAGGAGTGGAGAGAGTGAGGCCCAGGGAGATGCCTGTCTGTGGGTAAGGCCAAGAAGATGTCCTGACCAAAGAACTGTATCCTGAGTGTTCCTGATCCTGAATTATAACCTTCTACTTCCCTAATAAAGCCCGTAAGTTTGAGTACTGTCTGTGAGTTCTGTGTGGCCAGTGCAGTGAATCATCAAGCCCAGCAGAGGAGTAGGGAGTGCTGTGAGAGGGACGGTTGGTGGCAGACTTGGTAAAAAGGTTGGAGAGAGAAGGCATGTTTGACCTTCACCTCATAGGAATCAGCCCTGGGCTGCTGCTGCTGCTGCTGATTTGATTGTGACTCACAGAGACTCTTTAGGACAGAGTAGAACTGCCCTATAGAGTTTCCAACTCTGTGCATCTTTACAGAAGCAGACAGTCTCATCTTCCTCCTGAGGAGTGGCTGGTGGCTTCAAACCTCTGACCTTTTTGTTAGCAGCCAAATGCTTTTATCAGCATACCAGCAGAGCTCCAGGTTCTAAGGACAGGTGGCTTGATTTGGTATCATAAATTCCTTCTGTTTATGGAGATGTGACCTATGTGACAATATTTTAACAGCATTGTTATCATCAGACACCTACTTGCCTTCTGACTTGCAGCTGCACATCCAAATTCATTGGCTATTTTGCAGAGACGTTCCCCCTAACGCTCTCCAGTGCTCATCTTGGACACATTCAAGGGCTCCCAACTCTCTCATGGCAAATAAACTTTCATCAATCTAAAAATGTGTCCTTCTGTGACACTTACCATGGGGAGGAAGGAAGGAATTCTTTCAGTTTTCCACTTTTGGCTTAAAAACTGGGGTATTAGAAAGTTTTAGAAAATCCTTTACCAGCTGAAAATATAAAATAAATCATGTTCACAGTTCCAACATCCTTTATTGTACGTGTTTGCATGGGCAGGCTGTTGCTTCCTCAGGTTCCAAGAAGATTATACATCACCAAGTCAAGGCAAATGGCAACAGAAATAGAAGACCGCTCAGCTCAGACGCCTTAAAGTGACTAATGATACTTTCACAATGCAAATTTTGAGATTACTTTTTAAGGGCCTCTTTGGAAATCGTTTCCATTTGCAAACTAAAAACACCAACAAGCAAAACCCTCTGACCGTTAGATACCCTGAGTAGTTGCAAATCGTGCTTGAGTTCAGAAGTGTGCAGAATTCTGCTCATTAATTTCAGTCCAATGGTCAAGATGATCATCTAAATAAAGCATTTATCAAATGTTAGGGCCGTTTATCTGACTTTATTTTGTAATGCAGCCAGACGCCATTTAAAAACATAGGCTGAGCTGTCAGAATGGAGGGGCCGAGGAGGGTTTTGGATGAGAATTAAAGGGCACTGCAAATGAACACAGATTCCTTCAGGAGGATATCTGCCCCTATGTTCCCCAGGCACGGAGAGGACACAGACGATTTCTCACTTACTCAAGAGGAACAGATCCTTATGCCCTTCCTGTTCACTAAGGTATTTCTCAGCACCTAGAAGACTGGCGGTTCAAACCCACCAGCCACTCTTCAGAAGGAAGGTTGGGCAGTCTACGTCTATAGTGATACTGCCTCAGAAACCCAGGGAGGGGTCGTTATGAGTCGGGTCCCACTCGACGGCAGTGAGTTTGGTTTTTGTTGGCTAGCACAGTACGGGTTACACCTCAACATAAAGAAAACAGAAATCCTCACAACTGGACCTATAAACAATATCATGAGAAATGGAGGAAAGATTGAAGCTGTCAAAGACTTCATATTGCTTGGTTCCCCAATGAGCACCAATGGAAGCAGCAGTCAAGACATCAGATGACGTACAGTACTGGGCCAATCTGCTGCAAAAGACCTTTTTAAAGTGCTCAAGAGCGAAGATGCCTCTTTGAAGACTAAGATGTGCCTAACTCAAGCCATGGTATTTTCAATTGCTTCACATGCATGTGAAAGCTAGACAATGAATAAGGAAGAGTGAAGAAGAGTTGATGCTTTTCAATTGTGGTGTTGGTGAAGAATACTGAAAGTCCCATGGACTGCTAGAAGAAGAAACAAATGTGTTCCGGAAGAAGTGCAGCCAGAATGCTCCTTGGAAGCAAGAATGGCCAGACTTCGTGTCATCTGCTTTGGTCATGTTGTCAGAAGAGACCATTCCTTGGAGGAGGACATCACGCTTGGTGAAGTGGAAGGTCAATGAAAAACTGAAGGCCATCAATGAGATGGACTGACACAGCAGCTACAATGATGGGCTCAGGTACAGCAAGGACTGTGAAGTTGGCACAGGACTGGGCAGTGTTTCCTCCTGCTGTACACAAGGTCGTTATGAGTTGGAGCTGACTCGATGGCACCTAACCCCAGCAGCAGCAGCACAGGTCCTGGCACAAGGTAAGCATGTAAATAAATGAGATGAGCAGATGATGATGCAGAGGCAAGAATGGGCTTTCACAAAATGAGATTCTGTCCTGTGTTTACGCACCCATGTTTCAAGAGGAATCCTGAAAGAACACAGGTGCTTGCTTCATTCATTCATTCATTCACTCATCCAATCACTGTGTGGTACAGGCTGTCAAGTACCTCATCAGGCAGAGTGGTACAAACGGTTAAGCACTCAGCTAGTAGCAGAAAGGTTGACAGTTTGAACCTCCCCAGAGGTACCTTGGAGGAAGCCCTGGTTATCTGCTTCCAAAAGGTCACAGCCATTGAAAACCCTATGAAGCAGAGCTCTACTGTGATACCCATGCGGTGACCATGAACAGGAACCGACTTGTTGGCACTTGGTGGTCCTTATGTTTGGCTATGGGTGGTGAGGTGAGACAAGGATCCGAGGTCCTTGCCTTCATGAGGAAGATGATCTGGTGAGGTTTCAGTGAAAACCAGTGGAAGAGCTGGTGATAGAAAATGCACCAAGTCCCCAGGTGAAATCCAATGTCCATCATCAGTGGGCTTATGGGAAGGGCTGGGCAAGAAATGGGCTGCAGCTCCTGTCCTGGCTGGGGAGCTGGGGATTGCACAGTGAAGCTTACCCAACATCAGCACCAGTGAGGTGCGACTCACAGAACGAGGTGAACGTGTCATGTACACCTGGAGGAGCCTTTTTCCATCTCTGTTACACGTGAACAAAGACAAGATGCAAAGCTGTCACCCAGAGTTGATGGAAGTGGACCTAGATTATCAGCAATTCTAGGAAGTGTGACAAATGGTAGCAGTGTGCTTGAACAATGCTTTGCCATTTGCAAAAGAAACGGAGGTGACAGGACAGCAGTGCAGGGGCCATTATTATTGTCACTGATGACCATTAAAGGGGCTTGGGGAGAAAATGTCTCCCGCCAGGCCACACAGCTGCCGCAGGAGGGACTGGCATCCCAAGGAGCACCCCAGAGAGCAAGCTACATGTGAAGGTGTTCAATGAACTTAAACACTACAGAAGGTCAAGGTTGGAAAGAACCTTGCAGTGGGCTGGACAGTGTCTCCTGGAAGTACATGGCTACCTAGAAACTGTGAAGGTAACTGTATTTGCAAACAGGCTCTTTGCAGGTATCGTCAGGTTAAGATAAGGTCCTACTGGATTAGGGTGGGCCCCGATCCATTGACTACTATTCATGTAAGGAGAGAAATGTGGAAACAGTGCGACTCAGACATACACAGAGGGGACACACCATGTGATGACAGAGGCAGGAAATCAGGGTGACGCAGCTACAAGTCAAAGAACACCAAGACACCGGAAGCTGGAAGAGGCAGGAAAGGCGTCCCCCCCGGAACCTCCAGTGGGAGCCCAGCTCCTTTGAGAATCCTGTGAGAATGAGTGCCTGTGGTTTTCAGACATTCTGTTTGTAGGCACTTGTTACAACAGCCACAGGAAATAAATACAGACCTTAAGGATATCACCCTTCCTGGTAACTTACTCCCTTCTGTGACACCTGAGCAAGGGCAGTCTCAATGGGGAACTCACTACCTCATCTTACAATTTATTGCTGCACCAATCATGGAGCTGACTCCATGGCAACAAGAAACAACAAACATATACTTAAACATATGATGTGCTCTGCATATTTTGACACAAGCCATCCTCACCAACAACCCTCTAAGGTAGGTTCTATTGTTCCCATTTTACAGATGAAAAATTGGGGCACAGAGAGGCCAAGTAATTCATCCGGGTCAAAACCCCAATAGAAGTTGGGGCCAAGATTCTAAGCCCAGATCCGAGCTTGAAGTCTTAAGTACATGGAAACCCTGTCTCCAAAGGCAGGGATTCTCCAGCGTGCTGACCACTTGCATCGTCTGTGACTTTTTTTTTTTTTTTCCATTAAATGTGGAGCATTACCATTGTAATGTATCCTACCAGATGAAACGAAACCCACTGCCAGTTAGGAGATTCCTACTCACAGCACCCCTAGAAGACAGAGCACAACTGCTCCACAGAGTTTCCAAAGCTGTCATCTTCACGGAAGAAGACTGCCTCATCTTTCTCTCACAGAGTGCTGGTGGGTTTGAAACAATGACTTCTGGTCAGCAGTCAAATGCATTAAGCACTGTGCCACCAGAGCTCCTTCCTACAGCAGGAGCAATAGACAAGGCTGCGCCTAAACTCAGGGACATTTCTTCCCCTGCAGGGGGGCCAGCGCTGCCTGGGTCAGCAGTGACCTCTGGAAACCCCGTGCACTCATTTTCATTGGTTCCCGATTTTGGTTAAATTGTGTTTCTCTTTGGGGGCCGTTTATGAGCTGTGGCTAGAAACGCTGAATTCAGTCCCCATACTCAAATGCTTCGTAGTTTAACAAACGCCCAAATGAAAATATTATCAACTTGATACACATTTGCCCCCAAAATAAACTTAACATTTAAATGATCTAACATGTTACCACATTGGTTTGTAAACAGAGAGAAAACATTTTATTTTCTATTCATAAAAAACAGATGCATATGTAGAGAAATCAAGATACTTCATCTTTCTCTTGTAAGAACTTGCAAATCCTTCTGGGGGAGAATGAGAGGTTACAGGATGCTGTGTGTATATGTGTGTGTGTGTGTGTGTGTGTACACATATGCATGTGCACAGATGTTCTGGGCAGGGAGCAAAGAGACGATCAGAAAGCCATTACTTGCCTCAAGGGAAGATAATACGGCAGCCTTACAAATGGACAGTTGGGAGGAGAACGAGTGACAAGACAAAGGACCTGGATTCGGTCCCTTCTCTGTCTACTTTCTTGTATTTTCCAGGTGACAACCACAGTTACAACACAAATTCCATCCTTTCCCCTGCATTGAATTCCCAGTTCTTGCTACGGTCTCCCTTTTCAAGTGAAAATCTTAGTGTGATTACCAGCTCATTCCTGCCTTGGCCTCCAGGCCAACCAACCCCTCCTGAGGCTCTCCAGGAGGGCCAGAGGCTGTGCCAAGTGTGGGAACGTAGCAGGCCCCACCCCCAGGCCGCCCAGGCCAGAGCAGCACTGCCAGGCACCGCTTCCGGAACGCCGGGGTCGCTGTGCAGCTGTGGGGCCCAATACAGATGTCAGGAGCACTCACAACGTGGTCTGAGTTCTGAGCCCCTCCTGCCCTTCCGGCCTCCTCCATCCTCGTCTGGCAGAAAGGTAGGGGAAGGGCAGTGGAAACCGCGTTCTCGAGGGCTTCCCGAGGAAGGAGGGAGACAGAGGCGTCAGCTTAAACGAATGCACGTAATTTCAGATGGCACGGCCTGCTGCAGTCGCTGCTCTTTCGGGGTCACATTTGGCCCCATTTCTCCTTGTAGCCTTTCCCGCCCAGCCACGTGCAAACCTCCCCTTCCCACCCTCACAACACGAAGAGCCTCTGACTCAGGGTCTTGTCTTCGCTTCTGAGCGAACCACATTCCATGCCCGCGCAAGAGAAAACGTATTGCTCTCAGCTCACCTCCCGGTCCAGCAGCGCAGGTGACACGACGGTGACAATGTCGCCTTTCTCAGGATCGATGTAGAACATGTTGGGCGACGGCTTGTCAGGCGTCTGCTGACGGATATTGTACCGCAGCAGGGCATTGTCGGTGGCGGGGTCGTCCGCGTCAAAGGCTGTCATCCGCATCACCGTGGTCCCTGAGGGGGCAGGACGGAAAGGCAGCAGAGGTTACCGGTCACCGTGGCTGACACTGAGGGGCAGGACCCTTCCCCACCAGGCAGTAGCAGTGGAGTAACACGCCAATCACTGTCCAAATTAAAATGGGAAAGAGTTTCCTGAGCTCGGCTGTGCTTTAGCCTTTTTCCTGCCATTCCATCACATTAAAAGACCTGAAATAAAGAAATCTTTGCTGCTCAGCAGAGTGACAGCTTAGCTTACATTTTCCTTGTGTGGAAACATTGTTTGGTTTCCTGGGCTTTCATTCCAGGGTGGATTGGCTTTGTGACAATGGCTGTTTTCATTTTAAGTGTTTACTGGATGCCTACTGTGTGTGCGATCCCGGGCCAGTTGTTGAGGGAAAAGAGGTGCAAAAAGGCACATTTCTGATGTCTGGGAACTCAGAGATTAGTAGGAGAGATAGATACACCCATCTACCCAAGCATGCATGCATGCATCCATCCATCCATGCATCCACCCACCCACCCACCCATCCATCCATCCATCCATCCACCCGTCCATCCATCCATAGAGTACGTAATATTAAAAAGCACAAACAACAGAAGACATAGAACTTTGGCAAAATTAGTAACTTTGTGCATCAAAGGACTTTACCCAGAAGGTGAAGATACAACCTACAGAATGGGAGAAGATATCTGGCATCATATAACTGATGAGGGTTTACTGCTTAGAATATATAAAGAATTCCTACAACTGTATGGCCAAAAGCCCAATTTAAAAATGGGCAAAGAACATGAACAGACATTTCTCCAAAGATGACATAGAAATACCCAATAAGCACATGAAAAGACACTCAACATCACTGGCCACTAGAGAAACGCAAATCAAAACCACCGTGAGATACCACATCACCCTCACCAGGATGGCTGTTATTGAAAAAGCAAAAAAAGAAAAGTACTGTGAAAATGTAGAAAAATGCCTAGCGCCTTGCTGGTAGGAACATACAGTGATGCAGACACTGTGGGAAACAGTTCATGGCCCCTCAAAAACTTAAACATGTAATTATCATATGACCCAGTGGTTCTACTTCTATTTACCCAAAATAATTGAAAGCAGGCACTCAAATAGAGACATGTACACCAATGTTCACTGCAGCATTCTTCAGAATCAACAGAAGGTGGAAGCAAACTAAGTGTCCATCAAGAGATGAACGGATACACCAAATGTAGCATGATCCTACAGTGCATGTAACTCACCCACAGAGGAAGACAATGCTCCAATACACCTTACAACATGGGTGCACTCTGACAACACTGTGTCGAGTGAGGGAAGTCAGATATAAAACGAAGATATGGTGTGGCCCCATGTACATGAAATATGGAGAAAAGGCTGATGCAGAGAGAAAAAGGTTTAGGAGTGTTTACCAATGGCGTGGCGGAAGGGTACATGGAGAGTTACTGATTAAGGGGTATTGAGTTTCTGTTTGCGGTGATGAAAACCTTTTGGAAATAGATAGTTGGTGATATTTGCACAAGGTGAAAACAATTAATGTCACTTAACTGTACCTTTAAAAATGGTTAAAGCAGCAAATGTATTGTTCCATATATCTATCTATCTATAGATAGATAGATATAGATATAGATATATAGATATCCATATATATATAAGTATATATGTACACACACACACACACACACATAAAACAAAAATAAAATTGACAAAATAAAAACCCATACTTATAATTACCAAGAGAAACATGTCCTAGAGCAGAATCAGGCAAAGTCACCTCTGGTGTTGACAACTGGGTGGTTGCTGTAATGGTCACCGTACGTTTCCGTCAGTTTCCTCTTCCACGTAACAGGGCCCAGCCTCGTGCCCCCATGAAACGCGAGCGTCACGACAATGTTGCCGAGTTGGTTCTGACTCACAGCAGCCCTCTGTGGGACGGAGGAAAGCAGAGCCCCGCCGTGTGCTGTCCTCCTGACCGGTGCAGTGTTTGAGCCCACTGCCGCTGCCACTGGGTCACTCCCTCTCACCGAGGGTCTTCCTCTCTTGCTGATCCTCCACCTCACCAAGTATGATGCCCTTTTCCAGGGCCTGGTCCCTCCTGATAACTGGACCAAAGCATGAGAAGTGAAGTCTTGTCATCCTCCCTTCTAAGGAGCCTTCTGGCTGTATTTCTTCCAAGACAGATTTACTTGTTCTCCTGGAAGTCAGTAGCACATTCATAGTATCAGTCAATAGTATTATTTGCCAACACCATAATTCAAAGGCATGAATTCTTCTTTGCTCTTTCTTGCTCATAGTCCAGTTTTCACATGCATATGAAGTGACTGGAAATACCATGGCCTGGGTCAGGGGCATCTTAGTCCTAAAAATGACATCTTTGCATTTAAACTCTTTCGAGGTCTTTTGCAGATCTGCCCAGTGCAATATGTTGTTTGATTTCTTGACTGCTACTTCCACGGGCACTGATTGTGAATCCAAGTAAAATGAAATCTTTGCCTAATTCAATCTTTTTGCCATTAATCACGGATCATCATGTTGCCTATTGGTCCAGTTGTGAGGATTTTTGCATTCTTGATGTTTAGGTGTAATCCATACCGAAGGCTGGAGTCTTTGATCTTCCTCAACAAGTGCTTCAAGGCCTCTTCACTTTCAGCATGTCATCTGCATATTGCAGGTTGTTAATGAGCCTTTCTCTAAACCTGATGCCTTGTTTCCCTTTACATAGTCCATTATATATCGGATTATTTGCTCAGCATTTGAATTAAGTAAGTATGGTGAAAAGATATAACCCTGACACGTACTTTTCCTCATTTTAAACTATGCAATATACTCTTGTTCTCTTAGAATGAATGCCACTTGGTCTACGTACAGGTACTTCATGAGCACAACTACGTGTTCTGGAATTCCCATTTTTTGCAATGTTATCCATAACTTGTTATGATACACACAGTCGAATGATACACACACAGTCAATAAAATTCAGGTCAACACCTTTCTGATATTACTTGCTTTCAGCCAAGCTCCGTCTGACATGATGTCTTTCATTCTACACCCTCTTCTGAATCTAGTTTGAAAGTCTGGCAGTTCCCTGTTGATGTACTATTACAACTATTTTTTGATTTATCTTCAGGAAAATTTTACTTGCATGATATATTAATATTTGATAATTTTTGCATCCTGTTGGGTCACCTTCTTTGGGAATGGGCACAAATACAGATCTCTTCCAGTCGGTTGGCCAGGTAACTGTTTTCTAAATTTTTTTCTTTCTTTTTTAACTATTTATAAAATTCTTATTTGGGGAAGTCTGATTACATAAAACATTTAAAAATTTTTCTGGGTACACATTATGCTTTTCTTGAATTTGCTTTTGTTTTTCTTTTCCTTTATTTAAAATTGTTATTATGATTTAGGTGATAGTTTACAGAGCAAATTCACTTTCCATATAGCAGTTCACACACACTCTGTCTCATGGCATTGACCACAATTTCCCACAATGCAACAGCTCTCTTGCCACGTCCTCCCCATAGTTACCTCTTCCCTGTGTCCTTCCTTCCTGCCCCCTGAGCTGTCTCCCTGTGCATACACAGCCCTTCTATTCTCCCATAATTGATCTCTCTAAGGAGTTTATCTATCTAATGTAAATGTTTAGCTCATATGCCTGTCTTTTGTTTGGCTGGAAGCCCCAGGAGTGAGTTCAATTCCATACCTGAAGGGCAGCTAGTGGCCATAGACTCAGGGGTTTCACTAGAACATATCAGACCAGCAAACCTGGTCCCCACCCTCACCTTTTTTTTTTATTTATTTTTTTATTGATTTTGCGTTTTGTTCCACATTATTCTCCCACCCTATCCAGGATCTCCTACATAGATCCCTCCCTGCGTGGTTGACAGTGGTAGCCAGGTACCATCTAGTTCTTCTGGTTCATGTCTCAAAATTTCTTGGCATAGACTGTCAAGTGCTTCCAGCATTGCATCCATTTGTTGAACTCAATGGATATTTTGTCATTCCTGGAGCCTTGGTTTTCACCATATCCTTCAGTGCAGCTTGACTTCTTCCTTCAATACCATCAGTTCTTGATCATTTGCTGCTTCCATCATGGTAACAGATCACCACAGTAGGAACTAGATCACTAGCCATTAGGCCTGATTGGTCAGATAAACAAGGGGGCTCTGGTGACCACCAAGTTGGCTTGATTTGTTAAGTACCTTCAGTTAACTCTGTGGAGCAATACTAGAGACTCAGGGTGAATTTTCAAACAGTGGTGCAGGCAGCACCAGGGAAGGGAACACTGATTTGCCCTTCTGGCCTAGTAAACAAGTCAACTTGAAGATCCGTTGGAAATCAGAGGCAGCTCCAAGCTGATGATCTCACAAAGGAATGTGCTCAGTGGGCACATGTAACCAGAGACATAGATGGATGGCCTGCCTCCAGCAGTTCCACACCAAACAGCTTCAGGGTACATGGACATGACCGAGTGCCTTCAGCTTAGTGGGTGTCTAATTAATGTCGGATTGAGTGAATACATACTGTTTTTAATTCACCTTTAATTGATGCCAGGAGTTTCCCGAGTGGCACAGTTTGCTCTCAGCAATAACTGAAAGGCTGGTGGCTTGAATACACTCAGTAACCCCGCCAAAGCAAGTCCGTGATCTGCTTCTGTAAAGATTATCGCCGAGGAAAATGCTATGGAGCTCACTTCCATTCTGTTACATGGGGTCGTCACGAGTGAGAACAGATTCAATGGCAACAGGTTTTTGGTTGGGTTTAACTGATGTCACAGATCAAGAAGAAAAAGAAAGGAAAGATAAAATTAAGCATGGCTTGTGACTGCCATATGTATTGAAATGATTACAAAGGAAAAGAGTAACTCTCAGGTTGATGAGTTTTCAGTTTTCACCAATAAATTCATGGAGAAGATTTTTTTTCCCCCATAGATTTACTAGTATAATATAATGACAGGATATCCTGAAATATTCTCAAGGTTACACAGATATTTCTTTTTTTGTACAATTGTCAGGGATCAAGTCAACTTGGTCATAAGGCCACCTTTGTCTTAACTCAGGTACTCATAAAGAACTTGGTACGGGGCCTGGAAATCAGTGCTCACAGAAGGATGTCAAAATCAGTATCAGGTTTTGTCCCAGATTCTGAGGCAACAATGGCAGCTCAGACAACATCACAATCAAGCATCTTCATATTTGGTTCCCCAAAGAACCTGGCACCTGGTGTGGATGGCTGAGTCCCGTGTGCATCCACCTCAGAGTTGCCTGTCTGACCCTCTCCCATGTACCTTTTCCATGGTCTTCAGTTACAGATTTGGGTTTCTGCTATGGAGAGCACAACTCAACACCACATGCGTGCGTGCATGTACACACATGCACACACTGTGATCCATAGTGCTTCTCCATTTGCTGTTCCAGGACTACAGCTCGATTCTGAATCCCAGTTCATCTGCTGGCCCAATACCCTGCTTAGCTCTTGCCAGCTACTTCCCTGGGGCTGGGTCACAGTTCTCATACTGCCAGATACTGAGCAGGGTTCTGCAATGGCCAGATAAACTCACAAGTACCTAAATGGTATCTAAGGAACTCTGGTTTGGGGGGGTCTATAGAAAAACCCATTTGGGAAACATACATTTAAGCACGTTTCCCTCGAGTAGGGTCTGCAGCATCTCCCAAACTTCTCTGCACACGGAGTGTCATTCGTTGAGAATATCTTCACACAATGGGCTGCATGGTGCTACATTTTGAGCTCCTGGAGGATGGACCCTGTGTCAGTACTTGGCCCACAGCAGGTCCTTTGTCAACGTCCCCTGAGTTGAACTGCATTCTTGACGTTCACTGTAGCTGAGCCTCATCCCACAGTGACCAGCATGCACCAGGAAGGTGCCTTCAGAGACCCACGGACAACACTGTCTTTACACTTTTCTCAAGCAGGTGAGCGTTGTGTCACCTCTGAACCCCTGGTCTGATGCTCGTTGGAATCCCTGCTGGACTGGACTCAGCAGTAACATCCCCACCCCAAGTCCAGGGCTGATCGCAGCAGGTAGGCGCCAATCACTTAGGGGGGGTCCCGTGCCTGGTCTCTCGCTGTCTTGTTTCTTCGTGCCACTATAACGGCAATACCTCAAGTGGCCGCCTTTGACCAACAGACATGTACTTTCTCACGGTTCAGGAGGCTAGAGGTCTGAGCTCAGGGCCCCAGCTCCAGGGCAAGGCTTTTGCTCTGTCCGATCTGGGGGAGGGGCTTGCCTCAGCTTCTCCTGGGCTCTTCTCAGCGCTCCTTGGACATCTCCTCGAGGCGTCTCTCTCCCCCAACTCCTGCTTGCTGACTTTTGTGCCCACACTGCTCCTTTAACGTCTCAAAAGTGAGAGGATTTAAGACACACCCTACACTGACCTGGCCTCATTAGCATGACAGAGACAGCCCTACTCCCAAAGGGATGACATCCACAGATACAGGGGTTAGGATTTGCATACATGTTTTTTTGAGACACAATGCCATCTGTAACACATGCCCCAGGCCACATCCCAGACTACAAGAAGGACTCTTTCAAGTCCACTGGCCCATAGGGCTCTCTCTCTTGCTTGTCGTGGGCTTGTGCGTGCATCCCTGGCGGCAGAAACGTGGTAATTACATGACAGCCATGTGTGTGGGTCCTTGCACAGTCTGTTTCCATCTTCTCCCTCACCGCGATATTCTCCCGAGTGTCAGAATAAATGCTACTCCCCCCATCCCTCCCAGAGCCAGATGAACTAGCAGCAGTGCCTTGAAAGCAAAATAAAAGACTATCAGGCTGCAGTTGGAAAGTCTCCAGCGGGGCAGTCATCTTCTTCGGTCGAAGGCTAAGCCCATCAACCTGACAGGCTGCTCAACAGTTAAGACTGTGTTGCTGTGGTCAGAGCCCCTTCCTCTCAGCTGCAGCTCTGACTGGAGAGAGGGAAGCGTGCTGCAGGGACCTTGGGTGATGTCCTGCTTCCCTGTGGCTTCAGCACAGCCTCAGCCCTAAGAAGCATGGGGCCCATCTGATGGTGAGTGGGTCCTTTTGCCAGTGATGAGAGGTCACCAGCTTTAAGAGGGGGTTCCCAGAAGCCGGCTGACTCTGCTCCATGGGCAAAGGGATGATTCTGTCCCAGAGACATCTCCAGCACCATCCCAAAGCGTTTCTTCCACACGATTAAAGGTGCCTTTCTTTTTAACCCTATTTCCACTGGTCACTAATATATAGAGACACTGTTGTTTGAGCATTTATTTGGCACTAATCTCTAGTAACACAGTTGGGGCCACTGTGAGCCCTGGCGGTGGGATGGTTAGGCACTCAGCTGCCAGCTGAGAGGTCAGAAGTTTCAAACGACCAGCTATTCCCTGGGAGAAAGATGTGGCAGTCCACTTCTGTACAGACAAAAGCCTCAGGAACACTATGGGGCAGTTCTACTCTGTCCTCTAGGGGCGCTGTGAGTCAGCATCACCTCCATGGCAGTGCCTTTGGTTCTGTAAAGACTGACAGCCTTGGAAACCCTATGGGACAGCTCTACTCTGTCCTGTAGATTGCTATAAGTCAGAATCAAGTCCACAATCATGAGTTTGGGTGCCTTTTTTTCGTTTTATGGTGCAACAGTGGGCTCACACACAGCGACAACTGTGAAGACGGCACCAGGCGGGGCAACGTTTGGCCCCGTTATACACGGGGTTGCTGCGAGCCAGAACTGACTTGACAACACCTACCACAGCCACATGCTTTTCAGGGGGACACAACACACACCCAAACACGAGCAGAGATGGCACACACCAGCAGGAGAGCTCCTCCGATAGGACAGAGCGGCGCACTGCTGTACAACGCTTAACTCGTGGCGGAAGGCCAGGGTTCCAACCCCACCCAGACACTCGCTTCTAAGACCGGATTTGCCTGAGAGACATACTTCGAAGGCTATCAAGAAGGAGAATGGGTCTGTGGGTACTGCATTGTATAACTTATTACTTCTGTGTTTACTCCCCGTATTGGAACAAAATCCCTTAGACTACAAGCTCACCAGCTTGTTCAGCTGAGAAGTGAGAGGGCAGTGGAGGAAGCTACCATTTCTGATTCTAGCATCCTGGTGTATATATACCTATTTGCCATGGTGCTAATTTGACTCTAAATTTCCCTGAGGATCCTTCTGGCTGAGCGGTCCCAGGGATCCTGGTTCTCAATGTCCAGTCAGAGGGTTCTAGATGCAGGGGGACCAACTATCCCAGTTTGCCTGTGACTGTGGGGCTTCTGCAACATGGGACTTTCAGTAATACAAACAGCTCAGTCCCGGGGAATCAGAACAAGGTGGCGACCTTACGGAGTATGTTTCGTGTTCAGATACAGATAAACCTCATGGCCATTATCCGTACATGTGACCACAGCTGCAAATGTAGCTTTGGGGCAAACTCCCCAGCCTTGGGTGGCAAGGAGCAGAAGGACGACTCCTGCATCCATGAGGTCAGGGGCCACAGCCATGCATTCAAGTGATCAGTCCCGTCATTCTGGGATTGCTTTCTGACCAAGCAGGTGGACACAGCCCTGTTCTCTTAGGGGTCTCAGATGGCAAAGAGAGAGCTCACTATGCAAACCCCAGGCACAGCCGTCCAGAGGTGCGGTTATGGGCACTGGATGTTGAGAAGTCAATCCAACCTCACCACCGTTTACCCTCTGGGCAGCTTTGGGTAAAATCCTCTACCTCACTAAGCCTCAACTTCTTCAGTGACAAAATGGGGCCTCCCTCCTGGGATGCTGTGAGGACTGAGAGAATCAGTGCAGTCCCTCTCACCCCTTTTTCATTGCCACCACATCAAGGAACCATTTAAAACCTTTTTTCATGCTTGACTCCTTTGCTCACAGTGCAATGTTAGCATAACAGACATAAAGCAATTTGCCGTCAACTCTAACTTCTGACTTGTGGGTACCCTAAGTGGGTCAAACTAGAACCATGCTTCACAGGGTTTTCAGTGGCTGATTTTTGGGATGCATTGCTAGGCTTTCCTCCAAGGCCCCACTGTGTGGACTCAAGCCTCTAACCTTTTGGTTAGCAGCCAAGCACAGTAACTGCACCACCTCGAGGCTCCCCACAGAGATCATGTGCATAGACCTCAAACAAGATGACCTTGTGGAAGGCCACAGGCCACTGTAATATCTAAGGTATCAGCACCCCCTTCAAGAACCAATTTTCACTCTTGGAGAAGGATATATCACTTCTGTTGAGAATGTATAAATCATTGAGTCTAAAGTCAATGCCTGGGAGATGGAAAGGACTCGAGATATATAGACTTTTATTGGTATTTTTACTGACCACCATAATTGAGAACTTGGTTCTGAGGGACCCACTGATGTGTGCAATAATGACAAGCAAAACATCTTGTGTGACCCAACCATTCAGAGGTTACCTCACATTAAGGATCTGTAGAGAAGAGGAATTAATTAAAACCTCACAAAAAAACAGTCTTTCTTCCCTTAGAAGGAGCCCAGAAATGTCTGCTGAGTGCAGGCATGCATGAACCTCCCTTTCCTGGTCTCCTCAATGGTTCTGTGTGCACAGGAATTAATAAGGAAGCTGTCCAATGATTAGGTGGCAAAAGATAATCAACCCACCTGAAGGGCATCCAGAGAGAGCCCCACAGGGTGCAATGCTCGTGTTCTCAAAATGTCACCCACGTAATGCAAAGTAACTAACGTCTGATTTTCCCATGGACTGACGTTAGTATTTCAGACCTGCTCTGTCTTCATTTGAGGGTATGCCCAGTTTCCTTCTGTCTTCATTCCTCATCTGTCTCCCTCTGTCTTCATTGCTCATCTGTTCAAGAAGGACCCAACTGAGATGGATGCCACTTTCTCCCAAGTCTCCCCAAAGCCTAGGTTATGGGTGCTCCCATTTGATGCTCCCTAGCACTTGGCTGATACCTGTATACAGGACCTCCCCGAGTCCTGCTCTAGTTATCTTTCCTCCCCATCCCCACTGGTCTATAAGTGTCTTGAGGACACACCCAGCGTCTCGTATCCTTATGTGATCCCAGGGCCCAGCAAAGTGGTGGCTCCAGAGGACAGTGACATAAAGTAGGGCAAGAAGGTTTCATGCATTCATTCATTTGATCCTGTCATAACCCCAGGAGATAAGTCTACTGCACAAATGAGGAAAGGGAAGTTTTGGAAAATAAAGTTAATCTTTCTAAGGCCACATACCTAGTCCCCACTTGAGCTAGGATGTGAGCCCTGCTTTGCGGCCCAGATGGTGAGTGGCCTGCCCAGCACCCATTCTTCCTTAGGAACATAACTGATTACAGCTAGCTGCATTGCTGACTAGCTGAGACCCTACATGTCCTGGCTTCCCTGGCAGGAAGCCACAGCCTAAGATTTGGAAAATGAGATGTGTGATGTTAGCCTTCTGGGAAGGTCCCTTAAAGGGAACCCACTTTATCAACCAGGAGGTGGACACTTTTCTAACACCCTTTCCTTACTTCCTGCCTGTCTGGAATGCTTATGTGTTGATGACCACTCAGCAGCCATCTTGGACCGAGAAGTAGCCCTTCAAATGGAAGCCATATGATAGGAAAGCAGAGCAGAAAAAGAGGCATCTGAGTCCCCGGGTGTCTGATGACCATGGAGCTTAGGAGAAGCCTGGATGGCCTCCTTCCAGTTTCTTTCATGCAACCAAGAAATAAAAGAGAGGAAAGTAGAAGCCCATTTTGTTTTGGGAACTGCTATTTTGTTCTTTCTGTTCCACGCCACTACATTGAATCTCACCCAATAAAGGTATGAAGTACAGACTGAAGACAATAAACAAGGGGATTTTACTAAATACTTAGTAGTACTCTACAAAGTAAATTTTGCTGTTTAGACTACAGATGTTGTTGTTGTTGTTCTTATTTGCCATCAAGTCGGCCCCGACTCATAGCGACCCCTCCTTGGGTTTCCGAGGCAGTATCACTATGGAAGTAGGAATGTCCAACCTTCCTTCCAAGGAGTGGCTGGTGGGTTTGAACTACCACCCTTTTGGTTAGCAGTCAAGTCTACAGAGAGATGACATTAATTTAGACAAATGCTGAAATACCCAGCCAATTATTCTTTCATCTTGTTCAAATGGCCAAATTAGCTTCTACTCATCTAAAATGTTTTGGATCCAAAGACAATCTATGGATCAATCAGGAGGCATGGTGAGATGATGGCATTAACTTTCCTACAGCCAGGCTTTTAAACAGTCCCTTCCCATACTGACTCTGGACTTGGCCATATACTTCCTTTTTACCAGTTGGGACTGGTGTTTGTGAGATGCAAACATGGCATAAACAGAGGCTGGGGAAGTGCTCATGCACTGAGGCTTGTCCTCCCGGAGCCCAGTTGCTATGTAAAGATGTTGGTTTCTGCTAGGTGAAAAGCCACATGCCTGAGAGGCAGTGTCCCTGGCTGACACCCTAACTGACCTTCAGACATGTAAGTTAAGTCCATTTTGGACTATCCAGTTCCAGTTGAGTCTCTAGATAATGTCAGCTGCATGAGCAACCCCAGGCAAGACAAGCAAAAAACCGCCCAGCTGAGCCCATCCCTACTTGCAGAATCATGATCAAACACAAAGCTTTGATGGGGCTTACTGTACAGAGTAGACAACTGATAAGAAGTATGAGTAGATTAATCTATACACATGAGGTTGAAAATATGGTATATGTTAAAAATAATAGAGTTTCTTTTTAACGTGGAATTTTTCATTTCAATAACCAAACAGTATGGTAGATTCAGGTACTGGACAAAAATTAAAATGGACAAAACAAAAAATAACACAGAATGGGAAACAACTATAACCTGCCCTTCAAGTTTTAAGCTTCTGAGGCCATGAAATAAAGTCACCACTACGTCTCTGTTGTACAAAGTTGCACCACAGATTTCCAGTCCCGTTTCCTAATAGATTTTTTTCTTTTTAACTTCTGAGTAACTCTCAAATAACCAGTGCAAGGTGTGTACTCTTCATGCACGCTTGAGTTTAGTAAGTACCATCAAACAGGAAGATGATGCTGTTCTTAAAAAATGAGACTCTTAAATTTTCGAGACAGCTGCTAACTCCATTTAGCAGCAGCCATAAGGTTCTGTACACAGCTGCAATTACCACGGACTCGATTTGAAATGAAATAGACTTCTCTCAAATTCATTTCACCTCCCGAGAGCCAGTTGGCTTTTTAAGTACAAATTGACAGTCAAATACGTAATAAGTTATGACAAGTTGAGCGATGGTTCTCTCCCATGTTTTCAAAGGTTGTTTATTTTTGCGCTCACCAGTAGGTGGTGGCAAGGGAACCGCCTCCTGATTATTTCAATCCCTCGGTTGCCTCTGCTTGTTCAGGATTCGGTGTCTTTGCCCTACTTTTCCCGGAGAGCTCCCGTTTAATCAAGTTGTTGCAGGCTCTGATTTGTGGAAGGATAGCTGGTACTGTGCTAGAAGTAAAGTGCTGAAACGAGGGTCCTTCCTACTGTCTTTCACCTTATCCCCCATTTTCTTCATCTCCTCCAGAATTTAACCTCTGTAGCTGCTGTTCCTCTCTCTGCAGCCCTTTTGAGAGGAAAGGCAACCCTTTGCTGAAATAGGGTCTTGCTGAAAATACTTCAGAAAAACAATTTTAGGTGCCTGCTCTATCCAATAGGAGCTCTGGTAGCTTAGTGCCTAAGGCACCGACTGCTAACCAGAAGGCTGGTGGTTAAAACCCACCAACCACTCCTTGGAAGAAAGGTTGGGCAATCTACTTCCATAGTGATACCACCTCGGAAACCCAAGGAAGGGTTTCTATGAGTCGGGTCCAACTTGACAGCACATAACAACAACAACAACAACAACTCTATTCAATGTTCCAAATGAGTAATAAGACTTCTTTACATGGGATTAACATGAAATAGCTGAAATTCTCAAAGATAAAAATATTTTCCCTGAAAACGCTAGAAGCAACAAAAATAAATTTTGTGCTTCATTTTTTGTTTGTTTAACCAACTTAAGAGATTTTAAAAATGCAAGTGTGGGTGCCTTACACAGTAGCTCTCAACTGTCGGTGACTTTGGGCCCCAGGGGACTTTAGCAATGTCTGAGCATGTTTTGGTTGTCACACTGGGGGAGGTGGCAGGAATGCCACTCTGCATCCTGCAATGCACAGGACAGCCCCTATCACAAAGGACCATCCAGCCCCAAGTGTCAAGAGGCATTCACATCATTGTCCCTAAAAGTGGCGATGCTGTGAAATCCCACACTCAAACCACTGAAACGACCACCTATCTCTCTCTTCTCATAATTCCCTCTTCTAGAAGTTCACTGAAGTTGGTGCCACCACCTCTGGTGTATTTACTCATCACATGGCCCAAATATTAATACTGTGTGTACACAAACATTTAAAAAAAAAAAAAAAAACCCTCACTGACGTCAAGTTGGATCTGACTCATAGTGACCCCTCCTTGGGTTTCCGAGGTATTATCACTACGGAAATAGATTGCCCAATCCTCCTTCTGAAGAATGGCTGATACAAACATAAGTAGTACATAACGTTCAAGGATATGTGAATGCTAACAGGATGTTAGGAGCCCTGGTGGTACAGTGGGTAAGAACATGGCTGCAAACCAACAGGTCAGCGTTTCGATCCCGCCAGCAGATCCATGGAAGAAAAAATCTGCCAATTTTCTCCTTAAACATTAGAGCCAAGAAAACCCTCTGGGGCAGTTCTACTCTGCCACGTGGGGTCTCAGAATTGACTCAACAGCACACGACAACAGCACATCAGTTAGCATTACCGGTTAAA
Source organism: Orycteropus afer afer (assembly GCF_000298275.1). Classification (NCBI taxonomy): domain Eukaryota; kingdom Metazoa; phylum Chordata; class Mammalia; order Tubulidentata; family Orycteropodidae; genus Orycteropus; species Orycteropus afer. The sequence goes on along the minus strand of NW_006921644.1, from coordinate 7,867,336 downwards.
TTAACTCAAAACATGAACTTTTCAATGGCAGCAGAATAACGCCTTGTGTCTCTTAGGGGTTTAGTACACATTTGTCGAAAGCTTGAGTAAATGAGTGAGCAAGCGCATGAAGAGTACGTAGTAGCTATATCCTCATCTTTCCTCTATTTTGCTGAAGGTGAGGATGAGGGTAGAATAGCACATGAGTCAGCAGTAAGTGGTTTCATCTGTGCTGAACTCCGAGGCTAATTCCCAACAACAGGCTGCCATTCCTATCATTTGTGTGTATCTTCAGGGTAAACAATTTGACCATCTAGAAACCTACACACTATTAGGTTACTCCAGATGGAGATAACGAACCCCTCCGAGGGCCCCAGTGTGTGACCATAAGGTTACTTCCTCACTCAAACCCATCCTGGGGGTTCCCTCTGTGGCAGTCCCTGGCCAGCGTGATGAAGGGATCTAGGCCCTGCATCTGTGGCCATGCCATCTGGAACACTTGGTTTTCAGATCACTGTGAGAGGTGCAGAGAGATTCAAAGTCCCGCGCTGACTCCTTAAAGCTTTCAGCCCGGAATGAGACTCATCCCTAAGCTGCAGCCTGTGGGTTAGACCTGGCGTCTGAAGTAAGCCTGAGAGCAGGGGGGAGCCGCGCAGTCCCTCAAAGTCCCCTGGATCCATGCTCTGCTGTCACCATCCTCACATTCTGAACTGTTTTTGAACACGCAGATTTGCATTTTCCTCTTACACCGGGCTCTGTAAATTACCTCCTGGTCCTGGTCCAGGGCCTGGCGCCAGACCCGTGAGGGGTTCGGGGCACACAGAGGATCTGAGTGTAGAGTGGCCACACCTTCTGCCAGTCAAGCAGCACTGCAAAAGTCTCACTCTCACCATCAAGCTACTGCTCACTGAGCCCTCCAGCGCTTTCCTTCCTACTAGGCAAGGAGCAGGCCGAGAAGGCCAGAGGCCAGTCTCTCCTTGCTCAAGACTGGGCATTGGGGCGCTGAGGTGCTGGGTCACTCAGGCCCATGCTCTGGGTTTCCTGCCGTGTGAGCCCTGCTCACACGTACACTCCTAGGTCTGGAGCTGGCTTTAGACTGAGAGTGGCTATTCCCCAGCCTCTACTTGGTTTCCTGGGTCCTAGGCTGCTGTCAGGAGGCACAGTGGTTAAGTGCTCACCTGCTAACTGAAAGCTGATGGTTTGAACCCACCAACTGGCCTGCAGGAAGAAGATGTGTCAGTCTGCTTCTATAAAGATGACAGCCTTGGAAACCCTCTGGGGTTGTTCTACTCTGTCTTCTTGGGGTACTCTGAGTCGGAACTGACTCCACAGCAGTGGATTTGGTCTGGGCTTTGCTTCCGTGAAGACTGACAGCCTTGGACACCCTGTGGGGCAGTTCCAGTCTGTCCTCTAGGGGCGCTGTGGGTTGGAATGGCTCCACAGCAGTGGGTGTGGTTTTGATGGAGGCTGCTGCCTTCAACTTTGGCTCCTTCTTCCTCCTCCTCTCCTCTACCTCCTTGTTCTTTCCCTTCTCTTCCTCCTATACTATCTTCTTGGACTATCATCTTTCTTCTATTTCAGCTCAAGGTGATGCTGAAGTCTGAGTAGGTAGGTACTAGGTAAAGAACTAGCCCCTTCCACTTGTAGCAAACGTTAATCAGTTCTTCCCTGCCACTGACATGACAATCCGGGTCCCAACCCGTGTGGTTTACACACCAGTATGACTTTGTGGGAATATGGCATGGAACCAGGGACTACAACATTGACCTTTCCTCAGAATTGCCTGGGGGCATTAAAAAAAAGTTCTGGCACCCGAGCAACCCTCTCCTCCCCCATTATGCAGGGTAATCTGCTTTCTGTGAGGATAACACACATGATCACATGTGGCCAGTTCATACGGATAGTGTCTGAACCAGGGTCTGACCAAACAATTTGGCACTGTCCCCTAGCCAAGGTGACAGACAAAATGAACCACCAGAGTACAATGAGTCTTATCTTATGGAGAAGGAAGCCAATGTTGAGGGAAGTGAAGTCACTTGCCCATGCTACCCAGGTGGTAGGTGGCCGAATCACCACCCATCTGTCAGTGGGTCCTGCTGGAGTGGCTTGTGTGTTGTGATGCTGGAAGCGATGCCAGTGGTATTTCAAATACCATCAGGGTCACCCATGGTGAGCAGGTTTCAGCAGAGCTTCCTGATCAAGACAGACTAGGAAGAACAGCCTGGCAATCCATGTGTGAAAATTAGCCCATGAAAACCATATGGGTCTCAGCATATTGTCGGAGAATTTCACTTCACTTGTTTGGGTGCAATTTCAGGACCAATCGCCAGAGGACACCATGTTGGTACAGTGGAGCCAGCAAAGGAGAGGGAAGCCCCCCGCGAGATGGACTGACGTGGTGGCCACAGCAATGCACGGCCAGGAAGACAGTGCAGACTAGGCTACGCTTTGTACTGTTGCACGCGAGGTGCACGTGAGTCAGTCCACTCGACAGCAACCAGAGCCAACAGCAAGTGGCAGAGCCAAGACGACACCCAAGCACGGCGACTCCCCTCGCGCCCTCCAGTATGCTCAAATCATTACGCATTTAAAACTGCATGGTGCAAGTGCAGTCATTGATTCCTGAGAACTCCCCCTGAAGACTGGCTTGGGGACAACCTTTGCCTGGACCCACAGAGCTAGCCTGGGGGCATCTTTGGGCCTCATCTGTGAGCCCCAGGGACAAACGTGGCCTGCCTCCCCAAGCTGTAGCACAGACAGGTGACTGATAGCTCCAGAACAGCACCTGTTAGCTAAATACCTGCCTGAAGTCATGGCATGATCAACCGGGGCTTGGGGAGGTGCTCATGGGGGGGGGGGGAAGGCGCTGGTGATTACCGCTGTAGCAAGATATAAATGAGCCAGGATGCTGAAATATGGCACACCCGAGACTTGCTGTTCCATGGGCTGAAAGCGCAGGCAAATTGCTAGTAAAGCTGTAATGTTGCTGATTTTGCAAACATGTGTTCTTCAACTTGATAAGTAAATACATATTGGGTAGCACGGTGATCGTGCAAGCTGTTGTTTTATGACTGGGAAGTCGGCCGCCTGTGATCGATGCTTGCTATGAAAGTATTTATAAAATAACACAGCATTAAAGGAGTAGGTTTATGAGTCTGTGGAAATGGGTATTTCATGAAGAGTTAAACTTGATGAAGGCACTTTCTCAGGGTCACACCAACCTGAAATGAAATGTGCTGGGGTGGGGTCTACCGGAAAGCCCTCCGCATTACTGGCTGTCTGCTTGGGGAGGGAGGTGACACTCTCTGTGATGATGCATGACATCTAGGGAACTGGTGTATCTTTTCCAGCCACCCTGGTTCCTCCTGCTCCACGGTGAATGCCACTTCTGGAAGGCATGTTCCTGCACTGGGACCATCAGACACCACCCAGGAAGACCTCCGACCCCTCAAACAGAACCATGCACACCCAATCACCCTCGTAGCCCCACTGAGTGAATGGGGTTGGCACATAATAGGTGGTCAATAATGATCTATTTGTTGACTAGATGGAGTCTACACCCAGCAACTTCTGACCCATTCTGCCTGTGGATTTTCTTGTTTCATGTGTTTTTAAATGGTTTGCCCAGTGTCAGGTCTACTTGGTAACGGGCATTGTGGGAACACTCTGGACTTTCGGAAGTGGTCTGAGGGGAGCATTAACATGGATACCTGCTACCAACTGAGAGGGCCAATCCACATGCTGTGCAAATGGGCTCAAATGAGTGTCCCTGGATTTAATCTTGAGGCCCCTGCCTCTGACAGCCATGTCCTGACCACACTGACTGTGATAGTTGGAGCTGTGTGTCAACTTGGTTGGACCCCAGTTCTGTGTGGTTGTTCCCATGATGGGATCGGATGACTATATTCTGAGTGGTCAATCCACCCAAGGGGAGTTTCCTTAGGGGTGTGGTCTGCTTCCAGGATATCCAGGGACATCCTGGGAAGAGAGACATTCTTGGTGGATTGGGACCCTGGTGTGCTGACTACAACCTTTCGTGAGTGAGCAGCCCACTGCTGGGCCTGGAGATCTTGGATTTGTCTTTCAATGGAGTAAAAAACCAGTGTAATACCTGCCAGCCTTGAATTTTTCAGCACCCTGAGGTTGCAGAAGCTAAGGCTGCCACCAGCCCGACATTTCCTCCAGGGACTTTGGACTTGCCGGCTTCTATATGTTTGTGAGCCATTTTCCTAAGATAAATTTCTCTCTCTCTCTCTCTCTCTCTCTCTAAGCTTTGTTGGTTTTTGTTTCTCTAGAGAACCCAGTCTAACACACTGACCCACTATGGTCCAGGTGGACCTGCTACTGTTTTCCTGAGTCATGGTGATGCTGCCTGCCCTGACTCACTCCTCTTGCCCAACTCCCTCCTCCCACCTACCATCAGGTGAGGCAGCCCAGGGTGCTGCTGAGTAATTTCTAGTTGCTAAAGGAAGTTGTAGTCAGTGTCTGTTGCTAGCTACCACAGAGTTCCATGTAAAATGAGTTTTGGTGTCTTGCATCCAGAAGGCAATATGCAGAGGGGTTCGGAGCATGGTTGTGGGAGTCTTACAGTCCTGAGTTCTAGTCCCAGCTCTGCCATTTGTGGTCCTGGACAATTCTGTGTCAGGTCTATGCACATTAAAGGAGTTGATTCCAACTCCTGGCGACCTCATGGGTTTCAGAGTACAATTGCTCCACAGGGTTTCAAGGCTGTGGCTTCTCAGAAGCAGGTTCCCAGGCCTTTCTTCTGAGACCTTTCTGGGTGCATTTGAACCTTCAACCTTGTGGTTAGTAGCCAAGCTGATTAAGTGCTTGCCCAACTCAAGGATTCGTGGGTGAGGTGATAATAACGGGACTGACTAGACAGGGTTGCCGGGTGGATTCAATGAGTTCAGAGATGCACGGTTTCCTCCACGATGCTACCCAAGAGTGCTGCTGTGGTTAAAAGCTGGGTGAGGCATGGCTCAGTGGCCCCACTCTTGATAAAGAAACAGAAGGCTTGGATGAACGCAGAGCTTAGAGTGAGCTGGCTCGTCTTCAGTCAAAGGTAATCATTGGTTGCAGAAACAGAAGGAGACTATCACATACAAAAGGATCCCGGTGGTGCAGTGCTTAAGCACTCAGCTGCTAACCAATGTCGGTGATTTAAGCTACCAGGTGCTCTGTGGGAGAAAGCTGAGTCTGCTTCCATGAAGATTTACAGCCTTGGAAACTCTATGGGGACGTTATACTCTGTCCTGTAGGGGCACTGTGAGTTGCAATCGACTCGACAGCAACAGGTGTCTTTGGTTGTCAAGCACAAGGGATCATGATTTTAACTCGAACTAAAGCCTCAACAATGTTTCAGGGTCTTTCACGTGCCTGGCTGACTGGGAGATTAGCACAATACAGTCCCCCTCACACATTCCTGAGAGTTTGGCAGGTAAGGTGGACAGGAAATGGACAGAAGCGGGAACGTTAAAGTGGGAATGTGCCATGATGTGTGTGTGTGTGTATGTGTGTGCGCATGCAGGTGAGTATCCCTACAACTACACGTCTGGGAGAACTGCACTGACTTGGAATGAAGTAAGACAAACAAGGATCCCAAGGTCATTTGTGGACAAGGTCAAGAAGAAAGGTAAGGGTCAGACATGGCCTGTTCTAAACTTCGCTCCCCCACCTACAGGCCCATGATAGCTCAGGGCCTGAGCACGCACTGAGTGTGTAAGCCACACCCTGGGGACTCAGGAATTTGCACCATCTGAGGATCTCTTCCACTTCAAACATAAGCACGCCTCATTTTATTGCACTGCCCTTCCCTGAACTCCATAGATATTGCGAGGTTTACAAATGGAGGGTCTGTGGCAGTCCTGCATTGAGCAAGTCTGTTAGCATCATTTGTTCAATAACATGAGCTCATTTTATGTCTCTAGGTCACATTCTGGTCATTCTCAGAATAGTTCAAATGTTTTTACATGCTATCTCCCACTTCATAGACTACAGTCTAGGGTAAATAAACATAGCTTTTTTACGTACTGTTGTTGTTAGGTGCCATTGAGTCGCTTCTGACTCATAGCGACCCCATGCACAGCAGAACGAAACACTGCCTGATCCCGAGCCAGCCTCACAATCCCTGCTATACTTGAGCCCATCATCGCAGCCACTGTGTCAATCCATCTCGTTGAAGGCCTCCCCCTCTTTCGTCGACCCTCCATCCTACCAAGCATGACATCCTTCTCCAAGGAATGGTCCCTTCTGACAACATGACCAAAATAGGTGAGATGAAGTGTGGCCATTCTCACTCCCAAGGAGAATTTCGGGTGCACTTTCTCCGGGACAGATCTGTTAGTTCTTTTAGTAGTCCATGGTATTCTTCGCCAGCACCACAACTCAGAAGCATCAACTCTTCTTCGGTCTTCCTTATTCATTGTCCAGCTCTCACATGCATACGAGGTGAATGGAAATATCATGGCTTGTGTCAGGCGCACCTTAGTCCTCAAGGAGACATCCTTGCTCCTCAGCACTTGAAACAGTTCCTCTGTGGTTTTACGTACTGTTGTTGTTGTTGTTATTTGCCGTCGAGTCGGCCCCGACTCATAGCGACCCCTCCTTGGGTTTCCGAGGCAGTATCACTACGGAAGTAGGATTGCCCAAACTTCCTTCCTAGGAGTGGCTGGTGGGTTTGAACCGCCAGCCTTCTGGTTAGCAGTCAAGTGCCTTAGGCACTATGCTACCAGAGGAAAGCAAAAAATGCATGCATCTCGCTTTGTTGCAATATTTGCTTCACTGGAGCAGTCTAGATAGAATCAAACCCGTAATGTCACCGAGGTATGCCCATGCAAGATGTGCCTTCACTGTCCCCAGGGCACGAAAGTGGCAGGAAACTCTGCCAGTGTGCCACAAATGTGCAGTCCCGTTCAACCCCACTGTGGTGTTCTGGGACCTGCTCTGTGGTAGACTTGGCACTAGGACTGTGGGTACCAGGAACAATAAGACAGCCACAGCTCCTCAACTAGCACATGTTCCACTGGGAAAGACAGATGCTTAAACATAAAAGCACACTGCATTGTGATGCGTATCAGGCAAAACTCATGTTCAAGGTTGCTCTGAGAGCCCTGCGTGGCCAGGGCACTGGGCAACTGTTGGTGTCAGGAATTCTGAATGTCTTTAGTTCTTCCCAGCACAGAGGTTGGGTGGGACGTGTTGTTTATGCCCCATTACCAACTGTGAAAGGTCAGCTCATTCCTGGAGGATTTGGTTATTGTGAGCATTTAAGGCTTTAAAACATTTTCTTCCCAAGAATAACTTGCCCATTTACTGAACACAAAGAGGCATTAAAGTCTGAGAAACAGCAGTGTGGCCTATCCTCAAATTCTCCCTCCTGCTAGGATAGTGGGCCTGTCAGGGGTTTTTAAGAGCTAGGAACTTTGAGACTCTATTTGTAAGTCAAATTAAAAGCACCAAATTAATGCCCTCCCATACCTGCTGTGTCAACCACTACCATTCATGTTCAACTTTCAGCTTCTGCTGAAGTTGTCCTTGTGAACACACAACTGCCCCAGACACAGCCCAGCACAGTCACAATGACTGTAGTACCAGCCCTGTGCTCGGGAGAGAAAGACACATCAAGACCAGCTTGAGAGTCCCGCGTGCCAGTTCATGCATCCCACCCCACTCCCTTTACCCAACAGCGAGCAGTCAAGACCTATCCCTGAGGGCAGTGAGAGAAAGGCATAGAGAAGCAATTAGACAGTAAGGTTGTACTGGGTGATGGTTGCAGGCAGCGAAATTTCATCAAGGAAAAATGGGAAGAAGGGAAGGGAGAGGTGGGGTAAAAGGAGGAGAGAAAGAGACAGGGAGGACCCTGTGAGTTAGTTACCAAACATCTCAGGAGGATTAACCTTACACTGTGCACATCTCTATCCCGACGAAGCGTACATTTCATCAGTGCTCATGGGTCCCTCGCCCTTCACTGACCGTATGGGCTTTTCTGTGGCTGCTTTAACAAATGACCGCAAACTGGGTTCCTTCAACTCAATTGATCCTCACACAGTCCTGGAGGCCAAAGTGTCGGCAGGGCCGTGCTTCCTTAGCAGGCTCTGGAGGAGAAGGCTCCCTTGGCTCTTCCACTCTCAGGAGTCTCCATCTCTCTCTGCTCCGTTTGCTTATCCCCATCTCCTCTGCGTGTCTGTGTTACTGCGGTACATGTCTTTGCCTCTCTCCTACAAGGACACGCATGATGGCATTGAGGGTCCAACCAGGCAAGCCTGGAGCATCTCCTCACCTCACATCCTTAACTTAATCACATCTGCAAAGTCCCTTCTTCCGAACAGGGTCACCTCAGCAACTGCCAGGGTGCAGGGCTTGTGACCCTGCTGTCTCTGCGAGGCTGTCATTTAGCCTCCCGTATTAAGTGCTTCCAGGCTCTGGGTATGGCAGGTTCAATTACCACACCCTGCTGTGGAGGAAAGGTCCTGGGTGGTGCAAACAGGCGCTGTTAACACAAAGGTGAGCGGTTCAAGCCCACCAGCCGCTCTGCAGGAGAAAAGAGCTGGCAATCCACTCCTGTAAAGATGACAGCTTAGGGAATTCTTCAGGGCAGTTCTATTTTGTCCCACAAGGCCACTAAGAGTTGGAATCGATTCAGTGCCACCCAACAAGAATACCACCTAACCTAAAGGTTGCCAGTTTGAGTCCAGCCAGTGGCACTCTGAAATGAAGTCCCAGTGATACGCTTTTGTAAAGAATATGTCACGTAAACCCTATGGAGCAGTTCTACTGGGCAACACACGGGGTTGCCGTGTATTGAAATCAGCTCAACAGCAATGGTTTTGGGTATTTTCGGTCAATGAGAAGGAGAGCTGGGTTGGAACCCCGTGATCTAAGGACCCAGCACTTCCAGGCTCTGATGCACTGTGTTCCCCATCAGAGAGTGATGGGGGCAGAGGCAGGTGGTGGGAACAAGACTGGGCCCCCCAGTGAGACAGAGCAGTTCCTATCATCCAGGGGCTGTCTCAGGGTCAGTTGCCTGAGAATAAACTTGGTGAAGGATGGCCTGGGGCCTTTGCCTTCAAGTCCTGTTCTTCTGGGGGTCAGCTTTTGGTGAGTATGTTTTTCAGACATGTTCTCACAAAGACACCTGAGGGGCCAGTCCCTGAGTCTCAAGATTCCCACACCTGTGGAAGTGAGGTCATCTTTTCAGAGATGCAGCAAAACGGGCCCAGAAGACAGATGTGTACAGGTCTCTGCTCCCGTGTAAGCTCTATCATGGGCTTGGCGGGACTTAGAGGTAAAGAAATAACTTTGCTACAGAGAACATAGGCCTTATATTTCTACAAAGACATGGACAAGACAAGCCCTGTCCTCATTTCTTTCCTGTCTCAAAAAAAGAAAAATGTAAATATGCACAGTGCCTTTTTTTTTTTTTTTTTTGAAATGAGAAAACATTTGAGCACAAAGGGGCTTCACAGCTAATCAAATGCAGAGGGCTTAGTAAGAGTGTTTTCCTCGAATGCCAACTGTTACAGGCCACGTTTCTTCCTTATAAACTAACCAACCAACCAAATCCACTGCCACGGAGTTGATTCTGATTCACAGCACCCCTAGAGGACAGAGCAGAACCACTTGACAGGGTTTCCAAGGCTGTCAGTCTTTATGGAAGCAGACTGTCTTGTCTTTCTGCCAGAAAGGCTGGTGGTATGAACTGCTGACCTTCTGGTTAGCAGCTGAATACCTTAACCACTGTGCCACCAGAGCTCCTGATAATCACTTCCAAAAATGAGACGATGAAAACTCTACGGGCCACAAAGGAACACTGTGCAGTGGAGTGCTAGAGGACAAGCCCTCTAGGCTGGGAGGCACTCACACTGCTCGGTGGCTGCAACCATGGACTCGCGAAGACCAGTGGTCAGGAAGGTGGTGCGGGACCGGGCAACACTCCCTTCTGTCGTGCATCACGGGGTCACCGTGACGTGGAGCTGGCTCGACAACAATTATCCACAACAAACTCGAAACTCTATTTTCCACTCTTCACTTTTCTTCCTCCAACCTAGGACTGTCCAAAACATTATGAATTCATTTGTTTAGCTGTTGATTGATGATTCCCTCCCTTTTCCAAATGTAATAAATGCCATGATGGTGGGGACTTTGTCATCCTTGTATTACCAATGCCACTGTTTTCGGGAAAAACAGATGGACACCATCCCTGCTGCATCCAACGTGGCTTTCCTAAAATGAGCAGCTAATGATATCATACCCAAACTCAAAAGCCTTCAATGGCCTCTGCTAGACAAACTCAAATCCAGAACACAGTGTAGTTCCTGCATGATCTGACCGGCGTTCATCTCTCAGCTGCAACGTCCCCTCCCCCATATGTGACTCATCATCCCATCGCAGTGACTGTGGCAGTTACTGCCACTGTTTAACAAATACTTCCCATCCTCCTCCAGGCACCTGGAAGGACTGTCCCTGTCTTCCTCCCACCTTGACTCTAGATGTGCCTCAGTGACATACTCTGACCTATGAAATGTGAACAGAAGTGACACTTTCAATTGGAAGCTTTAAGGGCCAGCATGTAATGTGTCATTCTGTCTGTTATCAACTGTAGTTTCCTTCTGAGCTTGTGGTCAACTAAGACCCCAATGCCGTCTTCACATGAACTGCTGCTTAAAGTTGGGGCCTCCCCCTGAATCAGTGAGCGGGCTTTTACGACTCTCAAGGGGAAGACTTCATATTCCTCACTGTTACATTAAATCATCAGGTCACAATTGCAGCTTGTCAGTGCCTTTCTGGAAAACCAGCTCAATCATCTGACACATTAGACATCTCTCACCGACTCTTCATGATCTACTATTTTGATAAGTTATTGTTATAAATGTTGAATGAGATAAGATTCGAGCCTGATAAATGTCATCTAGTGCCTATTTTTCTTTTTCAAATGATGAATTATTTTATAATACACAGGAATGTGAATACACTTAGGTGTGTGTATACATATACATAGGTTTGGATATACATATAACACATATGCTGCCTGGTGGCACAGTGGTTAAGCACTTGGATGCTAACTAAAAGATCAGCAGTTTGAACCCAGCAGCCACCCATGGGAGAAAGATGCAGTAGTCTGCTTCTGTACAGATTACAGCCTTGGAAACCCTATGGGGGTTCTACTCTGGGTTGCTATGAACCAATTTGATGGCAATGGGTTTTGGTTTTATATATTTTATTTATGTTGCAACATAAAAGGTATAGGAAATAATGCAATTAATACCCCTACCCACCACCTTACTTAAGAAATATCTCATCACACTGTCACTGTTGTCCCTGTATGGTTGCCTCTGGTCACATCCCACTTCCCTCTCTCCAAGAAAAGTGTTGTTGTTGTTAGGTACTGTCAAGTCATCTCCAACTCATAGCAACCCTATGCATAGCAGAACGAAACACTGACCAGTCTTGTGCCAGCCTCACGATCCTTGCTATACCTGAGCCCATCTTGCAGCCACTGTGTCAATCCATCCTGTTGAAGGCCTTCTCCTTCTTCGTTGACCCTCCACTTTACCAAGCATGGCATCCTTCTCCAGGGAATGGTTCCTTCTGACAACAGGACTAAAGTAGGTGAGATGAAGTCTGGCTATTCTCGTTTCCAAGGAGCGTTCTGGCTGCACTTCCTCCAGGGCCGATCTCTTAGTCCTTGTAGCAGACCATGGTACTCTTAGCATTTTTTTCTAACACCACAACTCAAAAGCATTGACTCTTCTTCACTCTTCCTCATTCACTGTCCCGCTCTCACATGCTTATAAGGTGATTGAAAATACCATGGCTTGGGTTAGGCTCACCTTAGCCTTTAAGGAGACATCTTTGTTCTTCAGCACTTCAAAGATGTCTTCTTTAGCCAATTTGCCCAATGCAATACATTGTCTGATGTCTTTTTTTTTTTTTTTTTACTGTGATTTGGGTGAAAATTTACAGAGGAAATTCACTTTCCATATAGCAGTTCACATACACTTTGTCTCATTTTTACCACAGTTTACCACAATGCAACAGCTTCGCTCTCACTTCCTCCTGACAGTTACTTCTTCCCTGTGTTCATCCCTCCATTCACTCCTACCCCCTGAGCTGTCTCCCTGTGCATAAACAGCCCTTCTTTCTCCCATGATTGTTCTTTCCAAGGAGTGTATCCACCTCAGGTAAATGTCCAACTCATATGCCTTTTGTTTGGCTGGAATCCACAGGTATGGGTTCAATTCCAGACCTGAAGGGCAGCTAGGGGCCATAGTCTCAGTGGTTCCACCAGGCTCTATCAGACCAGCAAACCTACTCCCCCCCTTGTTTTTCCCCAAATGATTTTGAGTTTTGTTCCACATTGTTCTCCCTCTCTATCCAGGATCTCCTACAGAGATCCCCCTCCAAGTGGTTGACAGTGGCAGCTGGACACCATCTAGTTCTTCTGGTCTCATAGTCATATAGGCCACAGATCGCATGGTGTACCTGTCACTAGGACTAATCCTTTCCATGAGTCTTTGGTTTTCTTCATTCTTCTTTGCTCTGGATGAGGAGAGACCCATCATTGCATCTAGATGGCTGCTTGCAAGCTTTTAAGATCCCAGTCGCTACTCACCAAAGTAGGAGGTGGAACAATGTTTTGGGTAGTATGTTATGCCAATTGAGCTTGATGTCCCATGCTTACTGTCTGATGTCTTGACTGCTGCTTCCATTGGTGTTGATTGCAGAACCAAGTAATATGAAATCCTTGACAATCTCAATCTTTTCTCCATCCACCATGAAGCTGTGTATTGGACCAGTTGTAAGGATTTTTGTTTTCCTTGTACTGAGGTGTAATCCATACTGAAGACTGTAGTCTTTAATCTTCATCAGTAAGCGCTTCAAGTCATCCTCACTTTCAGCTAGCAGAGTTGTGTCATCTGTGTACCGCAGGATGTTAATGAGTCTTCCTCCAATCCTGATGCCATGTTCTTCTTCATATAATCCAGCTTCTCAGATTATTTGCTTGGCATACAAGTTGAATAAATATGGTGAAAGGATACAACCTTGACGTACTCCCTTCCTGATTTTGAACCATGCAGTATCCCCTCGTTCTGTTCAAACAACAGCCTCTTAACCTATGTACAGGTTCATCATGAACAGTCAAAGATAGTGGTTATCTGGAATTCTGGGTCTATGACCTCATTGTCTTCCTTCATTATTTACTCCTTACCCATCTCTGAACATTTTAGTCCACCATGATTTTGTATTCTACACAAATGAGGTCATACTACATGTACTGATCTGCAAAGCTTTCACTACCTGTATGTTCTAGTGATCCACTGTCACTGTGTGAAGCCGTCCACAGTGTGACTATCTGCCATCATTGGGTGGAGCATTACACAGTGTGACTCTCCACCATCACTGTGTGGAGCAGTCTACTGTGTGACTGTCCCATCCTTTACTTAGCTGTGCTTCCATTAGTTGTCAGATGAGTTGTTTCCTATTGTTGCTCATACAGGTAATTCTGTGGGGCACATTCTTATCCATGTGGCCAGGTGAATGTACAAAGATTCCCTGCAGGAATGACCCAGAAAAAGGTCACATATCTTCAACAAATGTGATTTGCCAATCAGGTTGACAAAAACTATATCTAACTGTGGGTCTCTTTGAATATCACTGATGACCAATGAGTTGGAACAGATTCTTGTGCATATATTGGCCATTTACATTTATTCTGTGAAGTGAGTATTCACATTCTTACCTATTTTTTGTCTTTTTTTTGCTTTACTTCATTTATCAAGGAAACATGTTACAAATATCACCTCCAAGACTGTTCAGAATTTTTACCTATTTTTAAAATGATGTTCTAACCTTGTTTTTTAAATCATTATAATATTTTCAATCACCTCATACACACACAAAAGCTAGACAATGAATAAGGAAGATGGAAGAAGAAATGATGCCTTTGAATTCAGTTGTTGGTGAAGAATACTGAATATACACACCACTCGGCCAGAAGAACAAACAAACCTGTCTTGCACGAAATACAGCTGGAAGGCTCTTTAGAATTGAGGATGGCAAGGGTAGTGGTTAAGGTTCTCTTGTCAACTTGGCTGGGCAACTGGATATAGTTATTCCCTGTGATGAGACTGGTAATCAACTCCATGGTGGAATCTGTAGTAATAGCTGAGTAACTGCCTTAGGGATGTGGTCTGTTTCCAGTATGTAAGAAGCACTGAGAAAAGTGTCTGAGCTTTTTGGCATGCTTGGACCTTGCACATGGTTGAGTCTCCATTCGACAGCCTGCCATGTTGTCTGCTGATCTTGGGACTATCTCTGGACTTGAAGTAGTGGCCTGCCATGTTGTTTGGAAATCTTAGGACTGTGCCATTTTATTTTCAACGTTGGGTCTGTCAGTCTCAGCAGCTAGCAGCTGCCCTGAGTTAAGAGATGCCTCCAGCATCAGTGGGCCGGAAGCAGGAGGCAGAGCTGAAGCCCAAGGTGCAGAGGCTTTCATCCAGCCCCTAGAGCTGGCATTTGAACTTGGACTTCTAGCCTCAACTGTAAGAGAATAAATCCCTGTCTGTTCAAGCCTTCCACCTGTGGTATTTTCTGTTAGAGCAGCACTAGAGAACCCAAACAGTGCAACTTCACCTCTGAACTCCGGACATCTTAAGAGGAGGGACCAGTCCCTGGAGAAGGTCCCCATGCTTCGGAGATTAGCAGAGGGTCAGCAAAAAGAGGAAGACCCTCAATGAGATGGACTGACACAGTGGCTGCAACAGCGGGCTCCAGCACAGCAATGCCTGTGAGGATGGCGCAGGACTGGGCAGTGTTTGGTTCTGTTGTACAAGGGGCACTATGAGTTGGACCCAAGTGGACAGCACCTAACAACATTAGCAACAAGATTTCATGGAAGAGCTTGTTGTTCATTAGGCTGAAGTTCACACACATTGTGCCTTTGCTACTCCACTTCCCTACCGGTTGGGTAATATTAAAAATTAGAATGCCCATAATCCATTTCCATGTTCATTCTTCCCATACTTTTCCTGGAGACTGATGGGAAGTTCGCTGGTATGTAGTTTCTAGACCCTTCCTTTGGCCTCTCTTGCAACTGAGCCATGTGAACATGTCTCTGGCCTTCTCCCTTCTTTCTTCCCGTGATGGCGGAAACCTCCATGTGGCCTTCACCCTCAGCATTTATAGCAAACCTCCACCATTTCCAAAGCCTCCTTCCACTCCTTTCTTAGAAAACAGCCACAAAGTCTATGAATCTGTCAGCCATTTTGTACCAAGTGAGACCGAATGGAAAGTTTAATTAGTTCGCTTGCTTTGAGATAAAAATGCAAATAAAAAAGTTTTCCATTTCACCTGTTTATGAGCCAAAGGCAAAATTAATTAAACCAAGGAGAAAAATAAATAAACATTTTGAAATAAAGGAAATAAACATTCTGAAGTATGAGGTTAGAGCTCATGAAACATGAGAGCCAATTATTCAGTCATGTGTTTCTGCCCGATAATTTAATCACATGGACTCTGTCCTCTGTCCCATTGGAATGCACAAGGAGAACAAAGGTCTCAGAGCTCTTGAAGGATAAACAAGGTGGTGGAGGTAGATTTAGCATCAACCATATTTCCACATCCCTATGTTAACAACCTGTTTGTGGACAAAATGCCAATCAAGTTTTCAGCTGTTATTTTCATTAAGATAAAATGTCCAGCCCCCTCCCCTCTTTATATGAAATTGTGAAAGGGAATTCAGCACATACTTTTTCTGTATTTGCAAGACAAAAGAAAGAATTCTATGGTGTAGTTGGCCATCTTGGTATGGTAGCATAGTGTCTAAGGCACTTGACTGCTAACCAGAAGGCTGGAGGTTCAAACCCACCAGCCACTCCTCAGAAAGTTGGGCAATCTACTTCCGTAGTGATACTGCCTCGGAAACCCAAGGAGGGGTCGCTATGAGTCGGGGCTGACTCGACGGCACATAACAACAACAACAAAGTCACAGAGCAAAACATACTGGGCTGGACACTTGATATGTTAGATAAGCGGCTATGGCACAGTACGTATGGAGACACTGCCTTAGTGTGATGGCGTTTCCATCTCTCGATGGTAGGAGACTCTCCATCAGTGTTTGCTACATAAGGGGACTCAGCCTTCCTGTTCCCTAAGCCACCCAGGGCCGGCTGTTGGGAGCAGACGAGAGGCTCAGAACCACTCCTGCTCCCCTGAACGCAGGGAGGTAAGGCTCAGCAGAGATACACCATCTGCGCTGCTGTCTGGTGAGGATGCTACATACCTCTTATTCAGCTTGGTTCTGAGATGAACTGGAGGCACCAGTCCATCATTTTTATATGAAAAGTGGAATTCAATTAGCAATTTGTTACCAGCTAGCGCAAAGGAAGAAAGGGGTGTATGTGTGTCCACAGGGAACGCCAAGCCCTGAATGGACGGGGATGTGCCCCAGGTCTGCAGATGAAGAGACAAAAGGAAGCCAGTTGAAAGCAGGAGCACAGGTGACTGCCCCTTTCCCCTCTTCAAACCCATGGGATGAAACCTATCATCTGTGACCTTGGGCAGATGATGGAATCTGCTGAATGTTGATTTTCACACCAGAAATAGGATAATCATAAAGGCTCCTGCATCACAGGCTAGTTTTGAAAAGGAAGTGAACAAAGTTAAGCATGTGACTACTAGCTGAAAGGTTGGCAGTTCAAACCCACCCAGAGGCAGCTTGGAAGACAGGCCTGGAGACCTACTTCTGAAAGGTGACAGCCTTGAAAACCAATAGTTCTACGCTGGCTCCCACGGGCTTGTCAAGAGTTGGAACCCACTTACTGTCAACTAACAAACAATGCGCCTGCAAAGGCCTCATCCCCACAGAGCCGGCAACACAGAGAACTCTCAACAAGTATTGACTACTGCCTTGATTCTTCTTATGTTTTTGATTGGGAAAAAGTAATAGACGTTTTTAAGGCAAGCCCCTGATGCCACAGATGTAGGGTGAGATTCCCTTAGAGGCTGGTTGTTCCTCTGGGACTCCGGCAACATTAGCAATGCCTTGAGTGGTGAGTGGGGGGCTTGTGAATGGATCCTCCACAGGCCACTGTAGGCAGTTTGAGTGGTAAAGCATTATGGGAAACAACCGGCATCACACGTGACAAGTAGCATTCCTCCTGCCGCCTTCCCCTGGGTCCAACTATATCCTGCAGAAATTCGAAGAGGGAACACGAGTACACTTTACAGGCCATGGCACTGTTACCTCAGGTAGCTGAAAGTTGGAAATGTCCAAAATCACAAGGGTGGATGAAACTAATAGCTTGGAGTTACCACCATGATGGAGTCTTGGCAGGAGGTAAGAGGACCCACTGCAGGGCCCAGAGAAGATTCAGGGATGATTCTGTAATGGCTGAAAATTTAAGAAGCCTCATTGTTTACCACTAAAGGCTTGGGAAGTCAACACAGGTACTTTCATCCTGTGGAATATTATACAGCAGGTAAAAGGAATGAAACAGCTCTAACTGTAATGGCAAGGAGTGGAGCCACGACATTGACTGGGAGAAAAGGCAAGCAAAAGAACAGTTTGTCCCCCATAATACCATGTACATAAAATATTTCTATGCCTTGTTTGTAAATGCAGACAAAAACTCTCTCCAAAATTCAGTGCCATTGAGTCGATTCTGACTCATAGTGACCTAATAGGACAGAGTAGAACAAACTCATAGGGATTCTGAGGTTATAATTTTTATAAGAGCAGATTTCCAATATGCCTCCCACATAGTGGCTGGTGGGTATGAACCACAGACCTTCTGGTTAGCAGCTGAATTCATAACCAGTGTGCTACCAGAGCCACTTAAAAACTATCTAAAAGGACAGAGATCAAGCAAATAAGGCTTCTATCAGGCCAGGGTGATAAAATCAGGTGGGGGGAAGTAGTTAAAGTAACTTGGCTTTGTTACTATGGCTTGACTATTTACCTGAAGATAATTATGTTTTACTTTCAATATTTAAGGGTAAAGTAGAAATTGATGGCACATAATTTGGGTGCTACATGGCATTTCATAGAATGCAGTTTTTGGAGCTAATAAAGTTGGGAAATGGCCTAGATGTTTACCCACAGGAAAATGGCCACATAAACCAGGCTCACCAGGTGATGGGCCATTACATAGTCAGTAAAGACTACAGCATGGGAAGCAATCTGGGGCATGCTTATGACAGATTAGACACCAAACGTAAAACACAAAGTGTCACGTGTACTGTAATAGGATGCAGGTGGGCTCAGACAAGGAAAGATAAGAGTAGCAGTGTCGGAAAAGCAGGACCAACTTTTAACTTCAAAACTGAATTGAGAAAAGCAGACCTTTGTTTGGGTCTGTGCAGCACTTTTACAAGGAGCTCTGGTGGTGCAGTGATTAAAGCATTCAGCTGTCAACCAGAAGGTC
The DNA here is from genome assembly GCF_000298275.1 of Orycteropus afer afer. Taxonomy (NCBI): domain Eukaryota; kingdom Metazoa; phylum Chordata; class Mammalia; order Tubulidentata; family Orycteropodidae; genus Orycteropus; species Orycteropus afer. The sequence continues at coordinate 7,848,932 of NW_006921644.1, read as the reverse complement.
AGTGGATTGAACCCACCAGCCGTTCCACAGGAGAAAGATGAGGCAGTCTGTCTCCATAAAGATCACAGCCTTGGCACCCTCTGGGGCAGTTTCACTCTGTCCTCTAGGGGTGGTGTGAATCCACATCTACTCCACAGCAGTGGTTTGGTTTGGGTTTAACATTCTTATAAAACTGAGCTCACTCTACAATCAGTCTCTTAAACACACCCAGGCCACGTCCAGACAGGTGTGTCACTTAAAGGCATTTTCTGGTCAATCTCTTCTGAGGGCAGAAGGTCCTTTCTGGAGGTGACCCATCACCCCAATGGACTTGGTTTGCATCGCTATAGGTGACCATTTGGTGCTTCTGGAGAATCTCCTAAGATATTACAAAACATATAGACTGAGTCTGTATTTCTGTTTATAGCCATGATGACCCATTTAGATCCCTCAGAAGCCACTATGGATAGAGATGCAAAGATAAAGATGCCAGGACCTCTATAACTTAGCTCCTCTATAGGGGCCAAGATGCACATCCTGCTCAGAAAGCAGGGAGCATAGTGAGGCACCATTGTGAACTGGAACCATGAGATTGGTGGCAAGCTGTCAATCATGACCACCCCCTACCTGTCAGTGTGTTGTAGTGCAGTGGCCTGCACGTTGCTGTGATGCTGGAAGCTATGCTACCACTGTTTCAAATACCAGCTGGGTCATCCATGGTGGACACGTGTCAGTGGAGCTTCCAGTCTAAGATGGACTATGAAGAAAGGCTCAGTGATCTACCTCCAAACACTGGCCAATGAGAAACCCACGTGTCACGACCGAATGCTGACTGATAGAGTGCGGAGGATGGGCCCTCCAGGCTGGAAGGCACCCACGATACACAGTGGCCACAAGGATGGGATCGGGCACTCCAACAACGATGAAGATGGTGTGGGACCAGGCAATGCTTTGGTCTGCTGTACACGGGTCTCTGGCAACCTGAAGGCAACTGACAACTCAACCACGAAACGTAAGGGTAAGGCCATCATTGGGCAAATATGGTCCCTCAGGGGAAGCTATGGCCCAGAAAGTGATCTGTGGAACCCTAGTGCTGACAGATGTACAATGGTAATTCACTGCCATCGAGTCGGGTCCAACTCATAGCAATCTCTCCTTGGGTTTCTGAGGTGGTATCACTATGGAAGGAGGTTGCCCAACCTTCCTTCTGAGGAGTGGCTGGGGGTTTGAACCACCAGTCTTCTGGTCAGCAGTCAAATGCCTTAGGCACTACACCACCAGAGCTTCCACAATGGGTAAAGGGTTTCCTTTTTAAGAGTTTAGGAATAGAGCAGAGACCATTCCTGCTGCTGATTCACAATGCACAGTTGTATATGGAAGAGCCTGACGACCCACCATTAAACAGACACCAAGTCTTGAGTCCAGCCTGCTCTGTAGGCTATGACACTCAAGCATAATGTGGCCATTATACTGGTTAGAGCAACTATAACTTTACCAAATGCTCATCCCATGTCAAGCTCTGTTTGGACTTTCAAATATTACCTCATTCTGTTCCTTTACACATTCCTGTGTGGGAGATAATGTCATTCTCATTTTTTAGATGTAAAAATTGAGGCTCAAATAATTAAGTGATCTTGGCCAAAGGTGCTCAACTAGAAAGTAGCCAAGCTTGGGTTCTCACCCATGGATGACCCCTGTCAACAGTGTGTTGCAGTCAAGTGAGGTGCTGATGTTTCTGGAGCTAGAGGAAGGGAGGTGGGCTTAAGCTTGACGTTTACAGTCTGAGAAGATATTTATACAAACATACACACACACACGTGTGTGTGTGTATATGTATATATATATATGCATATATAAATACACACACGTATATTATATATATACACAGACATATCTACATGTGTATACACACACACACACATATATCTATTTCCCTTCCCAAACCCAGCTCTGCTATCACCTCCTCCAGGAAGACTTCAAGTATCCCCAGAGAACAAATCACTTCCCCAACTGAGCTACTTCTACTTTTTCTCATCACGTAGCCTTGCAGATGTATTTCTACATATATATTTTTTCTCTCTGTTCAACTTCCAGCTTCTCTAAGTATGATGTTATCTTTGTGGGACCTCAAAAGATCTGGGTAAGTCCTGCCAGTAACAACACTAAGAATGCTGGGTAGTAAGTAAAAGTGAGAGTTTGCTTTGTTTACTTTGGGCAGATCATCAGAAAGTCCAAAAGTAAACAAGGACATTATGTCTGGTGAAGTAGAGAATCGGTGAAAATGAAGCAAACCCACCCCTCGAGCGATGGGCTGACACAGCAGCTCCAACAATGGGCTCCAGCACAGCAACAGCCATGAAGGTGGCGCAAGGCTGGACACCACTTCATTCTGTTGGACGTAACATTGCCACAAATCAGAACCACCTTAAGGGCAACCAAACACAAAGTCAGTGAGCTGCCCCATGAAGCAAAAATCGTAACGCCTTAGTGTGTAAGCAACCAGAAAGCCACTTTAAAGTTCCCACTGCCTGAACAGACAATGTGTGTATTTGTCACCACCTGTGCAGTCTGGTGCAGAACATGGCACCGAGCAGATAATCAATAAAAACATGCTGAACAAATGAGCAAATGAATGAGTGAATGCATCATTACAGAGGAGGGAGGTTTGATGAAACTGATTACCAGCAGATGAATCACAGGCAGGAAACTCATCTACCCAATTCATGGGCATGAGACCAACTGACACAAGGCTGATACTATAAGCATTACTTAAGATCGATTTCAAGGGACTTTTTCTCCTCTCGTCTTGGGACTCATCATATTTCCGGAGTCCTGACTTGGGTCATGCCTTGTGTAATACGGTCCAGCAGCAGACAGGGCACATGGTTGGGTGAGGCTTATCTGCCACTAATCCAGGTTACCTTTCTAGTGAGGGGCTTCAAAGACCCAAAGACTATTTCTTGGGTGAGCCTTAATGTGGCACAAATGGTAACTCAAGTGCCAGCTCACAATCCACTGGGATAAGCCAACATTCACAAGGAGAGCAAAGTCCCCAAGTAGAATCCAATTCACATGCACTGCAGATGCACCACAAGGTTCCACATTAAATTAATCAAAACACACATTTCAAGTTTAAAAATAAAGGTTAAACCATATTTGTTGTCGTTGAGTCAATTCTGACTCACAGCAACCTTATAGGACAGAGGAGAATTGTCCCACAGGGCATCCAAGGTTGTAAGCATTATAGAAGCAGACTGCCTCATTTTTCTCCCAGAGAGCAGCTAGTGGGTTTGAACCTCCAACCTTTCAGTTAGCAGCCAAGTGCTTAACCACTGTGCCATTGTTGTTGTTGTTGTTATTTGCCATCGAGTTGGCCCCAACTCATAGCGACCATCAGGGCTCCTTAAATGAAAATTAGGGGGAGAGGAATGTCAGTAAGGGAAGAAATGATTCTCCTTTGCTTTACAAGCCTAGGAGTCCTAGTGGTTTGCAAAGTGGGTCCCCAGACCCAGCATCAGCATCATCTGGGAACTTCTTACATAGGCAGATTCTCAGTCCCCACCCCAGGCCTAAAGACTAAGTAACTCTGGATGATGGTGATGCACACACAAGTTTGAGTACCACTGTTTCAAGTCACAAGCTCTCTTTATTAAATTTAAAATAGAACTTTACTTTCTAAATTTTTCTTTCATTCAATAAAGCCAAGATATATCACCATTTGACATTCCTATTAAACACACAAAGCCCTTCAACTGAGTCAGGTCAGATCCTTTACAGAAATCTACTCCTCATGAGGATCCTATTAGGTAGCAGAATGTCCCCTACTCATCCATTTGACCACTGATCAAATTAAGGCTCAAAGAGGTTGAGTCACACACTGCTAGTCTAATGCCAGCCCAGGAATTCCAACTCACCAAACATGCTCCATGCCACACTCACATCTCAGACTTTGAAGAACAGTGGCCCAGTGACCAAGACAGGACCCAAGGTTACGGTGTCTCACAGACAGATCTTTAGGGTGCTGTGTCACTTCCCACAGGAGCCACGCCACTGGCAGAAAATCAGTCACAGTGGGCTCTAGTGGCTTATTCACACACCTGACTTCCCCTGATGCTGCCCAGGAGAACAGAGCTGGGGTGGGGTTTATCCTGCTTCCTAGTGATGAGAAGCATCTCACCTTACAGCTGGGGCCCTATCCTGCCTCCAACCGTTAACAATGACCAGTGATTCAGACAGGCATCCAACGTTCCTTCCTTTTATTAGAAGTCCTCACACAATAAAAATAAATAAATAATGATACTTAATGCAAGGGAGCTTTGGTGGCACAATGGTTAAAGCACTTGGCTGCTAACCAAAAGATCAGTGGTTCAAACATATCTGCCACTCCATGGGAGAAAGATGAGACAGTCTGTTCTGTAAAGATTTACAGCCTTGGAAGCCCTATGGGGCAGTTCTACTCTGTCCTATGGGGTCACGATGAGTTGGAATCGACTTGATGGAAGGGGGTTTGGCATCTTGGCTGACTGCCTTAAGTGGCACTTGCTAGGTCCAAGATTCCAGTCTTGCCTTTAACTTACTCATAAACTCTTCAAAACAACCCCATGAAGTAGGTATCAGAATTCATGTTCCTACTCTATGGATGAGGAAACCAAGGCACAGGGAGTGACTTGTCCAAGATCACAGGGTGAGTGTGCTTAAGCTGATGGGTGGCTTTAAGCCCGTCATGCCAGGCCAGAGCCTGGGTCTTTACTGCCTTACAAACCGGATACTGTACACTTACAGCCATAAACTAACATGAAGGAACAGTTGGTAGATGTGAAATACCAAAGACTAGAAATCCAGGCTCATGGTGACTAAAGGAGAGAATTCATTCCTGTTTTAATGCACGAAGTGGTATTTACTGAGCAGGCAGCTTACCAAAAGGTAATCTCACTCCTGCTTTGCATCAGAGCTGTCCCGAGGCCTGGAAAGACACAATGATGATGTGTGATCAGGCAGGGCCTCCTCGGTCTCATGTGCAGGGCTTCAATGATTCCTTCCGTTGGTGGGTTTTCTCCTGGTGCCATCTGATCTTTACCACTAACTTCATTCTTTGCTTTTATCGACCTTCCTCTCATCTTGGGTCTTGAAGACACATCCGGGCTCCCATCCCTGAGGGCTTGACATTTGAGAGAGACGCACACATCATAGATCATTATGGATCATGGTAGAAGCAAGTTGTGTCAGGGCTGGTTTCTTGGGTCCGGAGGAATTTAAGAATGTGGAAATGCACGTGAACATGGGGATCGGAGACTGCACAGTGACACATTGCCTCCCTTTGTCTTGTCTTGACCTTCTCAAGTAGACCCACTCTTTCGTCTTCTTCGAGTTGCCAGGCTGTGGAGATTCCACTCCAGGAGCGTGGGGGTTTTTGTGCCCCACCCCACAGTTCTTCTGTAATCCCTTCTGTATCCCCTTCACATGCTGCTCTTGCAAAAATTCCTCCAAATCCCCAAGTCTCCACATCCTGGGACCTTTCCTCATACTCTTCTCAAGTCTTCGCTGTCCAGGCAACCACACTAACCCCAGCCCTCCTCCTTAAAACATTCTCTTCTCCTTTTTCTCCTCTCCATCCCTCAAGTTCACCTTCTCAGCTCAGCATCAACGCTAAAAGGGATACTGTTGTCAGCTTCCTTCAGTTTGGCTCCCATTCGTGAGAACTTCATGTACAACAGAAGGAAATGCCTTGTTAGAGCCCAGTGCGGTGACCACTGTGTGTTCTGAGGGCCCTCCCGTCTGGAGGGTTCATCTCCCAGCACCCCATCACACAGGCTTCTGTTGTACTTCATATGGTTGTCACAGCCTATGTCACTGGCTAATTTTGGGGAGAGATTGTCAAGCTTTTCTTCTGAGCCTGTCTTCGTCTAGAAGCTCCACTGAAACCTGTCCGCCGTGGGTGACCCTGCTGGGATTGGAAATACCGGTGCCATAGCTCCCAGCATCACAGGAACACGCAGGTCACCACACGATGACAAACTGACAACTAGGTGGTGGCTACCGACAATATATCCTCTTCTTATCTGTGCAACTTCTCTGGGAAAACGTACCATTTATATAAATAATGGTGATGAACATGATGAAGATGGTGATGAGGAGGGCAGCTTCTTCAAAATAATAATCCAAAACCCAAACTCAGTGCCACTGAGTCAATTCTGACTCATAGCAACTGCCACTGGGTTTCCAAGGCAGTGAATCTTCACAGAAGCAAACTGTCCCATCTTTCTTCCATGGAGCAACTAATGGGTTTGAATCACTTACTTTTGGTTAGCAGACAAATGCTGTAACCACTGCACAATCTGAGAGCCTTCATAATAATAAGAGCAGTTAGTATTCACTGACTGTTTCCCGTGGGTGGACAGTGTGCTACTATCTCTTCTCATGTTAACCCATCTAGGCCCTATGAGGCGGGTGATATTACAATGCTGCTTTTACAACACAAGGGGACAATGTGAAGCTCAGAGGCATTAAGTAACTTTCTCAAGGGCACACAGTAAAGGCAGAAAAAGCCGGGAGTCCAGGCCTGCAGCCTGGGCTCTAGCCCAATGTTCCAGCACACAACTCCTGAGCCCTCCATCCCAGCACAAGCCGGAATCCTGTGTTTGTAAATATCAGTAGCCACACACGGATCCTGGTTTCATGTCTTGCTTCTCTGCAAACATGTCCCTTTACTTCCTGACTGCTCCATACCTCCATAGTGCCATCATTCCCCCATAGTTGGGCTTCAGCCCGAGGATCTCCTTGTTAATATCCTTAAATCCTTCAGCTTCCTTATCTTCTACACCCAGTAGGGAAGACTTCTTCCTACCAAATGTTGTTGCCAACACATGGAATACATGTTGAATGGTCTCTGCGACCTCTTAGGTGCAAGCTTTCTCATTTTAAGTGAACAAACTGGGGTCCTGAGAGGTGGCACCACCTGCCTGAGACCAAGAGCTAACTGAACTGGGGACTAGGACTCACCTGGCAGAACTTCATCTGGGGGCTGCCTAATAAACAGGACTGGTCCCACGCATCCTTGTATGGCACTCTGGGCCTACAGTGCCTGGCACACAGTAGGCATTCAAAGGAGTCGGTTTTTTTAAAACTGCCTACCTCTAACTTTCTATTCCTTCCAAGACAATCCTTTTTGTCCCTCTGATCACCCTGCAGCAGCCTCTAGATGGACCACCTGTTTCCATACTCTCCTTCCTGGTCACAGGCACAAGGCTCCATCTTCCCACAGCTCTGGTTTCACCCGGAACTCCTGCTCACGTGCCTCCAGTGGCTTTCACGTGCCCAAAGGGGTGAGTGAGGGCTAGCATCCCCTGCCAGGCTCTTCCAGAGTGGAGATTCCCAGGACCACTTCGCTTCTTGAACTTCTCACAGCATGTTCTTACCACATGTTCTTTTGGGGGATGGGGAAAGGGCTTTTTAACTGACCTTTTAGAGCATTTTAGGTTTTCAGAGAGATTGGGTAGAAAGTACGGTTTCCTGATGTCCCCCTCTCCCTGCACACGGCTTCTCTTGTTTGGTGGTGGCATTTTGCATTTCTGTGTGCATTTGTTACAATCCATCAAGAGTATTGATACTTGACTGTTTAGTTTATTAGGGTTCACTTTTTGTTTTGTATAAACCTAGGGGTGTGGACTAATGTACAACATCCTCCCAGGCAGTATTGTACAGATTAGTTTCACTGCCCTAATGATGCCCAGTGTTCCATCTGCTCACCATCTCCTCTCCTCCTGAGCCCCAGGAAACCACTCACCTTTTCACTGTCTCTACGGTGCTGCATTTCCCAGGTGGTCACAGAGTTGGAATCAGAGTACCCTTCTGTCAGACTGGTTTCTTTCACTCAGCAATGTGCAATGAACTTCCGCCATGCCTGTCATAGCTTGACTGCTCAGTTTTTTAATCACTGAATAATATTCCATTGTATGGACGTACCACAGTTAGTTTATCCCAGGGCTTCAAACTGGTTCTTCCCAGTTCTAACATGGCTAGTGAAACAAAGCTGGAATAGACTTGAACTTGTAAAATGTAAGTGTACCAGAACAATAATCTGAATGGAACAATGATGGGACAGTGCCCTGCTAGAAACTTAATATCTCCCCTAGAAAATAAGGCAGTGTGCACATGGCATAGGAATCAAATCTGTTGACCAGAAGTGTTAGAAACAATGGTGCCCAGCTCAAAGATGGTGGCCAATCACATTGTTTCGAATGTGCGCTGCTCTTTACAGTCTTGGCAATAATTCAATCTCCCGCACATCAGGCTTCTGAAAGGGCTCACTAAGCCCCTTCCAAGTATCCCATTCCAGAGCTTAAACCCATTATTTTTCCCATTCCAGTTATTCCAGCACGCTTACGCTTCACAAATTCAGGTTGGTTTTATTTCATCGAGATGGCCGTGACTGAAGCAGCTTGAACTTGTTTGAAGTCTTAGTTTACCTATTATTGTACCTGGCTGCTTCCAGTTTGGGACAGTTATAAAGAAAGTTGTTATAAACATTCGTGCACAGGTGTTATGTGGACATATGTTTTAAACTCATTTGGGAATATCTAGGAATGCAATTGCTGGGTCACATGGCAAGCCAACGTGTAGCTTTGTCAGAGGCTGCCAGACTGTCTCCTAAAGTGCTGGACTATCTCGCATTCACTGGAGAAATGACCAGAAGTAGAGGGCTTGTGTTTAAAATATTCCCTTACTCCTCAACCCCCTTCAACATAGGTACACTGCCACCAGGTGGCAGTGAAATATCATTCTATATGTGCACCCAAGCAATGCTTTATAGACTTATGATAGGGACAAACACGATGCCCATTTTTTTTTTTTTTTTTAATTTTATTACAGAAATATAACTTTTAAAAAGCCCAGACAGCACAACTTAAAAACTCATGGTAGGACTGATGACATTCACTCTCTAACCAAGTGATCACAGAGCTCATTCAAAGTGCCTAGGTGTTTCTTTTCCACTCACTATTCCTTGTTGCAACAGACTAGACAATTCAAGTCAACTAAAATTTGTCTAAATTAATTACAGGGAAGACCTTTCTATCTGCAGCTCTTGTTTCTGTCACTACCACCAGAAAGAGAAGAGATGGACCACCAGGCACTCCGTAGCCTCCAGGTGAAAAAGTGTCAAAACCCTATGTGGTTGCTTGCTTTCTGTGTTCACCGGAAGAACCTCTCTATTGTGCTAATTAGCATTTTCTGCTCCTCCCCTTTTCCCTTTTGTCTTCTGTGAGGCTGGAGATGTTTGAACCTATTTTATAAACTGGAGGCATGGGATGCTCATGTGTTCTAGTGGAATCTGATCTCATTAAGCAACTGCCATTAAAAAACAAACAAACAAACAAACAAACAAACAAACTCAGCTGGCCTATCTATGCCCAAGAACCGATATCAAATTTAGTCCATGAATTTCCTTGTGCGTATTTATACCCAGCACAAAGATTTCTGGGGGGCAAGAAGAGGACAATTCCTTGGAAAACTCTGAGTTGCATTTTTGCATCACTAGGCACAGATATTCCAGGGACCATGACCTTCTAGTCTCCCCAAGCACCTGGTTCAATGAAGACTAGCAACTCCGAGGTTTTTTCCAGTCTAGAATGTTTCCTCCCATACAGCCCCACTCTGGTTATATCGGACCATTTTTGAGATGCTAACTGTGAAGCTGGGAAAGCTCAGCTATTCAATTTTACGCAGTCAAGGGATGAAGGCATCCACTCCCAACTCTGAAGGAAAAAGCCCAGAGAAGAAAACCTGCTTATCCTCATCTGCAGAAGAAGACGCAGGAGGAGCTGAAGCTGCGTGTGAAGCACCTGACACCTACGGGGAATGCTAATGAGACCGGGGAAGCCTCTCAGCCCAGGACGCTGCTCCAACTTTCTTCAGCGGGGTGACAAAGGCTTCTCATGACACACAGGTGTATTCAAACACAGGCTGTGTGACAATGCATTTTCCAGGCAGAAGTATCTCTTAGGGAAAGCGTACGAAGTGTTTTCTGAAATAACTTTCCTTTGTTCTGTAGGAGAATAACTCAGCTAGTGCAAAACGCCACGGTTACTGGCCTTGCGCACATCACTGACCCTCTCTCAGCCTCGGTTTCTTCATCTGGAAAATGGGAATCACATTACCACCTTTCTCAGTATTGCGGTGAGAGACAGAGAAGGAGCTGGCGCTGCAAGCACTCATACACGTGAACTGGACTCCGCTGCCATGAAGAACTGCTCATTCAAAAATTAAATTACAAATGTAAAAAATAATCAATCCCCATGAGGCCAACTAGCATGACCTCGTTTTGAAAAACTGCCAGCCCTTTGGATTAGGGACAGGAATAAAGCCTGCCAGCATTTCTGAAGAGTTTTAATTTCTTGCCTGAAACTTGTGAAGAGAAGCTTTCTGGGGCTTCTCCTTGAACTTCACAGCTCTGACTGCTGGTCTGGGAAACGGCAGGTCTCTTTGTACATCCTGCACATCACTCCCTCTCTGGGGACCCAGGCCTTTAACCACTATAGACACTTAAAAAGCAGCTAATATTTGGCTGGAATTTTATAACTTCAGGCGAAAATAACCAGGAGCATGTTGTCAGCTTAACATAGCATATTGTGAATGAAGCTGAAATTACTTTGGTGGACAGAGATTCAAACTGGTTCCAGCACACTGTCCAACAAGACCCGCTACTGTACTGGCAACACTGCACTTCAGCTACTGCTTGTTATTATTACTAAGTCAACACCAAGGAGGGCACGGGGGTGCCATGACGGGCGCCATGATGGTGGGGAGGAGCATGGCTCTTGGGCCCAATGGCCTAGTTGTGATTCCTGGCTCTGCCAATCACCAGCCAGGTTACCTTGGGCAAGTTATCCAACTTCCGTTCTCTCAGTTGCTCAACAGTAAAGAGTGGCGATCTTCTGGGTGATGCAAACAGTTCACATGCTCAGCTGCTAACTCAAAGGCTGGAGGTTTGAGTCCAACCAGGGGGCTCAGAAGAAAGAGATGGTGATTGACTACTGAAAAATCAGCCACTGAAAACCCTATGGAGAACAGTCCTACTCTGATACGCATGGGGTTGCCATAAGTTGGAGTTGATGTGTGTGATGGCAACTGGTTTGAGTGATTAAAGGGAAGAGGACGATACTTCCCACTTCACAGGGCTGTGCTGGGGACTGCAGCATAGCATGTTCTGAGAGCACGCAGAACACCCCCTGACAACAGGTGCCTGGTAAGCACAATGCAAGTGTTTAATGCAATCACAATCCATATTCTCATTTGTGCTCAAAGCAAAACTTTAAGAGGGTACTTTCCCTGTGTTTTGAATGAGGACTTCGAAATTCAGAGAGGCTAAGAAACTTGCTCAAAGTCAGACAGCAAGTGAGAGAACAAGGGTGCAGATGTGTCAGCTCCAATGTTCATGCTCTTTTTACTGTGACTCTGCTCATTCATTTCTTCAGTCAACAACTATGAACCCTGAGCACTTCTGACTTCAGCTCTGTGATGGACACTTTGGGGACGAAAAATGAGCATGGCACAGCCTTGGTCTTCAGGGCCACTGGGGTAGTATATGCACACATCACTAACTTCAATGCCAGACAAAGCTTGCTGTAGTGAAGGGCCAAAGGCCCACAGTGCTGATGACACCACAGGGATACACAGGGAAGGGAGCTATCTAGCCAGGACTTAAAAAGAAGGAGTAGGAATTCAGAAAAAAGGAAGCAAGACCCTGGCTGGGGGAGCAACTTGTGGGAATTGCAGGTCCCTCCCCCTGTGGCCACTGTTTTCCCATGTAGAAAGCACTCATTGTCCTCATCCCCATCAACATCATTCCTACTGTCATCACCACCACTGTTATCATCACCATCATCCTGTCACTATGACCACCGTCATTATCTGCCTCTATGGGATGCAGAGACACTCACTGTCAGCACCACCACCGTCACCATCACTGGCATCCCCATCACCACAATTTGCCTCTATGGGACGCAGAAAGCATCCAGCATCATCACCACCATCATCATCATCATCGCTATCATGACCGTCACCATCATTTGACTCTGTGGGATACAGAAAGCATTCATCAACATCACCACTACTACTACCATAATGGTCACTGTCATCTTCATCACAACCGCCACCATCACCATCATCTTCATCAACATCACTGTCATCGTTCTTTACCATCACCATCATCTGTCTCTACCAGATGCAGAAAGCACTCAACATCATTATCACTGTCATTGTCATCATCATCATCACCATCACCACCATCATCACCACCACTGTCACCATCACCATCACCACCACCATCATCATCACTACCATTATCATCATCACCACCACCGTCATCATCACCACCACCACCATCATCGTCACCACCACCATCATCACCACCACCACCACCATTATCATCACCACCATCATCACCACCACCACCATCATCACCACCACCATCACCTGCCTCTATGGGATGCCGAAAGTATTTAACATCATTAACATCACCATTATCACTGTCTCTGTGGCGTAGTGCCTAAGGTACTTGACTGCTAAGCAGAAGGCGTGTGGGTCAAACCCACCAGCCATTCCTCTTAAGGTAGGTTGGGCAATCTACTTCCGTAGTTATATTACCTCAGAATCCCAAAGAGGGGTCACTATGAGACGGCTCCGACTCGATGGTGGTGTGTGTGGTATTATCACTGTCATCATCACCCTCATCATCATCATCTGCTATGGGACACTGAAAGCACTCATGGTCATCACCACCATCATCACTGTCACCATCACCCACGTCACTGTCATCCCATCAGCATAATCGCCACCATCATCATCAGTGCCATCCTCACTGCCATCATCATCAGCTGCCTCTATGGGATGCCAAAAGCACGCATTGTCATCATGATCATCACCACCATCATTATCCATATCACCACCACCATCATCATTTGCCCCTGATTCCTTTAGGAAACACCTAGAGTGGTTGGTACATCACATGCCAATCTTTAATTATCAACTGTTAGCATTCTTTGGGGACAATGTGATGAGACTTCCTGATGAATGGAAATTTTGTTTTCACTCTATTCAGATAAAAAATGTATAAATTAAACATCTTCATAATAATTATACCTGTGTCAAAAATATGCTGCTAATGAAGGTCCAATCTGCGGGTGTGGCTCCTGACCTTAGCCTACCAACCTGGCTTCCCACCTTAACGTCAGGCCCTAACATCTGTCGTGGAGAAGGCTACTGTGTACTTTCTCAGAGGTGTGGCCTGAATGGGTGAAGCAGCACAAAATAAACCTAGCTGTAACTCCGTCACCTGCTCTGAGCATCTCCGTAGGAACAGGTCATCCCCTGTATCAAATCCTCAGCTCCGGATGAATGCCTTTTTGCATTTGGCATGGAAGGTGATAAGTATTTTTGGAGCTAGTTTTCAGTTGCAAGCTTCAGTCTGCCGAGATGGAATACGCAGACGGAGGCCCGAACAGCTGCAACGCTCCAGAGTGGCTGGTATTTCGGTGGGCTTTATTTTAAAGTCTCTGACAGTTCAATCTCACTAAATAATTCAGCTGTTTAGGAAAAGCCATAAGATCCTAAAATAAGTCCTTGAAGGTCGAGAATATAGGTTGAAATTTTATTTTTTGGTGAGTAACATTTGACAAAATAACAGAAACGTCCCTTGTAATAGGTCTTCCTTTACATCTCTGAGTGAAATAGCCGAGCACAAGGGCTCGAATGTTCATTTATAAACACTCTGCATTTTCTCCACGCAACACTGGCGGCGAATTAAGCTAACGGTCTGATTGTGCTGTTCCCAATGAGGTTAGAGATTCTAAAGAACAATTTCAAAAAGTGGCTCTAACTGGAGGTGTCACTGACGATTTGGAAAGCTCTTTGTTACATCCAGCCCAGGAAAATACAAGCCTCACGTCATGGAAAAGCTCACATATTACTTAAGAAATCTGTAAAGAAAGAGAAAACAACTTGCTATGGAAAAGTTTTCCAGGACAGAGTGGAATCTCTCTCGTCCATCGTCAGTCTCTTCAAGGTGACATGCAATTTAAGAGCTAAGCATTAGCATTCACAAGACACTGGCTAATGGTTTTGTTGTCTCCCTTGAAGGTGGGTCTTTTGGTTGAGTGACCTGATTGGTATCTTTGGAGCAGCCCCTCATGGAGGTGGAAGACAGGACGTGAAAGATGGAACATGAAGGCACTTGGGTCAATCTCATCCAAACCTGCACAGAACCCTACACTGTTTGAGGCTGAAGTGATGCTGAGGTTCCTCTATGTCAAATGCCTTCTTGTTCCATTTTACGGATGTGGAAACTGAGACCCAGAAAGAGTAATTAACGTGTGCCCATGACAATGAGTAACAAAGCCTAGGGTAAGACTCAGGTGGCAACAGGGCATGGTATGGACAAACATCAGAGGTCACCTGGAATACACAAACCTCCAAGCTAACCATAATCAATCAGGTATAACCATTTTGGTTATATACAGACATGAGTTGGTCAACTCATTCAGCCCTCTCAATTCCAGCCTCCTTACATAAAACACCACTAATAATTCCCACTGCTGAAACCCCACCCCTTGATTCCATGGAGGATAAATTTCTTCTTGCCTTTGAGGTCTCAAAACTCACCGTCAGCTCCAATACCATTTCCCTGTGGAGGACTCATAGGACCACCCTCCCCTTACTCACTCTTAGCCACATTATCCTGCTTCATTTTCTTCTTTGCATTTAGCACCTCCCACTATCATGTTTTAGTCACCAATTTACTTTTATTTATTATAGAAGATAACTCTGTTGGAGAAGGTACACCCAGGGTCTCCGACCCTCAGCAAATATTTGTCAGATGAACATGTTGGGAAAGAGGAAAGCATTCCATGACAGCCAGGAGCTGGTCTTGCCCCACCAGCCAGGTCTCTGTTCTGTTGAACAATTTCACAGAACATAAACATCAGACTGGGCCACTCACTGACTTTGATGAGTCAAGACGAAAACAAGACCATCCTGTAACTATGCCCGAACACAGAGAAAAGTGAACATTGTCCAAGCCGCAAACTACCAACACTCCCCAGGTCCTGGCCAACATGACCTATTACAGCTTAAGCCTCGCTCCAGTCTGCCTTCCTTATATTTAAGATCTATCAAGATAGCCAATCATAGAGATTAATCTTGTTGTTGTTATGTGCCGTCGAGTCGGACCCTACTCATAGTGACCCCTCCTTGGGTTTCTGAGGCAGTTATCACTATGGAAATAGATTGCCCCATCTTCCTTCTGAGGAGTGGCTGGTGGGTTTGAACCGCCAGCCTTCTGGTTAGCAGTCCAGTGCCTTAAGCACTAAGCTACCAGAGCTCCTTATTTACCCCCAAAAGCCAAACCAAACCTACTGCCAATGAATGGGTTCCAACTCATAGCAACCCTAAAGGCCAGAGTAGAACTGCCCCATAGGGTTTCCACGGCTGTAAATCTTTACAGAAGCAGACTGTCTCATTTTTCTCCCACAGAGAGCTGGTGGGTTTGAACTGACAACCTTATGGTTAGCAGCCACATGCTTCAACCACTGCACAGTAGGGCTCCTTTCCTTGCTTCCTGGCAGCATTCACTTCAGAGCAAAGTTCCACCTTCTCCCAAAGCAGCCAAAGTAAGCCCCGGCTCTGTAAGTCCTTCCTAACACCCTTTTACTAAGACATCCTTGGTTTCCCATATTTGTGTTCTCCTTTGTTGCAGTGAGCAGTAACCCCAACGTGTTTAACTACAGGGGTACCCTGGAGGTCTCTGGCTGGAGAACAATGGAGTTGTTGCTACCAGCTGCCCCGGAGTCAATCCCCTACTCGTGGGGAACCCCCCACACACAGTGGACTGAAGTGCTGGCGGGTCGTGGGCCACCTCCTGACTGGCTGCAGATCAGACCGTGGTGGTCCACATGGATTTTGGAAGTAGACTGCCCGGCCATTCTTTCTAGTCTGTCTTAGCTTGGAAGCTCTGCTGAGACGTGCTCAGCATCCTAACAGCACTCACGCCTCTACTGACAAAATGAGTCATGGACGGGCCTGAGGTGCACCAGCTGGGAACCCAGGTCCTGCGGAGAATAATAATGGAAAATAAGAAAAAAATACTAGCTTGTTTTTCTTAAGTGGAATGCACCAGAATTTCCAATAAAACAAGGTTGGAATGTAGGTCTTCTTCTTCTACTGTCTATAGAGTTGAAGAAACTGAGGCCCAGAGATGGAACACATAGCTTTCCAGCGTCACACAGCTCATAAGAGGGAAGTGGTGGTCTGCCCCTATGTCTTGTGACTTCTAACAGTGTCTATTGTCCCATTAATTTGGCCTTTGTTTCTCCCTTTCTTCGACATTGGAAGCCAACTCAGGTGCTCTAAGCTAGTAACAGGACACCGGTGATAAATGTGTCCTCTCTAACAACGCCTCCCTTGAAATGATTAGCATTCCCCACAGTTGTTCCAGGTTTACAACCCTCTGCGTGTATTTGCATTTCAGACTCTGCTTTGTCTTTCAACATTCCTGCAGCAGGAGCTCCTGGCACAATCTCAAACGTACAGAACATGTTTAGCATCAGAAGAAATCTTTGCAGGTAACCTTTCTGCCATCTCGGAGAACACAACTGTGAAATGCAGAAACATTTCAAAACATAGATTTGTAGGCAAGAAATTTCTACGTGCAGGTTTGCGTATGAAAGTGTTCATTAGCTTTTACTATTTTGCATTCTTGTCTGCTTGAAAACTGACTTCTATCTTTTTTTCTTTGAATTCTGACTAATGTATGAATCTGAATTGAGTAGTTATCTCAGGAATTAAGGCTTCAGGTTGTTGGTAAGTGAACAGATCTCTCTCTTGACTTAACAGATCCTCTGTAAGAGCTGACCTTGAACCATGCACTGTGCTTGGTGATTTCACGTGGATCATCTCAATTGCATTCATTTCAGGCATTTAAATTCCTAAATCACCCCAAAGGAGATAAGAAACCAGCGTCTAGACCTGGTGCAGTGAGGTTCAGGCAGCACCCAGGACCTCCAATCCCTTCTATCCTGTTATCTGAAACCTCCGAGAGCTGGAAGTCATACCCAGAGGTGGCCTGATGGGACATGAGAATAGCAGAGGCCGTCTGATTCTAGAACAGCCTTGCTCATAGTCCCTGATGCCCCCTGCAAGCAGCCTGATGCAGGAATCCAGGTGTCTAGTTTGGACATGTGCCCCTTCCTGAGCCCTCGGGGAGCTTTACACAGGACAGAGGCACGCTGAGTTCTCTGTGTTAGGGAGGCCACGTTAGCTGCAGAGAGAGAATGGAATGGGGTGTGGGAGGCCACAAGGAGATGGGCAGGTGATGGGCGACTGTAGCAGACAGGATGGGCATCTGGACACTGGGGGCAGCCAATGAGCACAGGTCACGAAGACACTGAGGGAACGGAATCAAGAGGGCTGGGGCGCTCGCTGGCTGGCTCTCTTGGAGTGAGAACAAATTTATATAGAACACACACTCCATACACTTTTCCCCCTAACTTGAATGGCACATTAATTTATACCCTTAGCCCCAAACCACTATAGATGAGAGCACATTTTATCAAGAGGATGTGGGCTGAGTGGGTAAAGGCATAAAATCAAGGATGTCTCTATTTTGGAAGAATGATAGAGGTAAGAAGGTCACTGGGTGAAGCCTTTATTTTATTAATCAAATGTATATACCAACCTGACCATATGGTGTATTCTAAGAGCTTTGCAGACTTAATTCATTTAATCTTCATTATGACCCTATGAGGCAGGTGCTATTACTGGCCTATTTCAACAGATGAGAAAACTAAGGCCAAAAGGGCCAAGCGGAGACTGCCAGGAAATGACAGCCCACTTCCAGGTCTGTGCTCCCAACCATCACATGTCACAGCCTCTCCTTGGAGCCCACTGTCAGGGGCCACATCCTTATCAAATCTGGCCTATCTGTGGGACAGAAGTGGTCCCAGAATACCTCAAGGGCAACCAAGCAAAAGTGGGCTTTATTGTCCTGACTTTGATTTCATTTGGTCCCAAGAACCACAATCAAGAAACAATTTCATCATCCTCGTCTTTCACACTTAAGAAAAAAAACAAAAAACATGGTGGTGATTTTCTGATGGAGGCTTGGAGGAGCGAGCTTTCCACATAATTATCTTAGGCCTGTTTATCCATAGAGAGCCCCCTCGCTGGCACATGATGATTTATCTTTATAGATTAAATGTCACCTCTGAGGAGTTGTGGTCTAAATCACACATCCACGGCAGACCTTGAAACTCACGGAAGGTCTTCCACTTGTGCGCACCAAACTGGACCAAAGTTTTCAAACATTTTTTTTTTTTTTTTAATCATCACATAACTGAAAGTACACACAGAATATGGTACTCAGGCTATCACAGATTGATAGGCATTTAAAGGCACCAAACACTTCAAAAACCAATCAAACCTCCTCAGGTCGGGTAAGGCTAATGCCGTCCCCGTCCACTGCCAACCTCATCCTTCTCTGAAACAAGCATGAAGGCTTCCAAGACAAAGAATACAGTGGGGGACTTGGGCACATTGCTCTCCAGTACCTGACACCTCCTTGAGAACAAACATCAATCAATACGGGCGTGCGTATGTATTGAAATGACCTCAGAGCGAAATCAACAACAACATGGAATTTCAGTCCAGGGGCAACTGTCCTATTCACCCTTATTCTTTTTTCAGCAATGACCCTTTCAACAATAAGGCTTCTCAGCCACAACATGAGGGGCTACATCACTCTTGTGGTGGGGGCTGTCGTGTGCATTACAGAGGACGGACCACCATCCCTGGCCTATGCCCACCAGAGGCCAGTAGTAACCCTCCCCCAGATGTGACAACCAAAAATGTCTCTAGACATTATCTACGTCCTCAGAGGGGACAAAATTGGGATATTACTATTCAATGGGTCGACTCTAAAAACCTTAGAGTAAAAGATTATTACTGTGGTCTGGGAGACAACATGTCTAGTCATTTAGTACCTAGTCATCAAGTGCCTAGTACATACCAGGTGAGGTTGAAGGCTTGAGGAACAAAATAGGATGAACACAAGGGAAAGAAGAAAGCTCAGTCAGGTGGTGAAGGCTGATTTGATTCTCTTATCATCCCGTAGTGACTGAATTTATAACTATTTGAGAGAAAAAACTAACACAACAAAATATAGTCCTTTCCAGCAGCTTTGCAACAGATGGAGTTTGAGATTTCTTCTTTAGACAATACAGAAGATAGCCAGCCACTCCCATTCACTGCCCACCATACACATGTATGTCTGGTATATGGTCTGTGGTATATGCACACATACGTAAATACAGCGGAACCTGTGATAGCTGGAACCTGATTGGGACCAGGCTGTTTTTCTGGGTGCTGCATGTTTTCCACCTTTGTTAGGGTGCAGTCCCCACTTCTGCTTCACTCTCCACTTAATGCAAAATATTTGAGTTTTCTTTTCTGACAGGTTTTGCCTTATACAGGTTCTAGTCATGACTCGAGCCGTGGCATTTTCGACTGCCTCATGTGCATGTGAAAGCTGGGTGGTGAACAAGGAAGACCAAACAAGAATCGATGCCTCTGAATTGTGGTGTTGGTGAAGAATATTGCATAGACCATGGACTGCCAGAAGAATGACCAAGTCTGTCTGGGGAGAAGCACGGCCAGAACGCTCCTTAGAAGCAAGGACGGTGAGACTTCATCACAAATACTTTGGACCTGTTAGCAGGAGAAGAACATACTGCTTGGTAAAGTGGAGGGTCGGCCAAAAAGCAGATGACTCAACGTGAAAGATGGACACGGTGGCTGCAGCAGGGACTTAAGCAGAGCAGTGATCCTCTGGGTGGTGCATGTCCAGGCAGTGTTTCATTGAGTTGTACGCTGGGTTGTTACGAGTGAGAACCAACTCTATGGTGCCTAAAAACGACGTATATATACCCTGGGGTGCAGTGGTTAAAGCACCCAGCTGCTAACCAAAAGGCTACCTATTCGAATCCATCAGCTTTCCACTGAGAAACATGTGGCAATCTACTTCCACAACAATTTACAGCCTTGGAAACCCTATGGGGCAGTTCTACGCTGTCCTATAGGGTCTCTATGAGTCGGAATGGCAAAGAGTTTCATTTTGGTTTTCTACGTGGGCCTGTATATGTATATATACATCACATACACATATGCACATACGTACACATACCCACCCTTCTCAACAGACAGTTCAACTCTAACAGGAAATCCCTAAAAAAGCTCAGAATTTACATCTCTCTCCTGTAAGGGTCTGGAAGCAGGCAGTCTCAAGCTAGCATGATGCTCTTAAACGCCAGGGCACACTCATTCTGCTCTGCCATGTGTAGCTTCTAGTCCCTAGATGGCTGCTTAAGTTCCAGTCTTCTTGTCTACATTCCACTCAGTGGGGAGGAAAGCAGGGATCAAGGGGCAAATAGGGGCAATCATCAGTTATAAGGGAAACCCCTGGAAACAGCCACATGACATTTCAATTACATCCCATTGGCCCAAACTTAGTCATGTGATTGTATTTGGCTGCAAGGGAAGCTGGGAAGTGTAGTCTTTATTCTGAGTGGTCATGAGCTCATCTTTCTACTATGTAAGAAAGGAAGAACAGATTGGAAAAGGAGTAACTCAACCTCAGTCATCCAGGGGCATTGTCCCTTTCAGTCATTTTCTCCTCTCCACTGACGTACTAACTATATCAAATATTTGAATAACTATCATAATATAATACAATAAAATCTGCAAACACTGGAACCTGTATGAGGCAGAGACCTGTCAGACAAGGAAAATTAAAATATTCTCCACTAAAAGAAGCAACAGAAAACCGCACCCTGTCAAAGGCAGAAAACTTGAGAGAAAACAAGGTGGTCCTGGTGAGTGGTCCCATTGAGTTCTGGCTTTCACAGGTTTCACTGTAGTACCCACTTCAAGAGCCAGTAAGCAGCGCTGCACTGGGAGTGTTGAACAGCTGGTTCTTTGGGAGCAAACAATCAACAAACCCTGATTTTCAAGTTTGCCAATTTCTGTGGTGTAAATACTCCCACTATGGATACATGTCAAAGTACATTGTCACTCAAGGTGATGGAGGGAAGAGATGCACACAAGTAGCTCTCATAAGTAGGTGCAGGCCAGCTCTGGCACACTCTCCTGATGACGGAAAATACATCACCCACCAGTGTGTACGACACAAAATAAACTATCAGTAGCTTTTCATTTTAA
Organism: Orycteropus afer afer; assembly: GCF_000298275.1. Lineage (NCBI taxonomy): Eukaryota > Metazoa > Chordata > Mammalia > Tubulidentata > Orycteropodidae > Orycteropus > Orycteropus afer. The sequence goes on along the minus strand of NW_006921644.1, from coordinate 7,827,692 downwards.
ACGTATGAAAAATATCGGACATGCTTGTAAGTCACCATTTAGGATACAATTATTGGTCTCTTCCAGTCCACAGCAAACATGGGTAAAGAAAATCAAAGACTCGAGGAAACAATGAGTCCAAAGGACAAATGGGAGCTCTGGTAGTGTAGTGCCTAAGGCAATGGACTGCTAACCAGAAGGTTGGCGGTTCAAACCTACCAGCCACTCCTCGGAAGGAAGATCGGACAATGTACTTCCATGGTGAAACTGCCTCGAAAAACCAAGGAGGGGTCGCTATGAGTCAGATCTGACTCAAGAGCAGTGAGTTTTTTTTTTTTTTTAATTTAAAGGACAAATGGACCATGTGAACCACAGCTTCACTAGCCTGAGACTAGAAGAACTGGAAGGTACCCAGCTACCACTACTGCCTGCTCTGATCAGGATCACAATATAAGGTCCTGAAAATAGTGGGAGAAGAATGTAGAAAAAAATTCAAAATAATAAAAAACATACTAGACTTATTGATCTGATAGAGAGTGGTAGACCCCTGAGACTATGGCCCTTAGATACCCTTCAAACATGGAATTGAACCCACTACCAATGACTACCTTTCAGGTAAACAACAGACAGGCCTATGAAGTGAACAGTAACACCCATGAGGAATGTGCTCCTCAGAGCAGTTAGCCACACAAGACCAAAAGGGCAACATTTGCCAAAAAACAAAGCCAAGAAAGGCTGGAAGGGGCAGGGAAGATGGGCGAATGGAAACACGGACCCCAAGGAGGAAGTGGGAAGGGTGTTGTTACACTTGAGGAGATTGCAACTAATGTCATGAAACAAAATGTTTATAAAGTTGAATGAGACACTAATTTTATCTGTAAACTTTTACCAAAAGCACTATAAAACGTTCAAAACAAACAAACAAAACACCCCACATATCATAATCTGAGAAGAAAATAGGAACAGATAATATGCTGTGTTTTCATATCTCTTACTTCCCAGGTATTGCTGTGTGCCTACTGTGTGCCAGGCCTGGCACCCACTGCCAAGGAGTCAATTCTGACACACAGTGACCCTACAGGATAGAGTAGAACTTCTCAAGCCTTTAAATCTCCACAGAAGCAGACTGCCTCATTTTTATGCCATGGAGTGGCTGGTGGATCTGAACTGCCGACCTTTTGGTTAGCAGATGAACGCCTTAGCCACTGCAGCACCAGAGCTTCTCCAGGCCTGATACTAGCCACCTAATGGGATCAGAACAGTGGACAAAACAGATAAGATTCTCACCGTCCATATAATATAGTTTCTGATATGCTGGGAAGACAGACCACCACCCAGTGGCAAGAGTACATCCATGGGGACAAATGGGTGAATGGGGGCGTGATGGGGCTATGGGATCAGCTAGGGGCAGAGCAAAGCTTTGTCAGAGGATGAGACATTGGAGCTGGGTGTGGAACTGGAGCGAGAGTGACCTAGACTTGGATGTGAGGGTGGGGTGCAGAGTGATAGTATGATGAAAGACTGATGATGGGCTGGGGAGGATGGCATGCTAAAGAGGGCTGGGGTGGAGGGCAGTAGGCATGCGGGAGCAGTGAAGAGGCAGGTGCTGGGCTGCGTTATTATTTTTATCCCAAAAGAACAGGGAGCCACCAAAGGCTATGAAAGGAGAGACACAATATCAGTCTTTGAGAGAAAGATCACTCTGCCTGCACCATTACTGCTGACAGGGGCTGCTGAGTTGGCACCAAAGCATGATGACCTTATGACCTTATGTATAATAGAAAAAAAAAACAAAACACCATCCAGCCCTCCGTCATCATCCTGACGTTTGGGGTGCTTGAGTCCACTGTTGCATTTACTGTTGTCAATCCATCGCAGGAAGCGTTTCCATTTTGTTCCCTAAACATGATGTCCATTTTGACCAACTGGTCTTGGCATCATTCCAAAAAACCAAACTTACTACCATAAAGTTGATTGTGACTCAGTGACTCTATAGGACAGAGTAGAACTACCCCATAGGGTTTCCAAGGCTGTAATCTTTACAGAAGCAGACTGCCTCATCTTTCTCCCACAGAGGGGCTGGTGGGCCTGATCCACTGACCTTCTGGTTAGTAGCTCAGTGTCTTAACCACTGCTCCACCTTGGGGTCATTAAGGGTGCATTAAATACGGCTTCTCATAGGTAGGTACACCAGTTATGAGTCTGTTTTAAAAGAGAGACATGATGGTAGAGTCTTGGCTAGGATGGTGGCCATGGACACAAAGAGGAATGGACAGATTCTAGGCATACTGAGATATGAAGTCAACAGAGCTGGGACATGGACAGACTTCTCAGCTTCTCACTTTGCAACAATGGACAGATGTCAGTGGCTTTTATGGAGTTTGGAGTAGAGGGAATAGAAAAGAAATTCTAAGATAGATTTTGGGCATGTGGCCTTAAATAATTTGATTCTTACATGATCCTTGAAGAAGGCCACTTGTTATATTATCACCTCCAGCATGAGGTGATAAAAAAGTAAGTGCAGAGCCAAGGTCATGAATCTAGACTTGAACCCAGACCTTATGACTCCAGATGCAGTGGTCTTCCCATGCTATAACACAGACTGACTCCAGCAGGGCCCATCCTGAACCTGTGGCAGAGTGAGTTTAGTTACTGGAAAATCCTCATTAACCTGAGCTGCAAGGTGAGACCTCAGTTTATGTACAGAGAGGACCGGATAATTAACAATGGCCCCTCAAATTGCTTGGAACAATTTATTCCGCATTGGACTAATGAGCCCTGCCTTGCACTTCTGGGAAGCTTCTCACCTTGTGAGATAAAGTCCATCAGATCATGCTGTGAATATTAACCTTGCTGAAAAGAAAAGAAAAATAAGCAACAGAGAAGACTGAGTCCCCCCATGCAAAGAAAACGCTTCTCAATGAGCCACTAAGTGTAACTCATATTTTTGGATTAAGAGTGCCTTTTGCACTGAGGAAAAAAAAAAAAGAAAAAACAACCTAAAACAGTCACTGCAAACTATTACCAATATCATGGTGCTGAGTGATAAAGGCATCTGAGCACCCCCAGTCCCTGCCTGGTTTGTGCATAAGCAAATGTGATGTGACATGACAGTAGCTAATGGCATGGAATCTCCATCAGTCTAACTTTGCACATTTATCACTGGGCCTGCTGGCCTTCCAGGGCTCGCGAAGACTCCCCTTCTCTCTCACCAGGCTAATCAGTTGTCTGGGGGCCGTGCTCGTGAGTTGTAGATTTATAGGAGAAACCACACTTGGTCCCTGAGTTCACTGAAATGGAAATAAAGTACCATCCTCAGACACAGGAGATGAAGTCAACTCCCTTTGCTGGAATTAGCAGGTGGACGAAGGGAACAAAGCCTGATTCTATCGATAAGGGGAGAGTGTAATGTGTTCACAGTCACACAGAGGCTGAGTCCTGGATGCTGTAAGCAGTGAACACACTCGGCTGCTAACTGGAAGGTTGGAGGTTCAAATCCACCCAGAGGCATTATGAAAAACAGGCCTGTGATCTACCTCTGGAAAATCAGCCACCGGGAAACCCTGTGACACACAGTTCTGCTGTGACCCACGTGGGGTCTCTGTGAATCAGAATCAACGTGAGGGCAATGGATCCTCCTTTTTCTGGGTTAGAGGTCACGGAGCTTTCTTTTCTGCTGACTCGTGGAACCTACTCAAAAAGCTGAGCGAAAAGGCAGGGCCGGTATTATCTCCCTCCTTTTACAGAAGAGGAAACGGAAGCTCTGAGATGCTAGGTCACCATCAATGACAGCATCCTAACAGGAAGACCCAGGACTAGAACTTGGGTACTTCCTTCCTGGTCCCAGTACTTTTTCTACAAGTAATTTCCAGGAGGGCAGGGGCTTGGTCTGTTTTTGCTCCTTTGAGCCTAGGCTAGCATTTGGCATGTAGTAGGTGCTCAAGAAATATTTGCTGATGGTGTATCTTAGTTAGCTAATGCTGCCATAACAAAAGTACCACAAGTGGGTAGCCTGAAAGAACTACAATTCACCGTCTCACAGTTTTGGAGGCTAGAAGTCTAAATTCAGTGTGTAGGTAGGGCTCTACTCTGTCCGCTCGAGGGGAAGATCATGGCTTGTCTCTTTCATCTGTGGCAGCTTTGAGCATTTCCTGGTGTTCCTTGTCTTGTAGAGGGATCTCTACATGGTCTCTTTCCTCTGTGCATGTCTCTCTGTCTATTCTGCCTTTTTTATAAGATACCATTCAGAAGAGGTCACGTTTAGGACCTTACCTTAGTTATCCAGTGCGGCAATAACAGAAATATTGTAAGTGGATGGTTTTAACAAACATAAAAAAATTTATGCTCTCACAAGTCTGAATTCAGAGCATTAGCTCTAGAAGATGACTTTTTCCCCTTTGTTGGCTCTGGGGAAAGTCCTTGGCTCCTTTCCTGGTATTCCTTGACAATTCACATGTGTCCTAGCATCAACCTTCCCCTGGGTCTAGGAGGTTCCCAGCTCAGCGACACAGCATTCAAGGAACATGCTTTGCTCCCAGCTGTTCTTTCTTGGTGGCAGTAGGTCTCTCTCTCTCTCTGATCACATCTCTCTTCTTTTCTCTCTTGTAAGATGAAAGGTGGTGCAGGCCACACCAAGGGAAAACTTCCCTTACATTGGATCAGGGCTGTGGCCTAAGTTCGTGTTTTGCATCCCACCCTAAATCCCTTACAACTGACTGACTGATCACATGAAATCACATCATGGGGTATGATCACATCATTACATAACTGCCAAATTACACCATTACAGAATTGTCAAACCAGCAAGAATCGTGGCCCAGCCAAGTTTACACATAATTTTTGGGGAATAATTAAATCCATGACCTCTGGTATAACCTCTTTTAAAAACCCTATTTCCAAGTAGGGACACATCACAGGTACAGGTTAGGACTTCAGCCTATCTTTTCTGGAGACTGTTCAATGCATAACATTCTCATCCCCCAGAGGCATGATGCTGTTGAAGGGCCATGTGGAGTGCAAGGTAGAACATCCAAGTTCCATCCCAATGAGGCAAAATGTTGCAGGAGAACGTAGATATGTGCTGTACCCATGGTATCCCAGCATCTTATTGTGACAACTCACTTCCTCTCACTCAACATGCTTGGCAACCTTGTGGATAAAAGAGAGCTCCGTGGGACTGGTCTCTAATTTGTTTCCAAGGTGTGTTCACTGGGAATCAGAAATTTCCAAGTGAGCAACTGGCACAATACCCAGAATATGACCACTTTTCCACAGTGCCCCTGCCTCCATCACAGTCCAAGGCACGATCAGCTTGGGTTTTAATGACTGCAGTGGCCTCCCAACTGGTTTCCCAGCTTCTACACTTGCTTCTTGGGAGCCCTGGTGGTGTACACTTGCCTCTATCTTCAATCTATTCCTCAACACATCAGACAGAAGGATTCTGATAAAACATGTTAAGTCATATCACTCCTCTGTGCAAAAGCTTCCAATGGTTCCCACGTCACCAGAGTAAACTCAAAGATCATATGATGATCCATACAAGCCCCCATGACTAGTACACATCTCCATTTCCTCTCTGACATCTCCTCCTGCTATGGTGCTCAGATGAAGCAATAAAGGGATAAGAAGACAGGATCAGGACAGTGAAAGACCTCTAATCTTGGTTGTCTTCTCAAGCAGACCAGCTAAGGAACAACCAAAGGAAGTGATGTTTAACTGGAGCAGGTAGGGTGAGCGTGACAAACATTTTTTGAATATCTAGAATATGCCAGGAGGAACTAATTAGTAGAAATATGGCTGCTGGGTAGAAATAGAAGATTTTGAGATCAGTGTTAAGAGAGAAGCCTCTTGTGGCCTGACTTGACAATGAATGGAATGAACTTGTTCAAGAGGGACTCAACTCCCCACTACTGGAAACAGAGAAGCAGGGTCTAGACAATTACTTGGGCAAGAGACACAGAAGCACAGAAGCAAGATCTCAAACATTAGATCCGATGAGATTACACTTAATTTCCCTGTTTAGCCAGAGTTTATTATTTGCGCTATTAAAGAGCAGAAAAGAAATTAATATGCTCTCAACAATCAGAAAGTTATCATATGCCACACAAGGTAATGTATACTATGGAAGAATATTTCAAAGACTTTTTTTATTTTCCCCCACCCCAGGAAGAGCTTGACTTGGGCCAAGTGACTGAAAAAAATACTAATTCTAAGGAAAGATAAGATAAACTTGGCCCCCTTCTCCTGGGGCATCTGAGGAACAGTTGGGGTGGAGCAGGATGGAAGATTTGAGGCCACTGTCACAGTGTCAAAGTAACCAAGGGTCAATTCTTACTGAGGGAATGGTAATTGCTCTTGTCTCGAAGGACACAGTAGGTCAACCAGCAGGAGACCAGGCCATCGGCTCATTTCTTTTCCTCATGCCCTGAGGTCTCTCTTTTGGATCACCTCGGGTGCCACGTGTGTGTCTGTGTCGCATGTACCATCTTCTGGCCTGTGTGACTAGCAGGCTGCTCGGAGCTTGGCACTGGGGCCTGACGGTGAACAAACTCAATCTCTTCTCTCAAGATGCTGATCCTTTCCAAGCAGAGCCAAAGAGAGGCCAAACACACCTGCCCTGGGCCAGATGAGAAAAATAGGCTGCTCCCTTTACAAACAGGATAACCTGCTGGGTCATGAAGCAATTTCGTAATATACAGTTGTGACAATGTTGTTGTTGTTGTTATGTGTCGTCGAGTCGGCCCCGACTCATAGCGACCCCTCCTTGGGTTTCCAAGGCAGTATCGCTACGGAAGTAGGATTGCCCAACCTTCCTTCCGAGGAGTGGCTGGTGGGTTTGAACCGCCAGCCTTCTGGTTAGCAGTCAAGTGCCTCAGGCACTATGCTACCAGAGAGCAACATACAAACCTTTTCTGGGAAAGCTACTGGTTGTTCTGACCTGGTGTTACGGATGACAATGAAAAATCATTCCCAAACCCAATCCCACTGCTGTTGAATCTGTTCCAATTCATACTGACCTTACAGGGAGAGGAGAACAGCCAGCACAGGGTTTCCAAGGCTAAATCTTTACAGAAGCAGAATGCCACATCTCTCTCCCTCAGTGGCTGGTGGGTTCGAACCACCACCCTTTTGGCTAGCAGCTGGTCGCTTAACCACTATGCCACCAGGGCTCTTCGTACTTGACCATAAACTGCAATATCCCCTCCTACCACCAAATATACATGTACCAGTACCATCCACCAACACCAGGCTTTCCATTTTCTTCTCTGTCTGTCTCACTTAGCAATGAAGACGACATTGGCCTCAGGGAAATGCTGAGATCAGCTATCTGTGACACCCAACAGGGAAAGTGATGGAGAAGGACTCTCTGGGCTTGACTGTTAGGTAAATGAAGTGGATAGGTCCAGTGCCACGGCGATTTTGAGAAATAAACCACAAATAGTGGCTGAATGCACTAGAAAATACGAAGATGTGACACAACTGATTTAACCTGCAAGGAGCAAAACTCACCAAATAGAATTTCCTAACACATGAACAAATGGGTAGGTGACTTGTTATCACAAAGAAAGAGAAACAGGAGGAGAAGAACAGATGGAGAGATTCATCCCTTTCCCTCATCTAACACTGATTTCTAATATATCTACTTATTTCACATTCATTCAGCCAGTATTTTCAGCATTTCACATCCTTTCTGTACACCAAACACTGGAAGATGGTGATCTTGGGGGCTATGCTTATTTTCATGGCTTATTCAAGGAATTATTTAACAAAGCATTAACTCATGGCCATCATGTCAATTCTGACTCAAAGCAATCCAATCCTAGGGGACAGAGTAGAACTGTCCTGTAGGGTTTCCAAGGCCATAATCTTTATGGAAGCAGATTGCCTCATCTGTCTTCTTTAGAGTGGTTGGTAGGTTCAAATCTCCCACTTTTCAGTTAGCAGCTGAGCATTTTAACCACTGCACCACCAGGGCTCCTTAACAAAGCATTAAAATTCATGAGATGCTACTGTTGTCTCGATACTGTTCAGTACTTTGTCAAATAGCAGCATCATGTCCTTACGTGTTGTCAAACGCTGATGATAGAATAAATCTTGTTAATGAAAAACAAACAACAAAACCTGTAAACAATCTAGAAAAAAATCAATGTTAACAAATCAAACCATAGCCATCAAACTAACTAGGGGGCTGCTTACTGCTTCCAATACTCCTTTAAAAAAAAAAAAAAAAAGATTTTCCCATAATAGTCGACCGTTTTGCTTCTGCTCTTTGGCAGTATTTCCCAGGCCTGGAATCCCCTTGAGCCCTAGAGAAGGTCATATCAAAGCCGATAATAAAACTCATTTTTCCCCCACACAGGATAAATGTGAGCAGTCAAAACATAAGCTTTTCCCTATTAAAATGCTGATACCTACCTACCATAGGCTGCCCATTAACCTCACGAATACAAATGCCTCCTCTCTTTGTCACCCACAAGTAGAAAATATCTCAGAGACCCATTGTCTTGATGTGTGTTATTTGGACCAATGGGACAGACCGGAGGATCACATATAGATCACTACGGCCTTTCTGTTCCCTTTCAATAACAAGGCTACACAAAACTGCCAGGGCTGTCAGCAGCTCCTGACTGATTCCAAGAAACGTCTTCATGGTCCTGGAAGGAACCGCAGACGCCTAATCGTTAATGTCGTCAGAGAAACAGAGGTTCATGCTGTCACAGAAGAGTTCTCGTCATCTATGTGGCCAGTGCTGGATATCTTGGGACGAGATGGAGGGGCAGGGCAGGTGACCACAAGTGAAAGATGCTCTCAGGTCTGGCTAAGGTGGGAGTGGATCCTTAAGGAGCAAAGAAGCCAGAGTCACTACACGTGCCTCACTGCAGTGTGGTAGACTACATAGTGTGGCTTTTCTAGCAATAAGTCTTTGTAAACTCTGTGGTGGAGTTTGCCATGAGCAACAGAGTACCTCCTGATGGTTAAAGTTATCTGGGGTATTTCTGCTGCAAGTGGCATGAAGCAATTTTCTGGGAAGTTCTCTCTCTCTCAGGTGTATAGAATCTGATGTTTGGATTGGTTAGCTTGCCCACTCTGCCAGGCTCAAAAGGAGGCCTCCTAGAGGCAGACGGGATCTCTCACTGCCTGCAGAGGGACAGGAGAGACATGCAATGCTGAGAGAGACACCAAGAGACATGAGAGAGAGAGAGAGAGAGAGAGAGAGAGA
>NW_006921644.1:7816748-7818363 GCF_000298275.1 Orycteropus afer afer | reverse complement strand
AAAGACTGATCACGTTCCTGAACTTGAATTGTAGCCTGCTGCTTCCCTAAGAAACCCCATAATCTGTGAGTTCTGTGGGGTCACTGCTGTGAATTATCAAATCCATCAGAGTGGTGGTAGGTGCTGCGGGAGGAACAGTTGGTGTCAGGGTTGGTGAAAGGGCTGGAGAGAGGCAGCATGTCTGGCATCGTAGGAATAGGCCTTGGGCCACTGCTGGTAATTCTGTCTTCCTCTTGTGGGATTAGAGGAGGTCAGAAGATGCCCCCTTTCTGCCCCTGTGGCACTCACACAAGTTATCTAATTTGTTGGCACTTTGTATGAGTTTCCATTTGCTGCTGTAACAAGTAAGCACAAACCTTATGTTTTCAAACAGCACTAACTTATTCTGGAGGTCAGAAGTCCAAAGGGGCTAAAACCAAGGTACAAGCAGGAGCGATTCCTTCTGTAGGCTTTCAGGGAAAACCTGCATTCTTTGGCTTGTGACTACATCACTTCAACCTCTCCTGCTTTAGTCACCTCCTTTTCAGATCTACACAAACACAGGGGAAAACCATCTCACTCTGACCCTCTTGCCTTCTCTCTCATACAGTCGTTTGTGACTACACTGGGCTCACCAGGATAATGATCTCATCTTGAGATCCTTAAATTAACCATGTCTGCAAAGTCCCTTTTACTATGTAAGGTAACACAGTCACAGGTTCTGAGATACAGGATGTAGGTGTCTTTGTTGTTATTAGGTGCTGTCCAGTCAGTTCCAACTTACAGTGACCTTATGTACAATAGAAGGAGGCAGTGTCCCCAGTCTGGCACCACTGTCACAATCATGTCTGTGTACTTCCCCAGGGACTGGCCGCCCCTCCTCCCCACATAACATGTCCAAAGTATCTGAGGTCATGACTCAGCATTCTCATTTCTAACGAACATTCTAGTGTCTTTGGGGGGCTGTTACCATACACATCAAGAATGAGAGAGGAAACCCTTTTGCACAGAGAGTACAGCGTTGTCAGTGAAGGCAAACATGGGTATGTGGGTGGATAGATGGGTGGACAGGCTGAACTATTAGGTATGTCTATGAAGTGGGGAGTGTACCCAGGAACATGTATAGGGTTTGCAGACAATGGTCCTATAACTTTATGTGCATGATCTGAATTCCCAGGTGTATAGTGGAACTGACAAGGGGCAAGGTTGTAGTCACTGCTTGGTCACAGCCAGCTATCCACAGGGACCGAGTAGTTGAACCTGCAGGCTTGGGACCATAGTGTCAGGGGACATCAAGCTCAATTGGCATAACATACTACACAAAACATTGTTCCACTTCCTACTGTGGCAAGTAGCAACTGGGATCTTAAGAGCTTGCAAGCTGTCATCTAGATGCAACGATGGGTCTCTCCTCATCCAGATCAAAGAAGAATGAAGAAAACCAGAAACTCATGGAAACAATTAGGCCTAGTGACTGGTACAGCATCCGATCTGCAGCCTATATGACTATGAGACCAGAAGAACTAGATGGTGCCTGGCTACTACTGTCAACCACTTGGAAGAGGATCTGTGTAGGAGACCCTGGATAGAGAGGGAGAACAACGTGGAACAAAACTCAAAATCATTTGGGGGGGGG
>NW_006921644.1:7811169-7816293 GCF_000298275.1 Orycteropus afer afer | reverse complement strand
TTTAGGTGATAATGACTCCAATACAAATTCCAGGAAGGATAAGAGGAACAGTGAAGACAGTACGCTGGGAGATGGGTAGGACATAAAGGTGTTGTGTGTGTGTGTGGGTGTGGGTGTGTGCAGGTACAATGACAAGGATGTAGAATTGGTTCAGAGGGAGAGGAAAGGAATACACAGCAGGGAATGACCCAGGAGGAGACCCCACGTTGGGGATATCAGAGTTGGCATAGCTTGGGTGTGAATAAGGTCTCTCTCTCATGAGTCATCTGCTCAACGGAAGGGGGATAAACATCAATGGCGTAATGGAAATCAAGAATCTGGGACCTCAAATCAGATGTTAAAATCACTCAGATGCTCAAAGGAGAAGGGTAGATAGAAAAACTGAACCAGAACCTAGAGATGAATCTGGGGATGTCATTTGGGGCCTGGGAGATGGTGGAGATGGTGTAATCAGATGGCATGAGTTTCAGAGAAGGAACTGATGAAAGAGACCAAAAAACCAAACCAAACTCACTGCCGTCGAGTTGGGTCCAACTCATAGTGACCCCTCCTTGGGTGTTCGAGGCAGTATCACTACTGCCCAATCTTCCTTCTGAGGAGTGGCTGGTGGGTTTGAACCACCAGCCTTCTGATTAGTGAAGAAAAGTTCTTCCAAAGGAACCCTATGTCTTAGATTTTAAATACTGGGGTTGTGGGGGTGAAAGAAAGAATCAACTCCACTTAAAAAAAAAAAAATGTAACAATTTTGTTCACTGCACTTATTGTCAACTTTCCTTTTTTTTTTTTTTGTACCTTGTTTATTCTCAGTGTCCCCCAAGAGAAAGTAAGCTTAGTGAGGGTGATCCAATGCTTTATCATCTACAGAGTCTGAAATGATGCTGGATCTATATTAAGTCCTTTGTAAATTATTTCAAAATGAATGAATAGAAAGAAGGAAGGAAAGGGACAGAGAAGGGTTGATTCATACAATGTAGGTTAGTCAAGGAAAAGCCAAGTTCTGTAAAACAAAAGCAAAAGCCACCCCAAATTCACCACTATCCCACTGATTCTGTCTCATAGCGACCTTATAGGAGAGAAGACAATTGCTCCCCAGGGTTGCAGGCTTGTAAATCTTTACAGCAGATTGCCATATCTTTCATCTGCAGAGCAGCTGGTGGGTTCAAACCACTGACCTTTTGCTTAGCAGCCTAGCACCTTAACCAGTACGACACCAAGCTCCTTAAGGGTGAAGAGGAAGATGTGATACAGGAGAAGATCAACGCCTAAGGAAGTTGAGACTAGAGGGGAACTTGCAAAGGTGACAGTGGAGAGGAAGGCAAGGGAGAGGGGTCAGAACAGAGAGATGATTTCAAGATGACAGTGAGCTAATGGGGGCTACTTTGGGGTCTGATTTAATGGGCACACAGCATCCTGGCCTCACTGATCCGCAAACCTTGTGAGGGCAGAGGGTCTGCTGTATCCGTGTAGTGACACGTGGCGTTCAGCAGGGTGGTAGAGGGGGAGGCTATCAAGAATTCCCAACTCCGCACCTAGACTTGCCTTCCTTGACAGCTTGAAGCACCAGTCTGTCTTCTCAGATGTCACGTGGTGTGATAGTTCAGTTTGTGTGTTGACTTGGCTGGGCCCGGTTGAGTGGCTGGGCAGCTGGATGTAGCATTCCCCATGATGAGACTGGTAATCAACTCCACGGTGGAACCTACTATGAGCAGCTGAGTAGCTGCCTTAGGGATGTGGTCTGCTTCCTGTATATAAGGAGAAGCCTTGGGGAATGGTCTCTAACTTATGGCACACTTGGACCCTGCATGTACCCATGTTGTTGTTCAGCAGCCTGCCATGCTCTGCCGACCTTGGACTTAATGGCCTGCCGTGTGGTTTGGTAACATCAGGATTGTGCCTTTTTACTTGTCAACCATGGGCTTCTCAGCCTCAGCAGCTACCTGAGTGAATAAATGCCTCTACCTCCAGTGGGCCGGGAGGAGGAGACAGAGCTGGACCCCAAGGTTGAGGGGCTTTCACCCAGCCCCTAGAGCCTGGCACTTTGAACTTGGACTTAATAAAGCCTCCAAACCGTGAGAGAATAAACTCCTGTTTGTTAAGACCATCCCATTTGTGGTATATTTCTGGCAGAGTGGTGTGAGGTAATCAGAACACATGGTAAAGCCCAACCTTGGCTAGAAACCTGTGTGAGATGACATCATGGGTCTCTTTCGACTCCTAAGTCATCAGATGGCCACAAGCATGGCTGTTCTTCCCTCCTCCCAGCTGACATTGCAGTTCAGTGCTGAACGATGGGAGAACAGAACCACCTTCTGCACATACGCCCCACCCCCCACCAGGCTTGGCACCTGAACGCAGGCAGGGGAAGCACAGCTCTTCCTTGACGCAGGTGGTACGCAGGCTGTGGTGTGATAGCAGACCAGGCCCACTCAGCCAGCAGAAACGGCTGCATGGGTTTAATCTCCCATTACTATGGCAACCTTGAGCTTTCCGCTGCAGCAAAAGGTTAAATGCAACCAAGTGTTCATTAAGATGTTCCAGTAATGAATCAGGCCAAGTCCTCATTTGTGCGTAAATCAATGGCTATGTGTGTATTGGGGTGTGGAACAAAGGGGCACCGCAGAAGCTGGGGAGAGCTAACTGTCTAATCAACCTTGGGATAAAAACGGGTCTCTGACTGGTACAATGGCCTCATCTGTACCACGCATGAAATAACTATAATTGGGGAAAAAAAATTAAAGACACCACATAAGAATGTTCAGAGAGTGTTTATTTAGCACTGAGGCTTATTATTATTTTTTATTCTTGCAAAACTATTTTTGGAAATGTTCATTTTCTTCCTTTTTATCCTGGATGGGCCTTAGTGATCCTTCCAGAGAGAAGGAAACAGCTGAATAATATTTGTAGGAATTTACTCCAGTCTAGGCAATCTTCCACTTAGCAGTATTCCTTACCTTAGCATAAATTGCTTGAAATAGAAACACCGAGCCAGAGAAGTTTCCAAAATGAGGGCTATCAGGAATCCGAGTGGTCTGTGCAGCTGAAATTAGCTGTCTGTGGCTTTAAGGGTGCTTCTGCGATGCAGCCCCAGGCCGTGGCAGACACTCAACAAATGGAAATATTTCAGTTTATCTTCCCCATCTCTATGGCACCTTCCAAAGGAGCTCTGGTGGCACGGCGGTTAAGCATCTCACTGCTAACTGTAAGGTCAGTGGTTTGAACTCACTAGCTGCTCCATGGCGGAAAAGATGCGCAGATGTGCTCCAGCAAATATGACAGCCTAGGAAACCCTCTGGGGCAGTTCCACTCTGTCCTATAGGGTTGCTGAGACAGCAGAATCGACTCAAGGGCAGTGAACTTGGTTTTGGGGTATGGTAGCTTCCTCCTAAGGTTGTTTTGAGGATTGGATGTGCTCGTACAAATCAGATGCTTCAAATGGCGCCTGCCACTATGAGGATGAGGACACAGCAGACGGGCAAGGAGCAGGCACTGAGTCCATGTTCTAGGCCCCTCCCCAGAAGCACGTTCCTGGGGGAAGTCTTATTCACAGCCTTCCCTTGTGGGTGCCCTCAAGTACAGCCATGGTGCCCAGCGAATCCCAGACTGCCAATGGGGCAGGCAGCCAGGATGTTCTTTCTCCCAGTCCGTCAATCTTGCAAAGCAGGGAATTTCAAATGACGTCCCCTGAAATTCTCAACATTGGCAGGGATGTCCCAGGGGCCTGTGGAGGATGGGTAAGGGGACTTTCAGGTCTTTCAACCCCCAAGCAGAAAAAATTCATTTTATCTGCTACATTATATACAAGGGTTTCACACAACTCTTTATAGTAAAGAAAGCCGCTGCAGTAGACACGAAGCCTCAGCCGCAGTCGACGGCCCTGTGTGAACACGGAGCTCTCACATGTCTAGATTTACAGCTCCTGACGGCTGCCCAGGGACACTGTCGGAACCCCAGGGCTTCTGAAGATCTGCTTCAACGTCTTACTTCGGACTTTCAGAAAAGTCCATGCAGCCTGCGGTGCTGGCTGGGCAGCAGGTTATGTGGTTTCCTGCTTGCTCGCTTGTTGTTTAAGCCGACAGAGGCACCAGAAGTCACTCTGGGTGAGATCGTTCAAAAGCTGAAGCTCTGTCTCTCATGACACTTCTGAGAGAGCAAGGCACTCTAGGCTTTTCCTCCAATTTGTGTTTTCATAGGAATTGATGAAATGAGAGCTTTTGATACCAATGCTGTCAAAAGACACAGCATCGAAGTGGCATGTTGGAAAGGTGTTACTAGATCCTGAAACTTTACCAATCAGTAGGAAAAAGGAAACTAGGCAGGTTCTTGTGGGACCCTTGTTTTTCTACAGGCAGCCCTTGGGTTACAGAAGAGATCTGTTCCGACCTGTGTCTTTAAGTCTGTAAGTGGAATTTTTCGGTGAGTCAGAAGGGGCGCATACGGTTCTTATTAAGCCTTCCTTTAGTGCAAGAGAAGGCTTGAAGCCTTTACAGGGATTTAAAAGCTTGTACATGCAGCAAGTAAAGGGGACTGGGACGAAGAACGTGTTGTGGATAGTGTTTGGTTCAGTTGTTTCAAAATGAGGGCAAGTTTACACAACATTAAAGGGCAAGTCGGAGTTGTTGCTCCTTAAGTCCGATGTTTATAACCTGGGGACTGCTTGGCCAGAGTCAGTACAGCAGAAGATGGAGGGAAAGACACATTTCCAATGAACTTGCAGTTTCCTTAAATCTACAATATAAATGGCAGCAAAACACATGCTAAATTAACTCACAGAAAATCAAACTTTACAGAATGTAAATTCTGCATGTTTATCTTTGCAGCCTGAGTATCTGGTACAGTGCCTGACATATAGTGGGTCTGGAAATATTTGCCAAATCCCTCTCCCTCCCTCATGGAGACAGTCATCACCGTCACAGTGCCAGGCACTGTTCTAAGCATCTTATTGGTATGATCACAAAGAACCTTTACAACAATCTTACGAGGCAGCTAGAATTCTAATTCTCATTCTAAACATGAGCAAACGATGGCTGAGGGAAACGGCATTAACTTCCTGCCCTTCCTCTCTCCTATTCTTCCTCTCTTCTATTCCTATTCTTCCAAGAGGAAGTGAGCATCTCCAGTTCCACA
>NW_006921644.1:7799654-7806914 GCF_000298275.1 Orycteropus afer afer | reverse complement strand
TGTGAACTGCTGTATGGAAAGTGAATTTGCTCTGTAAATCTTCACCCAAATCACAATTAAAAAAAAAAAAAAATGATAGCGGAGTGTGATGCCCTTAACTGTTTCCTGAATGGCCTTGTGGGACAATGGAGGCCATCTTCCCATTCCTAGCAAACCCCTCCTTCGTCTTCAAAGAATGCAGGAGATCGGCATCTGGTCCTCAGAGGACTACTGCTGCTGTGGGGTCGGTTCCCACTCACGGCAGGCCCACATGTGCAGAGCAGAGCCGATCCATGGGGGGTCAAAGCTGTCACTTTTATAAGCCGATCAAAAGGTTTGCCTTCCGAGGTGCCCCTGGGGGGTTCAAACTGCCAACACTGAGGCTAGGAGTTTTAGCGCTAAACCGTTTGCACCACTTAATGGTCTAAAATATCTCAAAGTGTGGCTTTTGATGAGTGGAAACTTGGCTCTGCATCACACTGCCTAGCACATGTCCTATGCCTTCCTGTGGTAGATATTTCCAACTCCCAAGAGAGACGTGCCTGAATCCGTGACCTCTGAGCAAACGTTGTAACTGATACTGGAGCCAGAGCTCTGTGTCCTCTTCCCTCAGAAGCTGTGGGAACGTGGACAGGTCAGGTGAGCTTCCTCTCACACATGTCCCTCAATGGCAACCCAGGCATGCCGAGTCCTTCACAGGAGCTTCACACGGATTGGCTGAGACAGCACATGGAGGCGTGACTCTACTTCACTCAGCACACAGGAAACTCTGCCTGCCCGCCAATGAGATGGACAGTGGAATGAAGAAGAAAGTGGAAGGCTTGCTCTCTTTCCAGATTTCTCCCCAGTGCCCATCCAGCAGTCTCCGCACCTTGTCATCAGAGCCACTGGCAAACGGGGAGAGGACCGAGTGTCCACCCCACGGAGGTGAGGTTTCCGGAAGAGCTAAGTCCCACCATGTCTGCAAACACACCTGCTCTGTCACCCCCATCAGAGCTGAGGGAACCACCAGGCTCATCTGTTCAGCTCCCACTAAAATAAGGACCCTGGAGCCCCCAGGGTACAAATGGTGAACACGCTCAGCTGCTAACCAGAAGGTTGGAGGTCTGAGTCTGCTCAGTGGTGCCTGGAAAAAAGGCCTGGAGATCCACTTCCAGAAAACCAGCCACTGAAAGCCTGTGGGGAGCAGTTCTACTCGGACACACGTGGGGTCGCCAGGAGTCGGGGTGGACTTGATAGCAACTGGCTTTTAAAAATAAGCACGATAACTGAAGTTTTGTCACAATTCCCAGCCCTTGTCAATCATAAGGAATCTGGGTCACTCAGGCCTCCACTGGGGGGTTTGCCTGCGTGACCAGAGGATCCTTGGATGGTCAGTTTGTTGGCCATGATTCCCTGTCAATTCAATAACCAACGTTTGTAGGAGGAAGCAGATGAGCGAGATCAGGAGGAGTCATTGAGATGCCCCAAGATAGCAGTCAATGAATCACCAGTCCCCTGGGATACATTCTCCGAAATATTTTGCCTTTCAAACTGTGATTCTTGGCTTTCCATCTGGAGTTAAAAATATCAGCAATTCTGAAATATATTCAATGATGAGGCGGCCAGCTGAATTTGTCTGGCACCGGTTATCTTCAGTTGTGAATTCACTCTATCAGATACCTGTTCTCTTTCCTGACTGGCTGGCATGCATACCTTACTAAGCTGTGGCCAGAATTAATGCACCCTTCACATACCTCTTACTCACAGGGTCGACCATTTATTCACATACAACTCCAATGAAACATTCACTCAGTTGGTACTCAGTGCCCCATTCTAGGTGCTGGAGAGGACAAAGTGATGAACAAGAAAGACAAAATATTGCTCCATGGGTGCTGACATTCTAGTGGGAAGATGCAGGTAATAAATTAATAATGATGTTAATAATAATAATAAACCCTATGACTGTCAAGCCAATTCCATGAGGACCTTATAGGATAGAACAGAACTGCCCCATAGTGTTTCCAAGACTGTCATCTTTATGGAAGTAGAATACCATATCTTTCTTCTGCAGAGCAGCTTCAAACTGCCAACCTCTCAGTTAGCAGCTGAGTGCTTCATCACTGTACCACCAGGGCTCAATACATAAATAACTTAAAAATAAAATACTCGACAGAGCTGAGCTCAATGTGGAGAATTACAGTGGGTTGTCATGGGAGAGAGTTACGAGGTGACTTTCTGGTTAGATGGTACATTGGTATGGAAAGGTCCCAGCAGTAATTACATGACCCGCTCACACTGAGGTAACTTGAGAGTAATTAATAAAGGGGCCACTTAAAACGATGCAGGAGGACTATGGAGACGGCACAGGGATAGTTATGTTTACCATACCAGGACGTGAAGAACAGTTATGAGACAGAGAGAGGCAGAGGGAGGATGAAAGAGAGGAAGAAGAGGAGGAGGAGGAAGAGTGAGAAGTGGAGGAGGAAGAGGGAGGCAGATGAGGAAGGCAGAGGAGGAGAAAGAGAAGGAGAAGGGTAGGACGGGGAGGGGAAGGGCACAGGACAAGAGGGAAAGAGGGAACGAGGATGCCCGCTCATTCTGGGCAACAGGCAGCTCCATGTACACGGAGACAGCATTCCACTTTAACGCTGACAAACGCTCACGTGGAGATGTCACATCAGCAAATGATTATACGATCATAGAGGGCAGGGGAGACGTGCAACATCCTTAATCCACAGATCACTTTAACAGCACAATGACCCCACCTCTCCTGGCTTTTCCATTTTAAAAATAATTACAAGATCTGAAAGGATAGCTATTTTTGATCAGACACCAGGAAGAGCTTTAAAGGAATTTATCATAAGTATTAATTAACTCAGGCAAGAAATTAAAGTCTAGTCTGCTTCAAATTACAAGCATTAATACTACAAGAAACCAGCTAATACATCATCTCAAAGGCCTTGCCAGGCCATCTTTCTTCCTGAGAATACTGGCCCAGCTTAGAACCGTGGCCTCCCTCATTCATCATGATCAGAACTCCCTGGGTGTCTCCTAACCATGGTACCCAATGACCCTGGTTTTTAAGTTTCTCTGTGAAAGGGAGCGGCTTGATGTTTGCTGCTGTTACTAGCTGAGTCAGCCTCTAACCCCACACATAACAGGATTGCACTGCCGGATCCACAGGGAATTCCTTCGCTGATCTGATGATTTCTTAGATGAGTGGTAATAGGATTTTTGGCTCGATGATATGGTACCTTAAAAATAAATTTCTTTTACACAGCAGAATGTAACTTATGAAAAAGAATATCATGGAAAAATTGAGAGGTCCTGAAATACCTAACGAAAGGGAAAATGATCTTCAAACAATAAGAAGTTTATCGCTAAGTAGCCCTCCAAAGTCATCAAAGTCCATTGGCCGCTCTCAATCAGTGGTTCTTTAAGATTGAGACCACGGTTCAAGAGAAATCCTGAGCTAACTTTTTTAGGTCAGAAAAACATGAGCTTAATGCCTGTTCATACTGTGATCATTTCAAGCGAATAAGAAATGCCACCGATTTTAATAAGTGAAACACCATGTTTGAAGATTGCCAATACATCGCTCTCTGCTTTTACGAGAAGGTGCTCTGGGTAATTTGGAATATTTTATTAACTTATTTAAAGCAAGAAACCACAGATGCTGCTACTGCTGTTGTTGGGTGTTGCTGAGTCAGTTCCAACACAAAGTGACAATAGAACAAACACCGTCCGGTCCTGCACCATCCTCACGATCCTTGCTACACCTATGTCAATCCATCTTGCTGAGGGTCTTTCTCTTTTTCACCAACAAAGCACAGATAGAACACTTTAATTCCTGGAAGAACACTGACATGATTAACTCCACTGTGGCTCACACTGTTGGTCAAACCCAAACCAAACTCACTGCCACCAGTCGGATCCGACTCATAGTGACCCCTCCTTGGGTTTCCAAGGTGGTATCACTATGGAAATAGATCACTCAATCTTCCTTCCGAGGAGAGGCTGGTGGGTTTGAACCACCAGTCTTCTGGTTAGCAGTCAAATGCCTTTGGCACTACGCCACCAGAGCTCTCCACACTGTTGGCAGCCAGAAGAAAGTCAGTTCTCAACTACTTTCTTCCTTAATGGACACAAACAATAAAAACACCAGCTTCTGTCGATCCAGTTCCAACTTATGGCAACTGTCTATGTACCACAGTACAACTATACTCTATGTGGGTTTTCATGGCTGTCATCCTTCAGAAGGAGATCACCAGGCCTTTCTTCCAAGGTGTCCCTGGGTGGATTCAAACTGCCAATCATTTGGTTAGTACCTGAGCACTAAACTGCTTGGTCCACTCACAGACACCAACAACAGAGCCTAGAAAAGCCAGATGCTTTTCAGGCCTCTTCTTCAGGTAGGGCTGATCACATGATCCAGTTCTCTAAAATTTAGACATAAAAAATCCGTAGAAATTTCTGGAGAGCTTTTCCTTCCTGACAGAAGGAGAAAGGACCTTGGATCTTCTCTCCACTGCCTGCTCTCACCTCACTCCCTTCTATGTGATCTTGACGTGTTTGGAGTTTCAGCAGCCACCTCGCAACCATTAGGCAGCAAGGCCATGGAAAAAACGCCAATGCACTGAGGATGATGGCATGGAAGGATGCAGAGAGTTTAGGTGATTGACCGCATGAATGAGCTGCTAGAGTGCTTAAGTGCCCGCCCACCTCTAATCACTTCATGTGAATTCAATGCCTTTACTGTTTACTCTGTTGTTGGTTGGGTTGCTTGACTTGCAGTTCAATGTGGGCTAAATCATCAACCCATCTTTTTGATATTTCTTCTTCCCCTCGTCTCGGGGATCCTGCACTCTCCTAAGTATTTTTTCCTGCTCTGAAAATATTCTTAAGTACTTCATCTTCTTCCTCCCATCCAACAATCTGGCTGTTCCCAAAGGTTCTATGTGCAATCCATATTCTCACTCCTTTCTTAGTTCCTTCATCAGTGTGAGATAAATCATCAAGTTGTGGAGGGTAGGTGGGGACGTGGGCATCCATAGGTACTTCCCATCGGGTAGTGATATCCAGGCAAGGAGACAGCAGGTAGTAGACAGGAGTGGGGCTCTATCTCCTAGCTGGTCTAATTTTCGTAATAAAGAATTACTTTCCATCTGCTTCCTAAAAAGTAGGGAGTGCGTACAAATATTCAACCCCAATAAAAATATCAAATTAATATTATTTTTGCTTTTCCACTTTTTGCATTCTTTAGTTGTCAAAGCACGTCCTGTTGCTACCTTCCTTTGAGGAATGCCACTGGGACATTGCTTACTTTGCCTATGACTTAATGCTTAACTCTTGCACCACTATCCACAGAAAAGAACTTCCTGGACAACTTTCCCTCTCCTCCTAACCTTCCCCCAAGGCCCCACCTACATGTGCATCATGGCAAAAAGAGAGTATTAGACAACAAATCTAATGATGAGCAAAAGGCAAGGATCTAAAGCTGTCAGAAAACATGAGACTCCAGTGTAGCCCCCCCATCAGTGTTGAAGGCATGACCCTCTATGAAACACAGCTGGTAATGGTCACATCAACCAATGTGTGCAAGGCCATGTGCATACATAATCACACAAGAGCGCTTGAACCATGAGCCATCTGAGAGAGAGAGCAGAGTCTACTGAGATATTCCTGGAACTCGATCCGTGGATCTCTTGAGACAACGGCTTCCTAGGGAGCTATTCATGGTACTGAAATGTATCTCCTCTCACCAGCTTTCATCTCTTCCTGAATGTTGCCCGGGACCTCCACCCCTTCTAACTGTGACCGTTTGCCAGGCCTGTGTCTGGCCAGACTGTCTCTTCCAAATTTCACATTCACTGACCCTACCTCACCTCAGTGATGCTCTAAACCACCTGTGCATTTCCTTGGTGGAGACTGTGACAGCTCCTTCAGTTCCTTGAGGGCAGGGGGTCAAGTTTCATTTTAACGTGTAGCACCGAGAGCACCTAACTCCAACTTCTGTTCAGGAGAGCTGTTCTTATGTGATGACGTCTAATTCTGTCCATCTGTAGCTGGTAGTAGGAACTTAATGGTCCTCTAATTAAATATCATGCTTTGAAATTGATGTCTACTCTATCTCCTAAGGTGAAATGTGAGTCAATCATTTCTCTTAAGCTATAATCTACATATATAATACTCAAAGCTAAAATCCTTTTTGATAAGATTGGACTATCCACAGAAAAGAACTTTCCACTATTATATAGAGCTGAATATGTAATGCAGTTTATATGGTTTGGAAGGAAAGTGTCCAATAATTCTAGTTAACTCTGGCATCTGCTGAGAACAAACAGCCATAGAAAAATGCCCTGCAGGATATATAAGTGCCCCATTGGTATACCTCTGGGAATGCCTTTGGGACAACGTATCCATGAATCACCTCATATAACACTGTGGGATCTGGGAAGCTTATAAGATTGAGTAAAATCCTGCCTATATAAGAAATGCTATCGCCATGGTCCAGCATGTAACAGAGAGCAATGGTTGGTTATATGGAGAAGGTTATGAGGATCAACGACTAGCACAGGTGGACACCTAAACCACAGACAGGGATCTCCAGACACGTCTGGGCAGAGTGGGCAGAAGACTTCATGAAGGAAGAACTAAGTATCATCTCCATACATCTCTGTGTAGACTCACATGTCTTGTAGTGTGGCATGGGAGGGATGAGGGTGGAGGTGGTCACAGGAGGTTTTCTGGGAGGAAGGAATGGGCATCACTGAAGCACAGTGATTTTCCTGAAGCAACAGAACCCACTGAGTTACCTCACATGTGGCTTCAGGCTTTTTGGCTGTGCACTTCACTAAGGGCACAGCGGCATGATTAGTGGCTTTCAGCCACGTGTGGGTTGTCACAGGCTCACGTAAGAATTGGGTGGCATCTCCAGGTGTTTTGTGAATGGAAGGAACTTCTGTTGTTCCCTATTGGAACAGAAGCACCTATTGAACATTGTCTACATTTTGTTTCCTGATTGGCCTGCAACTCCCCAAAGGAGGACAACAACCTTGGCAGAAAAGAGGCAGAAAAGGAAGTGCTTCATCACCCTGATCAAACTCTCATCTCTTCCTGCCTCCCCATCTTCCTGTGTTACTCAGTGGCTCATACTTCAGAGATGTGACAATGTCCCAGCTCTCATCACGTGATTCGCCTTTTTTTTTTTTTTTTTCATTTCTTCTTATTTACAAACAACAACAGCAGCTTCCCAGAAGGCAGAGATCACAGGGCAAGCTCTACGATCATCTTCTCTTC
>NW_006921644.1:7771896-7799554 GCF_000298275.1 Orycteropus afer afer | reverse complement strand
CAGCTTCCCAGAAGGCAGAGATCACAGGGCAAGCTCTACGATCATCTTCTCTTCAAAGAGGCACTGGGGCAATACCTTGGCTTGTGTAGGTCCAATAGAGTGTCCATGACATTGGATCAAACCCTACGTTGTAGCTACCTGTCTGTCCCCCACCCTCCTGACTTTGGTGTCTTTCCCCCAAGCTGCAGGACCAAAGTCCTGACCTATGAGAATGTAAGAGTCTGGCATTTTCTTTTTCCTCCAATGGATTGGAAGCTGCTCTAAGACTACTATACCATAGTCATATTTGGAAAATAAAAACACACCTTAACTTTCTAAGTGGACCATTTCATGGCTGTTCATTTCACCGGGTAACAGTTCCTAGGTATGGACTATGTGCCAGGCACTGAGCTAAATCTTTTTCATAAATTTTGAATCCTCCCAAGTAGCAAATGGAATGAGTGCTGGTACCACCTTCCATATTTTGGATGAGGGTGGTATGGCACTAAATGGCTAGGCAATAAACAGTATGTGACGAGGAGCCCTGCTAGCACAGGAGTTAAGTTGTCAGCCGTCAGCCAAAAGCTCAGTGGTTCAAACCTACCAGCTGCTCCATGGGAGAAAGATGAAGTGGTCTGCTTCCATCAAGATCACAGTCTTGGAAACCTTATGGGCATTTCTACTCTGTCTTATAGGGTCACTACGAGTCAGAATCAATTCGACAGCAAAGGGCCTGGTTACAGTATGTGAAAATTGGCCACATGCTGTGGAGACCATTTTCTGCACAACCACACACTACTGCATGATTGGAAAGGATGTGTCTGGTAGAACTGCCAAAAGCCTTAACAGAGAAGGTTTTCTTTGGGTTATGATGGTTGTGTGGGAATTTTCCAAGTTGATGGTTCAGGGAGGATGCTAAGACAGGGAAAGGAAACAATTATTCTTTCTCTCCACTTGACTGAGCCATTTTGCTGTGAAATTCAACCTTTATTTCAGTAATATCCCAGTCCTCCTACCATAACCAACAGGGATTCACCTAAACAGAATGGACAATTCCAGTTGCTCACAAACCAGGTGGAATGGCCAAGGTCTCCTGAGCCCCGAGCAGTGTCTTTCTAACCCGCCTACCTCCTAAGGGGACTCTCTGGTGGCAAACCAAATTCGCTGCCACCTGGAATTTCTGTAGCTCTTGCAGGGCTATGTGAAACGCACTTGTCTTGCCTGCTTCCACGGTGGCTTGCTGTAACCTCTCAGTCTGCGTGTCATCAATCTGAAGGATCACTCAAGAGTCTTCCAATATGGTAACTGTGATAACAGTGAGGACGATGGTTGGGGAAGGGGAGAGAGGCACAGTGTGACAACCACCGCAGGAGGTGAAGCTGGAGACGGGGCTCAGCGCTCACTGCAGTGGGGAGAGAAGGGAGTAAGGTGATGGAAATGCTTTGCCTCAGGTGCAGTGCGGCTGATGGGCAGGTGGAGGTGAGGGGCAGGGCTTTAAGGTGGGCTCCGGGTGGGCACACGAACAGTAGGAGGAGGCAGTTTCAGAGAGAAGAGAATGAGTCAGTGTCTACATTTTCAATTCAGCAGGGAAGGCAGTGAAGCACAGTGGTCAGAAGTGTGGGGTCTGAAGCCAGACTAAACCCATGCTGGGGATTGATTCTGACTCACAGCCACACTGTAAGACAGGGTAGAACTGCCCCATAGGGCTTCCAAGGTTTTAATTCTTTAAGGAAGCAGATTGCCTCATCTTCCTCCTGCAAGGTGGCTGGTGGGTTCAAACCTTTCAATTAGCAGCTGAGCCCTTAACCACTGTGCCACCAGGGCTCCTTGAAGTCAGACGACTGGGTTTACATCGTGGTGCCACCAGTTACTAGGTTGCCACTGGAGAAGCTGTGTGTCCTTCGGCTCCCTAGTTAACTTCTCTAAGCCTCAGTTTCCTGATCAGTAAAATGGGCATACAAATAATACTTACCTAATTAGATTCTTGGGGGGGGGGATACTATGGGCAAAGTCTTTACAACAGAGCCAGGATACAAGCCCAGTGCTCTGACATAGCGTGTGGGCTTTCATGCACCACTCTGCTCTGCATCCTTATTCAAGTTATGATCAGTGTATTAAGGGTATCTGGACAGACACACTCATGTTGGTGTTAGGTGCCATCCAAGTGGTTCTCACTCATAGTGACCCAATGTACAACAGAATGAGATATGGAGACTCTGGGCATGCCCGATCTTCCAACGAGAAAGAGTAAGTGTTAGTAAGTAGGTGTTGGAAGGCACTTAAGCATCAGGAACATGTGGCTGAAGACAGTGAATGCCAAAGGTACTTAAATATGAAGGACTCGTGGATGAAGAAGACCCAGCAAGTGAAACTGAGTGCAGTCACAGGTGAACCCGTGAGGGTAAGACCACAGCCCTCAACACGAGGAAGATGCTCAAGAAGGTGCAACCAACCAGGTCAAACTGAAGCAGAGATGTACCCTTAGGAGGACTTGGGAACGTCCCTGGAAGCACTTCCATAAAACCAGAGAATGACGACAAATGCGTATTTGTCAGGGAAGTCAAAGCAACAAGAACTGTGTACTTTTCTAAAGTTTTCAAAGGCCACAAAGAGAGACCATCAGCAGAGGGCGGGCAAGGTGATGGCGGGCAAGGTGATGGCCAGCAAGGTGAGGGCTGGCTGCTCTTCAGGTGGGCGGGGACAGTCAGGCAAGCTTCCCGGCTGCGTGATGAGGCACTTTTCCTCTATAAGTTACGTGTGTTTGAACGTTCTTGCCCGTGACTTTGCCCAAGATCATTACACCTCGCTCTCTAGTTGGGGAACATTACCTCACAGCATAATGAAATTTATTCAATTTCATTTATAAAGAATGCTCCGTAAAGGGATGATTAGTTGCTTGGTGAGGAATGTTAAAGCTGCTCAGTCTTATCGTGATGGGGTGTGGAGGAGGAGTGACTGATAATAATTGGGGGGGAAATTCTGTTTTTATTATGGCCTTAGGCAATGACCACATCAAAGCTAAATACTCTTACGAGTTGCTCTGAAATATCAGAGACTGTGAGAGCTGAGGCCATTTTCTGGGGGACCAAGAGGTAGGAGAGAATGTACACTACAAAAATTGAGGGTTCTCAAATGATTTGAGTGAGAACAGCCCAACCCTCAATGCAGCACCAGGGCCATGTTTTCGAACACCTCAATGATTTTTGAACACTACACACTTGCCATTCAATCCCGATTGCGAGATGGCATTATGTCTGTTTCATGCTATGATATATGAAGTAAAAACAACCAAATATAAAATTGCACATGCACAGTGGAATAAAATGCCAATATATTGGATAAAACAACAGCAACAATAACAACAACAAAACTAGCAGCTCAGGCATGAACGAACTTAGCATTTCTAAACAGTGTACCTAGACAGAGTGGTAGCACCAACAAGAGAAGGTTGACTGGGTCATAAATGGCTGCTCCATCCTGGTCTGTCAGTACCTGAAGTGGACCATCAAGCAGTGGTTAAGTGCTCGGCTGCAAACCAATAGGTGGGCAGTTCAAATCCACCAACTGCTCTGCAGGAGAAAGGTGATCTGTTTCCATAAGCATTAGACCTTAGGAAACCCCATGGGCCAGCTCTACTCTGTCCAATAGGGTTGCTATGAGTTGGAATCTACTTGATGGCAGTGGATTTTGGAATGCATCAGCAGGGGTAGTTGGTGACTGAGTTCAGTCAAGATCTGGCAGTGACCCATCAACAATTCAGTTGCTTGAATGTCATTGAATCGAACCTTCTTTGTAATAGTTTTCAAGCAGTTGAATGGAGAGTAAAGAAGAATTTCTAGCAGGAGTGTATATAAATGGGGCACATTTAAAACAACTCACAAAGACATGAAAGAATATCCGATGATTGCATTGTATGGCGAGAGCCTACAAAAGATCCTAATACAAAATATGGGGGTTTGCACTGCATTCAACATACTATTTTTTCCCCCCGCTGCTTTTCTGGAAGGCCATTAGCCAATAACCTTTATTCTGCTGGACACTGAAATTAGAGTCTGGCATAATTGTGGTCTATAGATTGTTACCAGACACTCCCAAATGCAACATGGGTTTTCATACCTGGTTCATTTTCTAACATTTTCAGAAGATGGAAGGAAATTGCAGTATTAGAGCAAAGAAGGGTTAGCAAGCAAAAAAAAAAAAAAAAAATCCATCCAGAGAAGAAGCAATAAATGACTCCCCACCCCACTTGGAGGTAGCTCTCATTCTGCTGGTATTCTGGGTTGCAGTGAACTTTGTCTATTTAGAAACCCACAAAAGACAGACGTTGAATGCCATGCACAATTTAGGACCTCAGTGCTCCACTTCGGCTGATAAGACCATGTGCTCTGCATGGGCTGTGCTCATCGTCTTATGACCTGTAAGCAGGATTTGTTCTGGGAATTCCTAGGGACCCCTTCCCCAATTAACCCGCATGTCCAATGTCAAATATATTTTGATAACAGTTGGTTCAGACAGAAAATAATATCCACTAACCTATTTAAAGAAGCTTTAAACATCTTCTGGAAACATTCTTTTTTTCAGGTTGTAATTCAGAAATTCCATGTGAACATGTACAAGCAACCAGACACAAGGCAGGATTCAGAAGAAGCCAGTTAAACATAATGATATTCCAAGAATCAAATCCCCGCTGTTTTGTTGAGAAATGGCCTGACATAGAAGATCCCACTTCTGGGGAAAAGACAGATGACTCAACGGTCACGTTCTATATCATCAAGGAGGGAGTTTCACGATGTCATTTACAAGAAGCAATCAGGCTAGGGAAAAGTAGACTGGTAATTAACTAAGCATGAATCACCAGCAGTGGTTAGAACAGTCAGTAGATCAAGATCAATAATGAAACTTAAGTCAGTATTTATTGAGGTCCTATCATATCACCTAGGTACCTCTCAGGTGGCTTACACTCTACACATCCCAAGTTGCACTCCTTAAACCCCTTGTAGGAGGCTCTATTGGCCACACCCACAGCCCCCAGCTCTTATCACTTCCCCGCTTGTCTGCAGCCTTTTAATGACACTACCATCATCTCTTTGAGGGCTTTCTCCATAGAGAAGGATGGTCTTTCTACTTCTCATATGGCAGGCTAGCAGGCCAGAACCAGCAGCCATGGAGTTGATTCTGCTTCCTGGTGACCCCATATGTGAAACTACAGGTGAGTGCCTAAGAAAGGGAAGAGAAGAGATGTCATGATGTTAGGAAGGTGTTAGAGGCCATCTGTCTGGGCAGTAGTAAAGATGTGCATGTTGATGGGGGTGAGCAAACTAGCAGGTGGACAGATCTAGAAGTAATGGGACCTTGGGCTACATCTATTGGCAGTATTAGCTGGCTAAAAGCAGACCATCTGATAAGTTAGGGACACTTGTTTTCTTAAAATTACTATCTCTTAAAATTATTATTTCTTAAAATTATTAATTTTGGGCTAGTTGGGGCCTACACACTGACAGGGGTGGAGGAGGGATATATGGGAAGGATTTATGACCACCATGATAACATTAGGAAATGAGAGGACACCAAATTGTGCACATAAGAGATAGACAATAGATGCTAATACCAATCAATGTGCCCACAATACTACATTGCCATTAACACCAAACACCAGGCTACAGATAAACACATAAACACCTGAGATGATCAGACGGGGGTCAGTGAACAACAACAACAACAAAATTACTATCTCCAAGGACATGGAAGCAGATACTAGGGTCAACAGTGGATCTGGACACCTCTGGCCAAAGTGGAAAAATGAATGTGTGAAGTAAATGGGACAGAAGACACAGGGAAAAGTGTAGTGGGCATCGTGGAGTTTATGACAGTGGGAAGCTGACAGGTCAGATCCAGACTTACTGATAATCTTTCCCTCACGCACCAAATGTAAGTGGATAGAGATATCGTGGTGCTGATAGTGACCAAAGCCAACCACGGCCAGAGTCCTCCTACTACTTATAGTCTATTGTACCTGGACAATTAGAGACATAAAGAGAGTGAGTGAGCAGGCGAAGGAAGATGAGAAGGAAGAAGAGAAGAGGAAGAGAAGCAGAGGAGGAAAGAAGAAACATGTTCTGTGATAGGAGATTCTCAAAAGGAAAAAAGAAATACTCACAAGACCTGGAATACTGCTTAAAGCTTCGAGTCTGACTGCTACCGAAGATAATCTTAATAAGGAAGAAGAGATGGAGGAGCCTAAATAATGGGGCCGTCTAGGGAACTCTCGGACATGCTCAGGTGTTAAAAGCGTATTACTTTCAATCAATATTGACATTTGTAAAGCCAGTGACGGTTCTGTGTGATTTACAGGTACTATCCCTTTGAAGTCGGCCCTGCATCACTGTATTATCACAGTAAAGAAACGGAGCCACAGAGATTAAGAATCTCGCCTACCGTCAAGGGGCAGTAGTGTGCAGTAAGACTGCGAGCAGCGGCAGCCCAGTCCCGAGTCTGTGCCTGGTACAGACGATGGAGAGAGGGGACACTGTCCAGGACCGAGGCGAATACCACGAGAGGTCCAGTAGGACATCACTGGAGATGGATGCAACCTCCACTGGACACCGTCAGAGGCTTTCAAGCGACTTCAGAACAGATGATGATCAAAGAATGGAATTGCCATTAGTACAGACATCCACAGAGACACAGAAAAAGATCAGTTCATTCCCTCCATCTACTTCACGTGGGAGAAACAGCCTTGGAGAGGCTACTTCACATTTCTGAAGTCTCCTCAACAAACAAGTGGTGGAATTGGTCCAGGTGTCTGCTGTGGACAGGTATCCTGACTTCCTCCCTGGAGATCACCTGAACCACGCGTGTCCTCAACCTCGCTCTAGCACTGGCACACACCCTTCTTCGTCATGCTCCTCTCTGCTTCCTGTCAGCCCACACCTTCCACACTGATCGGGATTTGGGTTTAATGCACCTGAAGCAATACGAGCACCCACCATCCAGTGCTAGGCTGCATCCCTGAAGTGAGCTAATCACCGCGTCAGAAAGTCCTTTGTTCAAATGACTGCCTCTGTGTTCTTTGTGCTTCTATTTAAGTATGTGGTTTGTGGTGATGTGTGTGTGTGCATAGTGTTCATAGATTTCCAACAGAAAATAAATAGGGCAGCTCGGTATCAGAGAGCTTGCTGTTTTAACAATGGTCACACGACTCATGACACCTTGGTCCCTGCCTCTTTGTCTGTAAACAAAGACTCTGAAGACTGTTCTCAACTTGGCCAAATTAATGGCTCTTCCATTAAGAGCATGGCTGGGTGGGGCCACCACTGGAAGAAGGCCTATGGAATTACTCAGAATGCTGTGGAAGAGGGGGTAGGGAAAAAAGAACCCAAGGAAATTAAGAAGCAAATGGAAACGCTGCCCTTTGAAAATGCCATGCATAGTCAATTACGCATTTGTAAGTCAATTACAAAAAAGAAAACAGATGAGTTGTAAGACTTCTTATGTGCAGTGCTACAAAGGGCTTCCATTTAGGAGAACAATAATTTTTAAAAATGGCTTTAGGTCAAATGAGAAGGGAAGGCTTTCAAAATGCCTCCTGGGAATTAAATTAAAAAAACCCGAGTAAACTAATTTTATTTGCAGCTTAAATAAAACTCCCCTGTACTGCTTAATGGGCACCCACCTCTTTTAGGTGTATTCTAGAGAAAACTCAATTTGCAATTATAGGCTCAGAGGATTAATGAATCACTACATTTTATTTGTATTAGAACCAGTGATTAGAAATTTTCTTCCCCCCCGAGTAAGAATCACAGTAAGTGAGCTAGAAAGAGTGGGCAGCTCACTTTCTGTGACCTAGTTTGGCAGTCTGCACATGCCCTTCCATTCAGGGGCCGGAGCAATTTATCCTTCTCCATGGAGGCTGCCTGGCACAGGGGCTCATGTCTGGGGCTGTGGTCAGCCCCCTATGAGATGGCCCCGACTCGTGGGGACCCCACGCACAGCGGAACCCAACACTGCCCGGTCCTGAGCCATCCCCGTGACCGGGTGGGGACTGGTTATTGGGATTCACAGGGTTTTCAATGACTGAATTTCCAAAGGTCTTCAGGCCTTTCTTCCTGGTCTATCTCAGTCTGGAAGCTTTGCTTAACCCTGTTCAGCATCATGGCAACACACTGGTTTCCAACGAGAGATGGGTGGTTGGCCGTGC
This sequence comes from Orycteropus afer afer, assembly GCF_000298275.1. Taxonomy (NCBI): domain Eukaryota; kingdom Metazoa; phylum Chordata; class Mammalia; order Tubulidentata; family Orycteropodidae; genus Orycteropus; species Orycteropus afer. The sequence continues at coordinate 7,791,378 of NW_006921644.1, read as the reverse complement.
ACAAGGTGTACCGGCCAGGAATCGAACCCAGGTCCCCTGCATGGAAGGCGAGAATTCTACCAGTGAACCACCACTGGCCCTCTGTCTGGCATACAGTAGGAGCCTAATAACCACAGAAAAGAAATGAACCTACAAGAGCGTCCTCAACTGTGTTTGTTTTGAAATACATGGGCAGTGAAGGTCATGCTCTGAGAGGCAACAACTGCATCTTTTTTGCCGTGACACTTTTTGCTAACAAATCCACTGGCATTTGAACTTCAGGAAGGTATTCGCTTTTGTCCACTGAGCTATTCCTGCACTTAAAGGGTGTCTGGTACCTCGCAGGTGCTCAAAATTGTCTGCTGAATAAACATGGTAGAAAAGATGGGAAGTCTTTTGAAGGCCAAGACCCATGTTAGCAGGGTTGGCTTCTATCAGGCATTTAATGAATGTATTTAATTAATTTACTTTTTATAAAGCAAGAAGTCATATAATGTCCCTGGGAGGTAGAACAGTTAACTCTCTTGGATGTGAACCAAAAGGTTGGAGGTTCAAATCCACCTGGAGGGTGCTCAAAACCAAGGCCTGGTGATCTACTTCCAAAGCATCGCCTGCTGGAAACCCGGTGGCGCACAGTTCTCCTAAGACAGGAGTAGAACTCCATGAGTGGGAACTGACAGGGCAGCAAGTGGTCAGGTAGTTACGTAACAGTCATAAGATGATCGCTGACACCGTGCCAGCCACTTTACAAGCATTCCATCTCCTCAACTTTACAACCCTCTACGGGGTTGGATTCTGCTCTCTTTATTTTATAGAGGAGAAAATGAAGGTTTAGGAGGGTGACTTGTTAAAGCGTCCATCTAGAAAGATGTTTGAACCGGAGTGCCATTTCAACTGGGGCTCCCCTGAGAACTGAGCCTGAGATGAGGATCTGGGTATGGGTGCTTTATTTGGGTGGTGAATTCAGGAGGGAAGAGTGAGGGAGCAAGAGAGGAGGACAAGGACGGAGGAAAAGCCAATATGGGCTTTGTTATTGAGCTGGTTAACATTTTGGCAACGGGGGCTCAGCCGTGCTGGGCAGTCTCTGAAGAACCATGTAATCACACCTCAGAGTTACCTCTCAAATGGGCAGGAGGCTGGGCACGGATCCACTTACCCCCATGCTTGGCTGGCTGGAGGACTACCTTGTGCTGGTAAAATGCTGTTGTATGAGGAGAACCACGAGCTTCACCTGAGAGACAGGTGGGTTGAGGGCACACGGCCTGGGGCAGACAGAGCGTCAGCTCCGGCTCTACCTTGGCTCCGGGTGACTTCAAAGGCCTTTTTCAGTATCAACAAAATAAAACACAACACCCCACTACTGTTGAGCTGAGACCTTACAGGACAGAGCAACACTGCCTCAGAGGGTTTCCAAGGCTGTAACCTTTACCAACACAGACTGCCACATCTTTCACCTGCTGGGCAGCTGGTGGGTTCAAACCGCTGACCTTCCAGGTGGTAGCTGAGTGCCTTAAATCACTGAACCACCAGGGCTCCTCACCTTTAAGCAGCGGTATTCCTCCTGGGAGAGGGGAACCAGGAGGAAGGGAGTGGGATACAAGCGCTGCCTCTGAGTGCAGAGTGCTTTGACACCTAGTTTGGGAGACAGGAATGTAATACCGATGAAAATGAGGGCACCGGGCACTACTGAAAGTAGGACCACTGAGTGCACAAACAGAGTGGTCCCTTATGTGTAAATGAACCTGTATGAGTTTCCTGTGGCTGCTGTAACAACCGACCTCAAACCTAGCAGCTTACAACACGAAGTTATTCTCTTACGATCCTGGAGGTCGGAAGTCAAAATGGCCCTCAGGGCTGTATCCTTCCAGAGGCTGTGGGGGAGAAGCTGTGTCTTTGCCTTTTGCAGCTCTGGGGGCCGCTCCTCCATTCTTGAAGCAGCCAGGTGGCATCTTCTCTCTTCCCTAGCCTCCTGACTCCCTCTTGTAAGGACCCCTGAGACTGCATCGGGCCCACTCTGGTCGTCTAGGCCCACCTCCCCAAATCAAAATCCTTAACTTACCAACATGTGCAAAGTCCCTTTTCCCGTGGAAGGTGGCATATTTCTAAGCCCTGGGGATCAGCATGTGGACATCTTTTTTTTTTGGGCGGGGGCTTATTCAGTACACATCGAGCACACCCAGATTCTTGTTCTTTTTCCCTGGAACAATGCACAAGCAGCTGTGGACAGAGTTGTTTCTGAAGAGGCACTGGAACTAAGGACGGAATGCTTATTTTCACTTGTACTTTCGCAGCCCCCTTTTGTGTTGACTATTTACATCTATGAGTTTTAATTTGTTAAAAGAATTATGTTCACTTAGTCCCAGGCTCCTGAGACGATGGTATGGTTTGTTTTCTGCTTTAGACAGTTCTGCTATAAAAACACCCACCTAACAAATAATTTTGTAAAAGTATGGCTCATTCACAACATGAACTCTCAAAAACAAAACCACACTCACTGCCATCAAGTCAATTCCAACTCACAGTGACCCCACTGGGTCTCCAAGGCTGACAATCTTTACGAAAGCAGATTGCCTTATCTTTCTTCTGCTGAGCAGCTGGTGGTCTCAAACTGCCAACCTTCAGCTTAGCAGCCAAATGCCTTAAGCACAACACCTTCAGAGCTCCTAATAATGTGAACTACTGTGCAGGAATCAAAGAGAATGAGAACGGACCATTCCACAGGCAGGGGACCAGTCCAACATTTCCTAGACAGGGCACCCTCTCCAAGATACACCGGTTGCTGAAGAAAGCAAGATGCGGAATTGGGTGGAGAGCTGACTTCTCTCTGTCAAAATGCACATTAAGGACATATATGCTTATATCTGAACAGAATGGGCCTGGAAAGATACACAATTAAGTGATAGGACTGGGGATAGAGAGCGGTGCTGGGCCGAGGGTGGTGGTGCTGGGTGGAAGGGGCGGTGCTGGGGAGAAGGGGTGGAGGAACTTTAGCAGAAGAGCAATTTTTCACTAGATTCCTTTGACATATTTGAGCTCTGTGTATATGTACATAAAATATTCATATTTTTATCATGTCCGTCTCATGTTGTTGTTGTTGTTGTTATGTGCCGTCGAGTCAGCCCCGACTCATAGTGACCCCTCCTTGGGTTTCTGAGGCAGTATCACTACGGAAGTAGGATTGCCCAACCTTCCTTCCGAGGAGTGGCTGGTGGGTTTGAACCGCCAGCCTTCTGGTTAGCAGGCAAGTGTCTTAGCCACTATGCTACCAGAGCTCCTGCACTGTAAAAGAAAAGTACCAAACAATACATTTGAATATAGCAGTAAGAAGTACCTGGGTCTTCTGGGTCATCCTCTGTGTTAACCAAGCATTTCACTGGATCATTTAATCCTTCCTAAAGTCCCATTAATAAAGAAAATGATAGGAGCATATAATGACAAGGTTGTAGGAACAGTGGGTGGATGGATGGATGGTTGTTTTGAGAGAAGAGAGAAACAAGGTTAGACAGGGAGGGCAAACCAGTACTGAGAGCCGCAAGGAGAACCTGACACCATCTTTCAAAGAGTGGACCCCACTGAGGACTGGAATACCCTCTAGAGGGCACTTTTTAAATTTATGGGGTAAATGCGGTTGGTACAAAAAGGGGAGGGCTCTATTGGCATTCTGTGGGTGGAGCCAGGGATGTTAAAAGTTCTGAAACATGAGAGCTAGTCCCCTCATGTTGTGGGTGACTCCCACCATCCCATCAGACATTCAAGTAGGTAAAATTTTTATAATTCCTTGAGCCAAGAACCTAACTCTACATACACAAAAGATTTCTGCATCATTTTAACTTGCATGGAATATAATACTTTCCTCCCTGTGTTCACCTGTGTTTTCCTTCTCCTGTATCTTCCAAGGAATCGCTTCTCCCGAATCCAAACTTATTAATTACAACTAGTTGCAAACCTTTGACTACACCATTGTATCTTCCAGGGAAGGCAGGCATGGCCAGATACTTGCATTTTGACATAGGTATTATTTTACTATGAATTCCTTTCATTTCTCCATTGAATTAAAGTCAAGGCACACTACTGGGAGTGTTTCACAAATTATGCATATAGATAGCAATGTGAACTATGAATTCCATCTCCCAAGAGAGAAAGGGGGCATTAAGAGGTATTTGTATGAAACGAGGGTGCTGATCCTGGTAGGATGGGGCACCCCTGCATTTCACCCAGGGATGTAAACCCCGGGTCCAAGCAGGCCTATGTGACGTGGCTTGGAAATGACACTGATGGCGGTGGGCTCAAGAGTGCCCCCATCTCAGCCTCCAAAGGTGCTCCAACATACATCCTGTTTAAAGACCGTTGGGTAAATGGAATGTGGCCACTGCCTTCCCAGCCCAGTGATTCTCAGGGTGGCCTCTCCATTCCAGAAACTGGAGAGTCTTTGTGCACAAGGGGGGACCGTCACCATCCCTGCTTTGCTCACCTGCACTAAAGCAGCACTTTTCCCTCCTCCTCTGCTCCTCTATACACTGACCTTACACAGCACACCTCGGCTTTTCATTCTCATAAGATGTATTATTTCATTATAACAAAATGGGGCTAAACGGTACCCTTAGCTATTGTGTTTATATGGTTGCTAGGTAACCAATTTACCCCTTGGGCTTCAGAAGCAGCTGAGGGTGCTGAATATCACCTTATAAATCAGGGGCGCAGGCAGCTCAGACATGCACCCTCCTGAAGGGCAGATTGTAGCTGGTTATGGATGGGATTAAACCATTAGGTGAGGATTACATTAAAAACACAGACACACAGAGAACAAGAAAGGGACTTCTGATGTCAGAGTTTAAAAAGAATGGGGTAGAAAGAAAATAGAGCCTGGTTATTAACGGAATTAACGGAAACAATTAAATCCAGAGAGATAAAGAACCACGTTGCTTATTCGTAGTGGTAACTGGAGGTCTGACTTTTGACTTCCTGCTAGCTTCCTGTGTGCCAGACACGAAGCTAGCGCTTGACGTACACCACATCGTCTAAATGACACCAATCCACAGAGTGGATGTTATCATTATTTCAGAATTGAGAAAAATGAGGCCCGGTAGTCAACCTGGGCTCCTCTCACAAATCAGGCCAAATTGGACGTCCTTTTGGGAGAGAGTTACCGCGTGAGGTGATGAGGACAAAGTCGCAGACAGAGTGCATTTTCATTTCAGTGAACAGAATTGGTCTGTCATTATTTCTATGGTTTGGCTAATAAAACCTGATGGATTTAAGGCTGCATGGATAATCACATCAATGTGGTACAATGACACAAGGGTGGGCTGTGTCATGAGGGTGTAGCACTGTTCTCTGTCCTGCTCCATAAAAGAGTGACTGGTTGAGGCTCAGCTTCTCTAGGGCACAAGGTTGAGAGAGGTGGCAGAGGGTGTAGCCAACAGGGGGCGCTCTGGGAGGCAGGCAGTTTGGCTGCAGGAGTAGGAGCAGCGTTTATAGTAACACACTAGTTTGGCGTTGCTGTTTGCCACGGAGTCAGTTCTGACTCACGGGCCCCGTGACTAGTTCTCAGCATCCAAATCCCAAATGAGCCTCTGCATGCCAGGAAATCAGAAGTGGCCCTCTAACACCTGTGCATGCAATGCGGAAATTTACAATGAGAAGAAAAAAGACAGCAACCCGAACATTCCTGCATCTTCTTCTTTAATGTCCAAGAGTCCCCAAGACTGTTTATTGAGACCTTGAGCTCCAAGCCATACTGAGCTCAAATTCCAGCTCTGCTACTTACAAGTCACGTAATTTTGGTAAAAAAATTTCTGTACTTCTACTTTCTTTTTCTCCTTGCTTTTATCTATAAAATGGGAATACCATGTGCACTTCATGGAGTTGTGAGAATTACAGGAGCTAACTGACCCAAGGTACTTACTGTAATGCATGGCAAAATGGCATGCTCAGGACATGCTAGTGGTCGCTACTGTCATCAGGAGTAGGAATGTTCCCAAGACACTGGTTTACAAGACCAAGTTCACATTAATTGCAAAGGGCTTGAGTGTGTCACAGGTGATGTCTACAAGCTATTCCAAGCAACAGGAGTACTCGTGGGCTAAACAGAAAGATGGTAGATTTAAGGAATGCATTTGGCACTTGATTCCACTGCTACCCTGAGTTTGCCTACAGTTAAGCCTACATTCCCAGGGACCTATCACAGCCTCAGGAGCTATGCTACTGTAGTGGTTAAAGCATTCGGCTGCTAACCAAAAGGCTGGTGGTTTGAACCCACTAGCTGCTGTGTGGGGAAAGATGAAGCAGTCTCCTGTAAATATTTACAGCCTTGGAAACCCTATGGGTCAGTTCTGCCCTGTCCCATAGGGTCACTATAAGTCAGAATCAACTCTATGGAAATGGGTTTGTTTTTTTGATTAGAGACTTAGCATGAGAAAAGGTCAAAGGATGGATAAGGCACTGGTATGGAATGGTTCGTCCATCTTGAAAGCAATGGGGAGCACCCAAGTGGGAAGTCCGAAAGCTCAGGAGGCTCCGTCTTGGGGGAATTTTTCCTGCAGGGGGTGCAATTCACAGACCCTCCACTGAAAGGTGCCCTGGAGTTAGATCAGGTGATGCCCTGTATCCCATAAGCTCCAGAGAGGAGAAGCCTGCTTAAGAAAACAGAGACACTTCCTGCGTCTGAACAGCATAACAGCAAATACCTGCATTCACTGTGAAGAACTTTACAAGACGACGACAAAGGGCAGTCACATGGACACTTCTGGATCGATGTCTTTAACAGTCAGTCCTCATCTGGTCATCAAAGAGTTCAAAACGCCCTCTGTGTTTTTTCTCTGATGCCTGTTCCATTCTCGCCAAAGAAATCTGAAGTCTTCAGACCTGAGGATGCTCCTTCCCTCCGGATTTCTTTCTTTCTTGCCTTTTGTTCTGATTCAGCCTTCTCGGATCAGCTCTGTTTCTATGTCCCTGTTTCGGGTGTTCGCAGCTCTGTCCCCAAGTGACTGTGATGCATGTGTGCTTCAGATGTTAGTGGGCAGGTTCTCCCAGCTTCTGTCATGTCCCTGTTCCCCTGCTTCTGGGCTCACTCCGATTCTCTGGCACCTCAGCTGCTGTCCGGAGTTCTGAGATCTCAGCCAGTGCTCGTTTTTATTCATTGTTCAGCAGGTGAGCTGGTGGAGGAGTAACTGAGAGCCTCTACTCACGCCACCATCTTGCTCTGTGCTTCCCCTTCTGATCTCTCGCATGGCTCATCAGGCAGATGATAGAAAGGACCAAGTGAGAAAATCTATGTAAGCAGAGGTACCACATAAAGACAGGAAACTAGGGTACTGCCCTATGTCATGCAGTTTTTGTTGGCATTTATTCTCATGATGTCCTATTTAAGTCCTTTTTACAAACTTGAGAATGTTTTGGAATGAATTTGGTACAGGTCCCGTTTGTCTGTCCATTTTTACAACAGCTGTTTACTTGAATACCAATTAGGTGCCAGGTGACACGGTGGGTGCCGGCAATCCAATGGTGAGCACAAACCAAGAGAGTCCTTGCTCTCCTGGAGTTCAGAGTCTACTGAGAGAGGACAGCATGGACTAATTTCACCTTAATGAAGCATGAAAGCAATGTGAAAGAAGGGCTGGGGACAGTGGCATCAGTAGGGTCGCTGTCACCCAGGGTGGTAACTCATGGTGTCACCTCTCCAGACCTTCTCTTGTACCAGACCACACAGAATCCTTAGTAATGTTTATTATCGACTTTAATAATAGATTAATACATGATACACATAGATGTAAATTGATTAAAAGTAATATTTCTTAGATTATATGAATACTAATGACAAAATTGTTCTGTAAAATCTTTCTCCGTTGAATTATAACATCATTAGTTACAGCATTATTAGTAAGTGAAAGGAAAGTTTTATTGAAATTTTTCTCCTTTTCTTTTAATTACTTCTTTTCAAAAAAGTAATTGAAATAGGTTTACAAACAGCAATTACCATAATATTGCAGCTAAAACACCAGAAAATGACAATAAAACAAAACAAGACCCCCCCCCTCCAAACCCAGGAGCAACAGAAATTGCAGTGTGTACTTGTGGTACGTGTGGATGAAAACACATGATTTAAAGCATCACGGTAATTGGGTTATAATGACAGCTCTGCCCAGAGCACACTGGAAAGTTCAAAAAGTAAATCAGCGTATGTTCAACAAGACAGAAAACAACAAATGCTGATCAGGCTGTGGAGAGACTGGAACTCTCATACACTGCTGGTGGGACTCTAGAATGGTACAACCACTGTGGAAAACTGTATGCCACCTCCTCAAAAAGCTGGAAATAGAAATACTATTTGATTCAGCAATCCCATTACTAGGTATATATCATAAAGAAGTAACAGCTGGGACACAAATAGATACATACACACCCATGTTCATCACAGCACTGTTCACAACAGCAAAGAGATGAAAACAACCTAAATGCCCATCAATGGAAGAATGGATAACAAAACTATGGTACGTCCACAAAATGGAATACGATGTAACACTAAAGAATAACGAGGAATCCATGAAACATCTCATCACATGGATGAACTTGGTTCACCATGCTGAGTGAAATAAGTCAATCAGAGAAGGACAAATACTGCATCAGTCCACTATTACAAAAAGTCAAGGAAAGATTTACACACAGAAGGAAAGCTTCTTTGTTGGTTCATAGGGAGGGGAGGGTTATGGTTAGGGGAGGGAAGGGAATAATGCTAGCTAGGCAAGAGACACATAATGATTTGGATGAAGGGAGAGGAAATATATCAAAAATGGGTGACCAGCACCTTATCACTAAGGAAAAGGAATATGTGGAGAGGTGTACAAGAGCTACAAAAATAAAGACACAGAGAAAAGGTAACCACAGGGAGGAAGTGGGAAGAGAGCTGTTACACTGCAGGGATTCTAATTAATGTCACGAAACAAAATGTGTATGAACTACTCAATGGAAAATGAATTTGCTCTGTAAACTGTCACCCAAATCATAAAAAAAAGCTAAAAAAAAAAAAAAGAGTACATTAGCATAGAGTTTTAGCCTTGTTGTATATTGATATATGTAAGCTGGGCTTATGAAAAAAATGCTCTTGTTGTTTTAAACTAACTACAGGGATATTTTTTATAAAAAATAATAAATTGGTGTTAAAACACAGGACAAAAATTTTGTAGACAGTCAATTTGGTGTCATCTCCTCTGACAGTGTTACCCAGTGCAGTCTGTCACCCCCCTGCACCCTTCTAATCACACCACCAGCTGAGAAGCAAAAAAACATGTCTGTACGGAAGCACAACAAAAGGAAATCTCATGCAGACAGTTTAATGAAGGTTTATCTGAGATATGAAGGGTAAGGACATAGCAAAGGGGCTGCAGACGGAAGGGTAGGGAGGCAAAAGGAATAGCAAATTTGATTAAATATGGTGTTAGTGGCCTTTCTAACACTAAATTGGTCACTAGACCAATGGGATGTCCTAGTTATCCATTGCTGCCAAACAAATCATTCTATAACTTAGAGACTCAGAACAACAACAGTATTATGATCTCCTCTGGTTTTTGTGGATCAGAGATCCAGGAATGGCTCAGCTGAGTTGGGTGGTTCTGGCCTGGGGTCTCATGGTTAGAGTCCAATGATGGATGGAGCTAGAAAAGCAGGGGACAGGCACCTGAGGGCTGCCTGGCCATCTCTTTCTTCATGGGGTCTCAAGGCCTCTCCATGTGGTCTCTTATGTGGGTTAGCTTGGGCTTCCTCACAACATGGTAGCCTCAGGTGGTAGGACTCCAAAAGCAAGCCTCCCAATGAACAAGCTGAAAGTTCCATGGCCTTTTATGACCTAACATCAGATCACATGGCATCATTTCCACTTCACTCTACTATTTAAAAGTGAGTCAGTGGTCCCCTTAGATCCAAGAGGGCCCCATACCTCAATCAAGGTAGGGTCAAGACAATGAGGAAGGCCATGTTGCATAGGAGATAAAGTTGTGGTCATCTTTGAAAAAGGCTATGTGATACACTGGAGAAGACAAATCAGTGTACTTTGGTCTAGAATCTTTTCTCAAGAGCTACTTTTAGTACGTGGACTTCTGTGAGTTAATTTTTGTTATATTTATTTTACATCTCATCAGTATTGAAATAACATATTCCAAAACACATGAGAGTTTACAAAATGCTTTTAATTGATCATCATAAGCCTACTAATTATTAAGACAAAACAATATCACCCATGCTGTTTAGATAAGAAAACTACGACCCAAACATCTCAGAACCAAAAAGGAAACACACTCTGGATCTGAACGCAGATTTAAGTGTTTTTTTTTTTTTTGTTGTTGTTGTTTGTTTTTAAATTGAAGTATGCCCTTCTGCTGGAGCGCATCATGGCAATGAAATATCCCACTGCACAGACCCATTGTCTTTGTATTAGTTTGAGTTTCCAAAGTATTTGAATACTCTATGGCTTTGATGTTAGCTGCATAATTTATATGAAAATCTATTGTTTTAAATAGCATCCATTATAGATAGAATATAAAGACTACTTCCAAGTTGCCTCCAACATTTTTTATCCCATCTTCTGCAAATAATTAAGGATTAGCAAGCAACTTAAACATCAATTCTAGTGGTATAGCTATGCCTCTGGCTTAATGGATACCATAAATCAATCACATGAGATAAAATCTATTTTAGGAGCTCTGCAGAGAAGGTGCTGTTTCAAAGAAGGTATGGCATTATTTCTCTTTCTTCAGAGCAGCAGTCCTTGCCCTCATATGCCATCATTGCAGCAGCTTTCCTGGCTCACCTGGAAAATCAGAGTGATCCTAAAATTCAACTGTGACCATGTCACCTTTCTGCTTCTTGTCCCCACCTCCAGTCACCTCTTGCCACTCTTAAGGCATCCTGCTCTTATTTCTCTAGATTAATCCCCTGAAATTCCCATACCAAAAACCAAACCAAACCCACTGCCGAGTCGATTCCGACTCACAGCAACCCCCAGTGGGTTTCTGAGGCGGTAAACCTTTACAGAAGTAGATTGCCCAGTCTTGCTCCCATGGAGTGGCTGGTGGATTTGAACTACCATCCTTCTGGTTAGCAGTCAGATGCCATAGGCACTGTGCTATTGGCCTTCTTTCAAACTTTCCAGTATATTAGGCATGTGCGTGCCTCAGAGACTTTGCATGCACTGTTCCTCTACCTGGGATGTTCATCTCCTTCCATTGCCACCTGAAAATCTCCTATTCACCCCTCAGCACCCAGATCAAAGATCACTTTCATTTTACAGAACAGGAAGCAAAGCAGCAGATAAGTAATTTGTTCCTGTCAAGTGGCAGGGCTGTGATTTGAACTCAGAAAGGAGGAGGAGAAGGAGGTGGAAGAATAAAACCTGAACACAGTCATCGTCAATGTGTGTAAGACTCACAGAAAGAAATGAGGCTGTGCTGAGCCATAGGGACGCTGGTGGGAAACTCTCCCTCATTTCCATCTCTAACCCAGACCTGGCTCTCCTGGGAGGTCCCACCGTCTCGCCTGTGCTCAGTTCCCAGCCTTCCTCACCGTGGACACACATTCCACTGCTGATGACTTTCCTGCCTGGTTCATGCTACTCTCCATTCCCGGCATTACCTTCCCCCCAGGCAACATCAAGCTTATGGTGACAACTCACCTCAGACTCTGACCTCACAGCTTCTCCCACTTCCCAAAGTCACCCATGACTTCTCTTCATCCCTCTTATCTAAAAGAACTCTAGCTTGGCCTGGGGAGGTCATGCCACAGACACTTCAAGGACACCTACCATGCCAGAACCTGGTCATGCACCTTCCCACCTCTGCAGGGCAGGACCCTACATTGAGCCTTTCTCATACATCACTCACTGTAACCTGAGAACAACACTAACGGTTAGGTTGACATTTGACATCTATGGGTGGAAAAATGAAGGCTTCCTCCAATGAAGTAAGATGCGGAGCCAGGCTTTGAACCTAGGTCTTCTGACTGCAGACTCAGGGAGGTGAGGCCATGCCCACCTGAGCAGGTACTTCTCTCCCTCATCATTTGCACAACCTTCATTCATGTCTCTCCAGCCATAACTCATTTCTGTAGTTCTTTCTTTCCCAGAGGGCCTTTTCTTGGTGTCTTAATCATGGTGCACAGTTAATAATAGCTGCTTATTAAGAGTTGAAAGAAGTGTTAAGTATTGTGTAAATAATGACATCTCTCACTACACAGATGTTTATACTTTTCTGAGCACTTTCTGTATAGGACCTTGCATCCTCAGAGTAGTCCAGTGAGATGGATGGGGTCAGGTCAGGTCATCTCCATTTTTAGAGGAGGTACCCAGGAGGTGATGGAAACCGCTCAAGGCCACCAGAACCCTTGAGGTAGGAGAGGGCCCTCGAGAGAGCTCTTCTTCCTGGTCTAGGTTCCCTGTGTTCCACTGCTGGCCCCAATCAGTAGTATCCATGGGAAAAGCAAGCTTTCAAGACTTCATTCAATGAATATTTACTAAGCATGCGCTATGTGGTAACTACTGTGCAAATTTAGCTTGAGAGGGTTGGCAGGAGGTAACCTTAGAATCAGCTTTGAGTAGCTGTTTCTCAAAGTGTGGTCCTTAGGGACCAGCAGCATGGCATCAACTGTGAACTGGCTAGCAATGTACATTCTCAGGCCTACAACAGTCCCACCCTTGAGCACCTGTCCCACTACAGGAGGGTGAGTGGTGGCCCCCTAAAAGCTATGCCCACACCCTAACCATGGAGCCTGCAAAGGTGCTCTTACAGGAGAAAGGGTATCTGCGGATATAATTAAGGATCTTGAGCTGGGTCATCCTTGACTATGTGGGTAGGACCTAAATCCCATGATGCGTGTCCTTACAGAGAGAGGCAGAGGGAGATTTGAAACTAAGAGGAAGGCAGCCATGTGAAGATGAGGCAGGGATTGGACTGATGCAGCCACAAGTCAAGGAAGGTCTAGAGCCACCAGAAGCCGAAAGAGGCAAGGAAGGGTCACCCAGAGCCTTCAGAGGGACCTCAGCCCTGCTATAACTTGATTTTGGATTTCTAGCCTCCAGAACTGAGAGAGAATACATTCCTGCTGTTTTAAGCCACCAGCACTGTGACAATTTGGTAGAGCAGCCCTGGGACACTCATATAATTCCTGAGTCGGAAACCTGAAGAGTGGGGCAACAGCTGGAGTAATAACAAGCCCTCCTGGTCTCTGATGCACACTCAAGGTCGGGAACCATGGTTTATGGTAACTGAATCAATGGTTCTACCTATGACTGGTTAAAGACCAAAGAGAGGAAGACTGGCTATGACATGGAGTGACGTACTGGCTGCAACGATGGGATCAAACATGCCTGTTACTGCAAAGATGGCACAAGGCCAGGCAACATTTTGTTCTATTGTAAGTGGGGTCGCTCTTAGTCAGAACCGACTCAGTTTGATGGCATCTCACAATAACCACCACAACAACTCAGCCACTTCCCCTACCTCATGGCTAAGGCCTCCCGGAGACTTGTCAACTGACTTGTGTGCCCACCTGGGGAAGACTGGAGGCTCACAGCAGGCCGGGTTCCACCCTCCACTGCTTCCTATCTGGAGGAGTTCCTCTTCTATGAGCAACGTTTCTTTGGCTCCATATGGACAGGGACAGATGCCAGGCACTGCAGTTACAAGGAGGTGTAGGACTGAAATCTCGCCAGCAAGAGTTCTGGCACCTTATTGGAGAAACAGGGCAAGTGGATACACAGATAAACAATTTCATCTCTAGCCTCACATGGGCTTAATGTCGCTGAAACGCCTGTGCTCCTAACTTATCACATAAGCAACTCTTGAAGCTACAAGGACCGCTAACCGAATTCCTGCTAAGCACTGGGGTGGCATTAAATCAACACGGGCTCACTCATTTCCCAAACACAAGATGATGCCTCCCAATGAATAATTCATGCCTCTCTCCCCAGGCTCCCTGCCTCACAGGCTCCCTGCCTCACAGGCTCCCTGCCTCACAGGCTCCCTGCCTCACAGGCTCATTTGCATATCACGAACCAAAAGACTGTCTAAAAGTCACATCAGAGCCGAGAGGTGTTCACTTGTGGGTACACTTTCTAGTGTCTTTTCAAATTTGATCATCTGAGGGTGTTGAGAGAAAGGAAAATGTAATGCAGACCAAATAGAGCATGCTGGGATTTGCTGAGAAAAGCCCCTCTTCCTGCCTTGGGGCTAGAATTCCAGATTGATGACAGATGGACACGGTGACCTTCAAAGTCCTTGGGGGAAACACAATCATGCTGGGAGGGGTGTGCCCTGGAGCATCAGGGGCCACCCATGATGCCTGTGATGGCAGAGGGATGGCCTTGGGGTGAGACCAGGAATGCGGGAAGAAACGGCAGGCGTGAGATGGGCACAGCGTCAAGGCTGCCTGGATTCCAAACCCAGCAATGCCACTCAGTACCTGTGTGATGTTGGGCAAGTTACTGAACTTGTCTGAGCCTTCGTTTCTTCAACTATAATATGGGCCAGTGATAAGATTTACCTTAAGGGTCACTATGAAGATAGAAATATTTAAACCCAGAAAGTGTTAATAAAGTGCAAATACACGCTAGTTATTATTATGGTTGCATTGGTAGTAGAGTATTCACGATGTCACCGGTCAACTTTATCACAGAACAGTAACAGAAGCTATCTTAAGAGGGTAGCCTTTGGTGATGCAAATGGTTAAGGGCTCGGCTGCTAACCAAAAGGTTGGCAATTCGAGTTCACTCAGAGGGGCCTCAGAAGGTAGGCCTGGTGATAGACTTGTGACAAGGCAGCCACTGAAAGCCATGTTGTCCTCTGACACACATGAGCTGGAACTGACTGACAGCAACTGGTTACCTTAAGGGTTGTCAGGAGGCTCAAAAAGGTGGAAAGTGTTTATACCAAACTGGCTCACTGCAGACCAATATCTGTTTGCTATTATTGTTTGTTATGATTGTTACTGCATTCATGGTTCAAACCTGCTTCTCCACCTTCAATTGTTGTGTGACCCTGGAAAAGCCATTTAGCCTCAGAATGTCACCTCTAGCCTGGCTGGTAGGCAAGGACGACACGGCATTCACGAGACGATCCTAACATAGGGCTTAACCTTTCTTAGGGATTCAATAACAGGTACCATTATGATCCAAAACAGGATCATTATGGCCCCAAATGGGCAGATGAGTTTCGAAGGGAGGAGACAAGCAAAGCAACATTGAGGAAGGGGGATTGAGGGCTATTCTCAAAATCTGGTCAAGACAGGAGTGAATTAGCTGAGACACGGCAAGATAAAAATCCGGCACTCATTCTGGGTTCTCAATAACTGCTTATCGCACTTCACGGGAGGTAGGAAATGGGGCTACACTCAATGCACAGATGGAGAAACCGAGGTCCAGAATAAATTCCCAAGGTCAAGCAGAAACTAATTTGAGCTCAGGTTCCCATGCTTCTGAACACTACATGACACCTACCCACGGCGACCAAGCCTAACCGTGCAGACACACATACATATTCAACTACCTTTAGGCAACGACAGGGTTGAAGGACAACTCCATAAGGAGCCCCTGTCCCACACCCACACCCAGTGGGGATCACCCAGAAGAAGGCACTAGCACCCCTCAGATTCTATACTTATAGGAGATCAAGGCTTTTATACCTGCTGTCCCTGGAAGGCAAAGCCACTTCAGAAAGTGGTGACTTTTAGCCACTGAATCTTCCAGTTATCACTGATTGGGTGTCCCTGCCTTATGGGGACAGGTGGCCATCAATGAGCAGAACCTCCTTAGAGAACTTGGTCTCCAGCAACCACTGGGAGTCATGAGTCTTGGGCCCTACTTGACTTCTCTCTTGCTGAGGGCACACACACCATCCATCAGTAAATCGGCCAGTCCACCTTCCACAAATGTGCAGAACCTGACACCCCGTCCTGCTTCCGCCCCAGTCTGTTGCTGTATTACTGTACTTGCTGTCTCACTGGCCCCGTGCTTTTGTTCTCACCTGCTTCAGTCTCTTCCCCACACATCAGCCAGGAAGTCAGAACCTGTCACTTGCCCGTTCAGAGCCTGTGATGGCTTTATCCCTCTTCGTGAGTGAGAGTCAGACTTATGATGGATGTTGTCGCTGAGATGATTCTGACTCATGGTGACCCATGTGTGCAGAGGAGAACCGCCCCTATGGGGTTTCCAAGGCTGTGGCCTATCAGAAGCATATGGCCAGGTTTTTCTTCCCTAGTGCCTGTGGATGGGTTTGGACCTCCAACGTTTTGGTTAGTAGTCCAGTGCTTAACCATTTGCCCCACTCATGCCTGGATATATCATGTTCCCTCTGTGACCTCTCCAAAGGCACCTCCTGTGTGGTTCTGTTTGTCACCTGACTCAAGCCACATTGCCCCCTGGTCCTCCAGCACACCAGATGTGCCCTGCCCCAGGACCTTTGCGTGGACCTGTCCCACTGCCCGAGTGCTCTCTCTCCAGTTCCACGTCAGGCTCACTCCCTCACCTCCTCCTGGCTTTGCTCAAATGCAGCCTTCTCAGATCAGCCTTCCCTCACTGCTCCACTCCAAGTGCACCTCGGTCACACTCACTGCCTGCTCATCTGCCTGCTTATTTATGTTTATAGCTCTGGACGCCTAATATGCTCCATCTATTCTCATCCTTGTCTCCTGCCAATGCCATGAGGCCAGAAGCCTGCCACTAATAACGATTTGCTGAATGAATGACCAAATGTATAGGTTTACCCTGGTCCCCAGCTTTAGTAGAGACACCACTACTGTCATACACATGCTTGTATCCCTTCTACGCACAGCTCTGGGCGAGGGAGGAGTGGTGTGGCCACCACTCGGGCTGCTAGCAGACCAGCATCCCAGCAAAGACAAGCTTCGTTGCTGAGTCACTCGGCCCTGGCAGCAGACTGTAACAGAAATTCTGGGCTGGCTTCTGATGCCAACTCCAGACAAAGAACCACTCCAGCCGGTCATCCATCAAGATAAGTAAGCAAGTTTACTGGAAAAGTCCCTCAGCACTAACTTCATGCTCCCATCACCCCTCCCAAAAGAGAGGATAACACTCCTATGAGAACATTTCTTTTCCCAGAACACCCCTTGTCCAATTTGAGTCAAACAGTCTGAACACCCGTCTTGATTCCACTGTCTAATAGGTGGGTGGCCTGGGGCAAGCCATGTAACCACACACACCTGTCTCCTCACCTGGAAAATGGGCATGTGGAGGAGGCACCAATGGCTGCCATCCCTAAGGAGGCTTAGCCCCATGCCTAACACACTGTAGGTATTAAATAAATGTTAACTGTTGTCTGTCATTTCTATTACATTTCATGTATTACTGTCTGCAAAATTGCCAGGAGTGAGGAAATGCTGAAAACCAATGAGCTAAGAGTCGGTATCAATTCGATGGCACCTACCAACAGCAATGACAAGTGTCCATCTATTTCACGGAGTTCAGAGGACGGGATTAGATTGGGGAGCCCTGGTTATCATGGCCACGGCTCCCCTGGTGGATCTGTGGAGCTTTTTCCCCAGGAGTGTTCACAGCAGGACACCTCAGGAATGCACCCTTTCTTAGATGGGTGCATGTGAAGGGCCTGGCCGGTCCCCACAAGTGGCTGTGGGGCCCCATCTGCCTCAGGCCTAGCCCTAAGATGACACAAAACAGCAGAAGATTCCAAGAGCACAGGCTGGCTCCAAAGTCAGGACCAGCATAGGTGAGAGAACAGAGACAGAGCTCCTGATACTACCTGCTGAACCACGTAGTACCACCCTCACACCATGTAGACAATGGAAAAGGGGAATCCTCCACGTGGCTAGAGAAAGCTTTGAGAGGGAGGGGCCCTGAGTCCCCCGGAAGGATGGAGGGGATGTGGGTTGGGTGGAATGAGGAGGAGGGAATGAGAGTGATGCAGGGCACTGGATGGAGAAGGCGGTGGAGTCTGGTAAAGTGACGGTTAGCACCATGTGTAATATGTTTCCTGTGGACACAGAGATCCCTAACCACCTCTCAAAATCACACATCGTGTTCAAGAAAATTAAAAACCACCCTGGATGTGCTCAAGGTCCCTGGGTGGCACAGATGGTTAAGATCTTGACCACAAGTTCAAAGGCAGGTGGTTTGAGTCCATTCAAAGGTCCCCCAGAAGAAAGGTCTGATGATCTGCTCCCTACAGATCCCAGACATGGGAAACGCTATGGAGTGCAGGTCTTCTCTGACATACATGGGATTGTCATGAGTCAGAATCAAATTGACGGCAAATGGTTTTGGATTTGGTGGTAGGCTCATGGGAATAAAAACTGAGTGTGAAAATAAGGCCCGGTAAGGCAAAGAACTGGTCCTCGGCCGCTGGTTCTCACCACAGAGGCTCCCCTGCATCTCTGATATGTATTTTGGGGTACGCTTCATGCAATGCACTTGACTTTCAACAGTGAGGCCCCACTGGGAGAGTAGATGGGTGCTCCAAGCCCTTATACTTCTAAGCCTGCAGACCTGGTGGCGATCCTATCCAGAGCTCAACGAGGGGACTTGAGGTGGGCGAGGGTTTCCGAGCTCCGCAGCCTCAGACCCAGGACTTGAAGATTCCTGGAGAACTCCCAGTCCTGTCTCGGCACTCAGTCACCCATTGCCCGTTATCAGAGTTGGAGCTCATGGAGTGTGAATTTCCTGGGGAAATCACAAGCGTGGCTGAGGTCTTCAACTGTGTCCCAGCTGCAGCCTTCAGATAGAGGCTCCTTGCAGCTAGGCTGACTTCCTTATCACAGAATACACATAAGCAAGCAGTCGGGCGGGCTCAGATCCTATTAGTCAAAGCATTAGAGAGAGCCTGAGCTCTGATGTCACCTTAACTCTCTCTGAATCGAGACACACAAAGCAATATTCTTGGGACGGTTAGGGGCCATTCCATTGTCCTCTGCGGCGTGAGGTGGCATGCTTTAGCTCTCAAACTCAGACTTCCTTGCAGATAGCCCGTTCCCAGCCCTGAAGACTTTAACTCACTGGTGCGGTGGAGTCAGACCTTCTGGTTAGCAGGTGAGCGCCTGAGGCACTACACTACCAGAGCTCCCCGGGCATCAGTAATACAGGAAAACCTGTGAAAGCTGGAACGTGTGTAAGGCAGTGTCGGTGAAGGCAAATGCAGATACCTTCCACTAACAGAGAACAACAGAAAAGTGGTAAGTCGGCACCCTGTCAAAGGCGGAAAACTCGTGAGACCTAAAGAAACAAGGCAGACCCGTCAAGTTCCAGCTCTCACAGGTTTCACTGCAATTTCTGGGTGAGATGGCTACCGTGTTTTTATTTTCTTGGATTTGCTTCTCTGGCTATTGTAAATTTCTACAATGTACAGATAATGTTTTCATAATAAATATTTTAAATTAAAAAGTATTGAAAGTGAGTTTTGAGAGGCGGGGCAAGATGGCGGACTAGGCAGAAGGATTGCACAGACCCTCTTCAACAAAGAAAAGGGAAATCAATTAACACAGACACAGAAGATA
>NW_006921644.1:7754295-7767493 GCF_000298275.1 Orycteropus afer afer | reverse complement strand
GGCTGCCAACCTCTGCTTGAGACCAGGGCTTCTCCCACTTTATGTGTTTGAGAATCACCTGGGAGTTTTCTGATTAGTAGGTCTGGGGTAGGACCCCAAACTCTGGCACATCTCAGAGAGAAAGGCTCAAGAGGATGGTGGGAAGGAAGGAAGAGACAAACACAGGCTCACCACACAAGCATTTTCTGTTCTCTTGGAAATGACGCTACAGCACAGACAGTTTGGAATAGGGGACAACAACCAAACATGGTGGCCATGCAGGAAGATAGGTGTTAGAAGGTGCTATAAGCAGAATGACAGGCAATAGGGTATGGTGGGGACTGTAGCTGTCCTCATAAACACAAACAACTGCCTCTCAGCTCCAGGCCACTGATGGTGCTACAGGCTCACAACTGTTCACTATTATCAAATTTTCTATTCTTTTTTAAAAAGTCAGAAATGTGATTCCTAAATGAAGCCTCCCATATTTGAAGACACTGCACAGGCCAAACAAAATTCAAATTCATCTGCCAGCCAGGTCCAGTCTGGGGTGCCAGACTGTTGGTGTCATTCAGAGTAGTAGTGAAATCTAGGGGTGAGGTCGCTCAAGTCCTAAGGACTCAATGCCAATGAAGTTACAAGATGAAGGTTAAACATCAATCATTCTTGCTGCTATTGAAGGTGAAACCAAACAGAATAGAAATTCCTGAATGTACACTGCCTCCTCTGAGGTGTAAAGGGGAAAAACAAGAATTAGCTCTGGCTGGCACTTTCATAGTATATGAACACTGTGTCCACAGCAGAGAGAGGAGACGGCAAGGTGAAGGGTCAGGGGCTGCCACAACAGCCAATGGGCATCCTCTGAGGAAATGTTAAGAACCTCTTCGCAACTGGCCCTCACTATCCACCACTAAGCCATTCCCAAGTCAGATATTCCCAACCGCCCAAGACGTGCCTGCAGCTCCAGTTTGAGATCTGTGAGAGAAACATAATGAATCCCCTTTACATTTTCAGTTCTTCGATTTAAGGGGGAGGTTTGTGCAGTTCATTTCCTGTGGATTTTTCACTGTGCAGGGTGACAATTCTCAGCAGGATGCTGTCCCTCTTGTGTCAAATCCATTAAATACACCCAAGAACTAACATCCATTTTGAGCTCCGATGGGGCTCAATGCTTTTTAGAATCACGGTGACTTGGATGATGGCAAACCACCAGAGCACCAGCCATCTGTCAGCATGTTGTGCTGTGTGGGGCTGCGTGATGCCGTGGTGCTGAGACTATGCTACTGGGACATCGAATCACAGCAGGATCACTCGTGGCGGACATTGTCAATGGAGCTTCTAGACTAAAATATTCTAGGAAGAAGGGCCTGGTGATCTACGTTTACAAAAATTGGCCAGTGGAAATGTTATCAATCAGACGGTGTTTAACTGGGAGCCCCTCGGGCTGGAAGGAACTCAAAATATGACTGGGCAAGAACTGCCTTCTCAAAGTAAAGACACCCTTTATGACGGGGACAGAATAAAGCTTTTGGGACCTTCATCTGCTGATGGGACCCAACTCAAAATAAGAAGAAACAGCTGTAAAAGTTCATTAATAATCAGAAAGTGATTAGTATGAAAGTCCTAAGTATGAATCTTGGAAGACTGGGAGTCGTCAGAAATGAAATTGGATGGATAAAGATCAACTTCCTAGGCGTCAGTGAGCCAAAATAGACTGGCGTTGGCCATTCCGAATCTGCTGATCATACACTCTACTATGCCAGTAATGAAAAAATTGAAGAGGAATGATACTACATTCATTGCCAAAAAATAAAATAAATTTCAAGATCTACCCCAAAGTATAATGCTGTCAGTGGCAGCATAATATCCATTAGCTTACAAGGAAGACCAGTTAATATGAGTAATACTCAAATTTTCACAGCAACCACTTCTGCCAAAGATGAAGAAATTGAAGAATTCTTACCAACTTCTACAGTCTGAAATTGGTCAAAGTGCAATCAAGATGCACTGAGAACTATGGTGACTGGAATGCAAAAGTTGGAACTAAAAAGAAGGATCAGTAGTTGGAAAACATGGCCTTGGTGATAAAAGCGATGCTGGAGATTCCATGGTATGTGTGGGATGACATCAAAGATGTTATACATGAAAAAAGTCAAAGGACATTAAAAGAAAGAAAAGACAAAAATGGATTTTTTTGTCAGAAGAAACCTGCTCTTGAACATGGAATAGCTAACACAAATAGAAGAACTGAGGTCAAAGAGCTGAGCAGGAGATTTCAAAGGGTGGCTCAGGAAGACGAAGTAACAAACTACAGTGAAATGTGCAAAGGCCTCGAGTTAGAAAACCAACAGGGAACAACACACTCAGCATTTCTCATGCTGAAAGAATCTGAAGAAAAAATTCCAGCCTCAAGTTGCAATACTGAAGCTTCCATGGGCAAAATATTGAACAACATGAGAAGCATTAAAAAAAGATGGAGGGAATACACAGAGTCCCTGTACCGGAAAGAGTTGCTCAAGGGTCAGCCATTTCAGGAGGCAGCGTACGATCGAGAACCAGCGGTACTGAAGGAAAAAGCCCAAGCTGCAGTGAAGGCATCGGCGAAAAACAAGGCTCCAGGAATCGGTGGAATACAGCCGAGATGTTTCACAACACAGATTAAGCACTGGAGGTGCTCACTTGCTTAAGCCAAGAAATTTGGAAGATAGCTACGTGGCCAAAAGACTGGAAGAGATGCCTGCTCCAAAAAAAGTTGCTCCAACAGAATGTGGAAGTTCCTGAACAGTATCATTAATATCACATGCAAGTAAAATTTTGCTGAGGATAATTCATAAATGGTTGCAGCTGTTTATCAACAAGGAACTGCCAGAAATTCAAACTGGATTCCTAAGAAGATGCTGAATGCTATCACTGCTGATGTCACATGGATCTTGGCTGAAAGCGGAAAATACCAGAAAGATGGACACCTATAGTTTTATTGACGATGCAAAAACATTTGACTCTGTGGAGAATAAATGACGGTTAACACTGCAAAGAATGGGCATCCCAGAACACTTCATTGTGCTCGTGTGAAACCTGTACATAGACTAAGAGACAGTCGTTCAAACAGAACAAAGGGAAACTGTGTGGTTTAAAATCAGCAAAGGTGTATGTCAGGGTTGTATTCTTTCACCATACTTATTCCATCTGTACACTGAGCAATTAATCTGAGATACTGGACTATATGAAGAAGAAAGTGGCATCAGGATTAGAGGAAGACTCATTAACGACTTGCAATATGTAGACAACACAACCTTACTTGCTGACAGCAAAGAGGACTTGAAGCATTTACTGATGAACATTCAAGACACTACAGCCTTCATGATGGCTTACACCTCAACATAAAAAAAAAATTCACACAACTGGACCATTAAGCAACATCACGATAAACAGAGAAAAGATTAAAGTTGTCAAGGATTTCATTTTACTTGGATCCAAAATTGGCACCCATGGGTGCATCAGTCAAGAAATCTTACAAGTTACTACATTGGGGAAATGTGCTGCAAAGGAGCTCTTTGAAGTGTTAAAAAGCAAAGATACACCTTGAGGACCAATATGCACCTGACTGAAGTCATGGTATTTTCAGTTACCTCATATGCACATGAAAGCTGGACAGTGAATAAGGAACACTGAATCACTGGTGCTATGAGTTACAACCTACTTGGCAGCACTTCAGAACAACAATCAGAAGGGAGCTGAGAATTGCTGCAGGCAGTTTTCTACGGAGAGTGAGACGCTTACGGCTCACCTCTCATGCCCTCTTCCTACAGACCACATAACCCTGAAGTCAAGGAGTTACACAGTTAAAGGAGACTGACTACCCACTTCAGGAGGACAAAGGTAGACAGGAAGAGATGCCCCACCTCTTCTCCCTCCAAAACGGTATGTCTGGATTAAGTTCCACACGTTGCGGATTTGGTTCATCTAAGACCCAATTCTGACCATAATTCTTCTTTTCCTGCCTCTATGATTGAGTCTGGGGAACCTTCTCAACCTCCCTTGAGTTAAGAGTGGTAACATGACATAGTTCTTGCCACTGAAAAGCAGATGTCCACTGTAGCAGTGGCTACAGATGCTGTTTCAGAGAACCTTCGGTTTTCCTGTTGCAATGAGCAAGTTGGAGTAGTTACCACTCCCTTTCCCTTCTCTCTACCTTGAAAGCAGGAACAGTGGCTGGAACTGAGGCAGGCATCTTTCACTCTTGAGGGAAAGGCTAAGATAGCCACAGTGAGGTCAGGAATGCCATTGCTGCAAAATTGCTAGAAGCCACTAATGACTCTCAACAGTTAAAGACCCAGGGGTAAGAGTTTTCTGTGACTGATATAGCCAAACATAATCCTAAAATGGACAGTTCCCCATAAAATTAGATAGTGATGAAAAATCTTATCTCAAGTGAAGTGACTACATAGAGCAAGGGTGCTATATTTCATTGTAGCTTATCTTGGCTCCTACGGCTCCCAGTAGAAGGATTTGCTGGTGACACAGTCCAGGCAGAATCTGAGAATCCCATTTACTGCCACCCAACACCTATTTTCTAGATGAGTTTCAGTGTCATACCAGAAGAAGTTAAACAACAAAAATAGTTGTTTCCATTTAAGGGGAATTTTGATACTAAGTCACATCTTAAACCATGGGAAGAAAACTATGTCCAGGTGTCACCAAATGATATTTCTGCCTCCAAACATTCCAGCATATTCAGAATCCCATTCCTCTGTAGTTATTCCTGTGATGATGGCTTTATCCGGGTGATTGTGATGCTGGATTTGGTCCAGAGAGCATGTCCACAAATCCTCTTCTCCACCCCAAGCTTGGTTGACTAATTCTTATCCTACTGACGGAGCACATGGGCTCTGAACCCAGCATCACTTCAAATCAAGCAGTAGCCCACCATGCTGAACATATGCATGTTTCTAACTAATGGATCCTCACGGCCCTATGAGGTAGGTACTATTTTTGTCTTCACTGTCAAGTGAGGAAACAGACCAAGAGAGAGCTAAAGTGACTGCCCAAGTCCCAAATCCAGGAATGGAAATGCCAGGTCTACAACCTGGGGCTGTTCCATTGTCAAAGTTAGTTCTCTGTGCTAAGGATGTTCAACCACTTCTTGGCAACCACCCAATCATCAGGATGTTCCAGGTCAGAGAAAGGCCAATGTAACAGTGCCTTACCTCTCTTCATAGGGGTAGTGACATATGGTGGGAATGGCAGGGATGGTAGTGGTCACCAAATGTTCCACATGCTTCTCTAGATTCTCCAGCCTCCTTTGCAGTTAGGTGACTAGTTTTGTGCACTGGACTGAGGACAGAAGGGACATGTTTCACTCCTGGGCTGAGTGAGGTTAGAGCCAATATGTCACCTCCGTTCTCTTCCTCTGGTCTAAGTGATCATCACAACCACATGTTCTAGATGCATTAAGTACAAAAAGGAGGAGGAAACTCCTACTGTAACACACATTTCATTAAAACAAAATGAATTTCATTTTGTTAAGACAATGAGATTGTGGGATTTTTGCATTATGGCACCATAGTCAAGCTGATCCCGACCAGTATGAGCCTCAGAAATGTAGTCAGGTAGTACATTTATAAAAGGAGTTGTAACAATGAAGCTATCGTACTAGGAGATTCACTTATTAGTGGGGTTATCCCACATGCAAATCGAAGGAGGCCTTATCTGCCTGCCAAGCAGGCAGCTTCTCAGACCTAACGTGATGTTATGTGCATCGCGCGATTTGGCACTACTTAATGTGAAGGCTGATCCTCTCTAATTTCAACTGATACTTCCAGCTACTGCCCCTCACGAATTTTGTCCTTTGGTCTCTTATTTTCATAGGGTGAGATATTTGCAAAATATATGTATAAGCATCTGCATGCTTGCTAACGGATGCAATTTCATGACCCATTACACTTTCCATACAAGTGTAGACAGTGTGGCAGCCTGAGAGCTGGCTGAGGTCTGCCGACAGTGTGGGTTTGATGATGGACCAGAGAGCTGATGTGAGCTAAAATATATGCTGGTGCGATGAAATACTCAGGAGCACATACTACGTGCCAGACACTTCCCAGACACCGGAAGGTTCAGTGCTGAGCCAGATGGAGCCTCTGCCTCTTGAGACTTGCATCTGAGACCTGCAAGTGACCTTGGAACATGACAGCTGGTTCTCACTTGAGGGTACTATGACAACCAGAAATGAAGGATTTCACCCGCAGTCCACACAGCTCCCCTGTCACTCTTTCCTCACCCATCACTCCATTCCTGCTACACTGGCCCCGTCTCCACCTCTCCAAGGGGACTAGGCCCCTTCCCCCTGCCGGTGGCTAAGCTGTTCCCTCAGAAGACGACTAAGGAACTCTTAAAGCTAGAGGTTGCCGAAGAGACATGATGACTAAATGCAACACACGTAAGCCAAGGTAGCCCAGCATTAGCACCATGGCATTCTGGACTGAATGACCCCTAAGGGACTGTCCTGCACACTGTAGGACATTTACAGCATCTCTGGTCTCCACCCATTAGATGCTAGTATCAGTCTTCAGCTTTGAGTATGGACAATGTCCCCAGACTCTGCCAAATGTGCCCGGGGGGTGGGGGTGGGGAATCAGACCCGAGTTGAGAACCACCGGTGTGACTGCATGGGATCCTGAGCCAGAAAAGGAAAAGAGACATCACCGGGACGTGGGCAAAGTATGAATGGGGGCTGGGGTTTGGGTGGTGGTACTGCAGCAGTGCTGACTTCTCACCTTGGCGGTTTGGATGATGGTTATGTGAGAAAGTGCCCTTGGGGAAAACATACAATGGAGTGTTTAAGGGTAACATGGTATCACGTCTGTAACTTGTTCTCAAATGGCTCAGCAGAGACTAAGATTAAGGGGTGTGTGTGTGTACAAATGTGTGTGTATACAGATGCACATATACGGAGAGGGAGACAGAGCACACACAGTGAGGTGTCGGTACTCAGGGACCTACATGAGAGGAATATGAGAATTCTTTGTCCTGTTCCTGCAAATTTACTGTAAGTTTGAAATAATTTAAAAGTTGTTGTTGTTGTTGTTGTTGTTTGCTGTCGAGTCGGCCCCGACTCATAGCGACCCCTCCTTGGGTTTCCGAGGCAGTATCACTACGGAAGTAGGATTGCCCAACCTTCCTTCCGAGGAGTGGCTGGTGGGTTTGAACCGCTAGCCTTCTGGTTAGCAGTCAAGTGCTTTAGCCACTATGCTACTAGAACTTATTTAAAAAAAAAAATTACACTTGTGCGTGAATTTATGCATGCTAGTTGAGGGCAGTGATGGAGGTGGTGGAGGTAGGGAAGAAGCTGGTATTACCCAACATGCACTTTGGTCCCACCATGTGCCAGGTAACACACAAAGTACCTTCCAATTATTAATGCATTTTTGTCTCCGAGACATACCTATGATGGGGAAATTATTCTTCTATTATGAGTGAACAAACTGTGGCTCCTAGAAGTTAGATGGTTTAACCCAAGTGACATGGTGGGGAGCGGAGCTGGGGCTCAAGCCCATTTATTCAGGCTCCGAGGCCCGTACTCTAAACCATTAGGTCACAAGAGGCAACATGTAGTAATTCCTGTATCCCCCGAGGTATGTGTGAGCAGGCATTCAGTGAGTGGGTGAGAGAACGAATGACCAGTGATGTTTACAGAATGAGCACAGGGAACACAAGGCACCTGTGTTATTTTGTACTCGTAGAAATCGGCTCTAAGAAGTCCCCTGTGAGAGACAGCAGTGTAATCTACAAAAGCCACAGATAAGGTGATGATGGCCATGTGTAAGTTCAAAAAGGCTCTGGATCTTGAAAAGGAAGGAGGGCACCAATGCTCTCATTACCTCTCTTCAATTCCTTATTCCAGGCACGTGCAGCTCTTACTTGAAGTAATTTTCCTGGTATGGACAATGCAGGCAGGTTTTTAGTGAACTTTCTAGTGGGAGTGGTTGGGCTTATTGAGACTGGAAGAGGTGACATCATGGAATTGTTGCTTAATGACTGGAAGAACGGAAACCACATCTGCAAAGAGCGAATCATTTGATGAGTTCGGGACTCTAGGCCCACAAGAACTGCATCTCAGGGCATGGAGGAGTCTTACTAGTGTGATCTCAGCTCTGACGGTAAGCAAGATGGAGAGAGGTGGCCCACAACTGCAAGTCACTGCGGGCTGGAGTCAGAGGCTGGGATCGTTAACAGGAGCTCGAGAAAAGCCAGATGTCAGAAACCCAAGAAGATGCACAGGAAGGGAATGGCATGGAGGAGGGTGTCCAAAATGCCGGGGAAAATTTCAGGCCATGAGGAACAAGTGGAGGTCAAGATGATGGATGCCATCCAGAGGGCAAGGAAGGAAATGTGGACCATGGAAACGTGAACAGGGGATGCTAGATAAAGCCTTCCTGACAAAGCAAAATCTAATCATTCCACAAGTGGTGTGTGGTCACCTGAGACAAGAAGGCAGTGATTGAAGAATTTATGAAAACGTGCAAATCAATGAAAACATCACTGCATTTGTTAAGGAATATGAATATGCCTAATTGCAGAAATGTAGATGAGAACACTACACACCAACTCCGAGATATGTCTACCTCTGGGGAGGCAGAGAGAGAGGTCATTGGGATGGGAGTAGTTTTGGGGCAGGAATTTTAGTTTCTTCTCAAAATATATTCTCTTCTTTGTTAGCAAAGAAACTTTGGGTAATGTGCCTGAGTGAAAACTTATATTCTCCTGTCTCTCTGGCATCTACGTGGGCCATGTGACTAATTCGGGCTAAGGAGATATAAGTAGCAGTGCTAAGGGTAGGGGCTACCAGTCTGGATGGTGAATGTAATGGCTGGAGCTCCAATAGACACTCTGAGCCATGAATTGCTTTTAAGAGGAGAAGCTATGCTCTGAGAATAACAGAACCTGGTCCCACATGATGTCTCAAGATTGTATCGTACCTGTCTCTGGATATCTTTTACATAAGAGGAGTAAATTTACTGTTATTAGAGACTATCCCCCATTACATGCAGTGACCCCAATCCTACATGATGTGCTTAGAAAAGAAGTTTTCAATTGTATCTGTCATGCCTTATACCTTCAAAAGAAAAAAATATATATGGCAACAAAAATAGAATGACTACGTGGAAGGTCAGTAACCAGTGAGGGTTAATTTTCTTCTCTAGTTTTGTATTTTGAGAGTTTCTACCAACACAGAAAAGTACAAAGAACAATAGAATAAAAACCTGTACACCCACCATCTGGAATTGCCAACTGTTAACATTTTGTCATATTTGCTTCATCTTTATTTTATTGAAATAAATAAATGACACAGATCTAGCTTAAGTCTTTTTGTCTACCATCTCCCTTTCAACCTTTATAGCAATAACAACTACAGTCTTAAGTGGGTCCTACCTTAGTGCCTAAGGCACTTGACTGCTAACCAGAAGGTTGGAGGTTCAAACTCACCACCCACTTCTCAGAAGGAAGACTGGGCAATCTACTTCCACAGTGTTACTGGCTTAGAAACCCAAGGAGGGGTCACATGAGTTGGAGATGATTCAACAGCACATAACACCCTTTACTTTCACCCAGTCCTGTTCTACTGATCCCCAAAGCAAGGCTTTCTGGTCAGAATGGTCAAGGCATGACAAGAATGTGGGGGTCACATTAAGGGGGAAGAAATGAGACTGGGACATTTTCAGCCTGTGAGTAAATGTTAGAGAATCTGCCACTTCCAGTGACATTAAAGGACTTGAATAAATACAGCTGTGGGAAAAATGACAGTCCCCATGACTTATAATAAAGCACACCAAAGAGATCGATTGACAGACCAATCAAAGAGGAAATTCCAGGAGGACCAGGAACTGCAGCTCAAATCTACAATTTAGACCCTGAAACAGAGACAGACTTGGGGACTTGGCAAGCAGAGGAAGGAATGGATCAGGCTTCTTAGGAACACAGGGGACTGGAGGTGGCTAGATGTGAGGTGTGACCTTCTGTCTTGACACTGATCAACAATTATAGTAGTGAGCACTGACTCTTTCCTCTCTCTTATTTGAAATTCATTTTTCATCTGGTTATTTAGTGCTGCAGAACAATATACCCTAAAATTTAGTGACTTAAAAATGACCATTTTTGATTCTGTGGGTCAGGGATTGAGAAAGGGCTCAGCTGGGTGGTTCATCTCTGATCCATGTGAGGTAAGCTGGGGTTGAAGAATCTGCTTCCAAGATAGTATCTTCATTCATATGGCTGGTGCTTCTCTATACCTTGGCCTTTCTCTCTACAAAACATCTCTTCCTTTAGGGAGCCTCTATACATCCTGACTTTTCCCAGAAGAGCAATCTCTGGGTAGTCAGACTTCTTACATGGTACTGGCTTCCATCAGAGCAAGTGTTCCAAGAGATAGTAAATGAAACCTGCCCATTTCTTAGGCCTGGTCCTGGAAATAAGAAGAGTATCATTTCTACCACACTTTATTGATTAAAGCAGTGATAGAGCCCACCAAGAGTCACCAGGAGGAGACATGGGCCCTCTTGATGGGAGGAGAGTCAAACTATTTTATGACTGTTTACAATCCAGTAGAGACCCCAAGTCCTCCATTTCCTTTAA
Source organism: Orycteropus afer afer (assembly GCF_000298275.1). Lineage (NCBI taxonomy): Eukaryota > Metazoa > Chordata > Mammalia > Tubulidentata > Orycteropodidae > Orycteropus > Orycteropus afer. The sequence goes on along the minus strand of NW_006921644.1, from coordinate 7,756,885 downwards.
CTCCCAAGTCTTTCCAGAATATGCCTCATTCTCACCTCCTCTACCACCTCTACCACTACCTTAGGTCAGGCCCTCACCATCCTACCTCTATCACTGGAACTGTGTACCCAGTGTCCACTTCTTCCTTTTTCCCACCCATTGTACATACTGCAGCCAAAATACATTCTTCTCCACTGCAAATCTGTCCCTCCATGGTTTGACCTGATACTCTCCTTTGGCTGTGGAAAGCCTTCTGGACTTCTTCATACCTTGGCTATCAGCTACTTTTCTGCCTGTCTCTGTTCACCTTGCTCTTGGTGACAGCATCTTTCTGGCCCTTTGGGGTACTATGATTCTTTCACTCTTTGTCTGTGTAGCTCAGGGAGGGCTGAGGTCACCCCTTCACCAGTGGAATGACTACACACTCACACCTGTTCTGAGTGTGACTCATATCTGATCATTCAGAGCATCCTATGCCAGGCACCTAGTGATAGGCTCAGGGATGGGCACAGGCTTAACTGAGCCAACAGAGTCATACTCAGTACTTTAAATATAGAAACAGGAGTTGCTGGGTGGTGCAGTTAATGCTCTTGCCAGCTAACTGAAAGGTTAGCAGTATGAAGCACCACAGAAGAAAAGCCTGGAGATTCTCTTCTGAAAAAACAAGGCACTGAAAATACAGTTCTGCTCTGACACATATGAAGTGACCCTAAGTTGGAATCAACTTGATGGTTTCTGGTTTGGATCTGGAAACAATGTTTTCATAAAGGCCAGAGATGGCTGGAGCTGCAGGGCAGGAGGAAAAATGCCAGGTGGCTGTTTTCATTTGCCACTATGTGGGGAAAGTCAACAGAGAAAAGAGGGATGGAATGAGGGAGATTCCTGGCAACACAACTGGAGCACCTAGATACAACCTTCTCTAACCCCTGACCCTTTCAATCAATGAGATGGTAGGATCCTTTTTCTGCTTAAACTCCCTGGAGTTGGGTTAAAAATAAACACACTGTCACTGGCAACCCAAGGTGTCCTCACATCCATACTTGGTGGGAGCCCTGCCTCTCCCTATCACCTGAGCCCTTCCAGGCCAGTCTGGTCCCAGGCATACCCAGCATCTGTGACCAAGGCACACCTGTTTCCATGCGTGCTCCCAGATCATGCCTCACTCCCTCAGGTCTGCGCACCTGCTCCTGCTCCCTGGAACAAGCTTTCCCTGCCATTCCGAGTGCATGCCTGCTCATCCCCAACTCAGCTCATATCCCTCCTCATACCCGACAGCTGTGCAGACCTTCCTTCCGCTACTGCCCCACCAGCTAGCTTTGCTCTCAGTGCTCTCCCAGTTATTAAACTCATCACCTGGCACTCAGCATATTGGTTTAATACTGCATACACAAGCCAGTTTTCGTTTTACCCCAAATTCCGTTACCACGTGACTTTGTCTTACTCATCTTTGAGTTCCCGCCCCCAGCATGGTCCCTCATTCACAGCAGCTATTCATCAAACGTCAGTGGGCTGGCTACACTTCTGAATCCCCAAGTACAGGGTTCCAGAGCTGCTTTAGCTGAGCCACTGCACCCTTCAGACCCTCCTAGCCAAGGGCCACAGGGCAACCACATGCTGTGCGCTCAGTCCCTTCCTCTGCGGTAACCCATGAAGGTCTCAGCATTTCCTGAAAACTTAATTTGTTCCTTAATTAAGAAACATGTTTATTTCTAATGAACAAATCTTCTCTGTAATATAAACAGATCGCATGGAACTCAACGGTTTTGCCTAGCTCGTTTCATGCCCAAGAGTAGCACGGTGAAACCACTCACAGCATATTAACTGGGAGGCTGGGGAGGCTGCGGACTCCTCTGGCTCATGGACAGAGGGGAGAAAGAAAGGGGATCTGTCGTGTTTAATCCCTACCTAGCAGATAAAACTGGGGCTACATGATATCATGACATCATTTTCAGAGTTTCTTGAGATGTGAAAACCCTGTGGTTATTGAAGAAAGGGTTGACTCAACTCTTTACAGTTCAAACTCATATACATATGTCTATATAGGCTGCTCACATGGAGACATGACACAGGACAGGAAGTAGAGAACCTGAAGTGGAATGGGCTGGTGTGCACCAGGTTTGGATCAAAGCGGTCTATTCACAAAAGGGTAAGTCAGAGTTTGAGAGGAGACAGGCGGCTGGGGACTCGGCATTCTTAAGGAGAAGCTTGTCATTCTCCGATGCCATCAGGTGAGTGGGAAAATGCTGGAGACAGACTAATGGTTTTGCAATAGCACATGCCAATGGAGGAACACACAGTCCAAGGAGCATCCATTGCAGTTCTACCTCCAAACAATTCACTGGCCTGGATCCTCTCCTATCCTCAAGTGGATGGGCTCCACCCCAGATGGTTTTCCATCTTGACAATGCAAAATGCACAGACCAGAAAAACTCCAGGCTGGAGATTTTTTTTCTAAACATATCTGGAAAAAATTCTGTACTCAAGTATTAGGGAGCAACGAAAGGCATCTACGGACTTCACAAGAGAAGGAGGCAGCCTCTTTTAAAGGCACAGAAAAAATAAATACACTTCTCACTTTGCCAAAAGCAAACATCTCTAAGAGTGTAGAAAA
>NW_006921644.1:7643216-7754070 GCF_000298275.1 Orycteropus afer afer | reverse complement strand
TGAAGAACACAAAAGGTCATTAAAAAGATAGGAAAGGAAGAAAAGACCAAAAGGAATGTCAGAAGAGACTGAAACTTGCTCTTGAATGGAGAGCAGCTAAAGCCATGGAGGAAATGATGAAGTAAGAGAGACCAAGAGCAGATTTCATGGGGTGGCTTAAGAAGAAAAAGCAATATAATGAAATATGTAAAGGTCTGGAGTTAGAAAACCAGAAGGGAAGCACGTGCTCGAAACTATTCAAGCATCAGGTTGCAACACTGAAGGATTATATGGGCAAAATATTGAACAATGCAGGAAGTATTAAAAGAAGTTGGAAGGAAGGAATACAGAGTCACTATACTGAAAAGAATAACTCAACATTCAGCCATTTTGGGACATAACATAGGATCAAGACAGAATTGGTGGTACTGAAATAAGTTGTCCAAGCTGTACCGAACCAAAATAAAAAAGAAAGAAAGAAACAAACTCACTGCCATAGAGTTGGATCTGACTCACAGCAACCCCTCCCCTTGGGTTTCCGAGGCGGTATCACTACAGAAGTAGATTGCCCAAGCTTCCTTGCGAGGAGTGGTTGGGGAACTGCCAGCCTTCTGGTTATCAGTGCTGAGGGCACTGTCAAAAATCAAGCCTCTGAGACTTGAAAGACTACCTATTTAAGATGTTTCAACAAATGGATGCTAATGATGGAAGTGCTCATTTGTCTATGCCAAGAAATTTGGAAAGCAGCTAGCTACCTGGCCAACCAATGGAAAACATTCATGTGTGCCCATGCCAAAAGCACAAACATGAATACAAAAGATGTGGAAATTATAGAACATTATCATTAATATCAAATACAAGTACAATTTTGATAAGGATAATTAAAAAATGATTGAAGCAGAACATCAGCAGGGAACTTCCACAAATTCAAACTGGATTCAGAAGAGGACGTGGAATGAGGAATAGCACTGTCACACTGGTCTTGCTGGATAGCAGAGCCTACTAGAAAAATGTTATCTGTGTTCTATTGACTATGCAAAGGCATTCAGTTATGTGGATCACAGCAAATTATGGATAACATTACAAAGGACGGGAATTCCGGAACACTTTATTGTGTTTATGCAGAGCCTGTACAAAGACCAAGAAGTAATCATTTGAAAAGAACAAGGGGATATCGTGTGGTTTAAAATCAGGAAGAGAGTGCATCAGGCTTGTGTCCTTTCAACATACTTATGCAATCTGTGTGCTTAGCAAATAATCTGGGAAGCTGGACTATCTGAACAACAATGCACCATCAGGCTTGGAGGAAGACCCATAATTTGTGGTATGCAGGTGACACAACGTTTCTTGGTGAAAGTGAAGAGGACTTGAAGCACTTACTGATGAAGATTAAAGACTACAGCCTTCAGTGTGGATTACACCTCAACAGGAAGAAAACAAAAATCTTCACAACTGGACCAATAAGCAACATCACGGTAAATGGAGAAAATATTGGTGTTGTCAAGGATATTACTTGGATCCATTATCAATGCTCACAGAGGCAGCAAACAATCAAAGGACTTCTTGCATTGGACAAATCTGATGCACAAGACCTCCCGTAAGTGTTAAAAAGCAAAGACATCATCTCCAAGACTAAGGTGCACCTGACCAAAGCCATGATTTCTTCAAATGCCTCATATGCATGGGTTTTCTGGACAACGAACGTGAAAGATTGAAGAAGAATTGATGCCTTTGAACCATGGTACTGGAGAAGATACTGAATAAACCACGGACCACCAGAAGAACGAACAAATCTGTCTTGGAAAATGTACAGCCAGAATGTACCTTAAAAGTGAGCATGGCTAGACTTCATCTCATATACTTTGGACATGTTATCGGATGGAACCAGTCTTTGGAGAGAGACATCATGCTTGGTAAAGTAGAGGGTCACCGAAAAAGGGGAAGGCCCTCAACGAGAGGGATCGACACAGTGGCTGCAACAATGGGCTTCAACATACTGATTATTCTGAACACGGTACAGGACTGAGGAATGTTTTATTGTGTTGTACACACAGTCGCTATGAGACACAACAGGCTTGGTGGGCACCTAACAACAATGATGACCCAAGGTTTATTCTGAAATGAAACAATCTGGACTGAAGAATTTGAACTAAGCCTTCTTGACATTCAAATCTTGTAGATCCAGTCTTTGCTTCAGGGAACGGTAGCAAGAGCACACAGACATTCTCCACCAGGTTGCAAACATCTTTATGAGCTTCCAGTTGCCAGTGAGGTAATTCTGACCATGGGGCCCCTCACGTGTCTAGAACACTGCTCCACAGAGTTTCCAGAGGCTGGTTTTTAAAACTAGATCACCAGGCCTCCTCTCAAAGCTCCTGTGGCTGTATTTGAACCATAGAGTTCTGGTTAATGGTTCAGTTTATTAACTGCTTGCACCCCCGAGGGACTCTGAAGTAGCTTGACCCTGTAGCATATCCACCTCATCTCTCTTCATCCTGTTCTCTGTCCTTGGAGGCTGACTTCAAAGGAGGTTTCCCATGCCCTCTGGCTACTTGTTGAGCTTGGAAATCAGAAGCAGGGAGATGAGTGAGGTCTGGTGTTTACTTTGCTGCATCCCTCCCTTCTGCATTGCCTTGGGCTGTGTGGATCCCTGCAGAAAGCCTTCCATCCTCCTTTGGTGGCCCTCTCTACATGCTCGCTCTGTCCAGGTTCTGCAACTGTTTCCTCATTCCCCAGGAAAAAGGATGACAAAAGCTCTATTTTTCTTAGCTGGGGTCACACCTCTAGCCCTTGTCATTTCCCTTTGTAAACATTCTGCTTTGTAAAACAGGCCCCTCTTCAATTATTCTAATTTGAGTGAGCCATCTGTTTCTGATCGGATGCCATTACACACAGCAAACATTTTTCAACAGACATATTCCCTCTTCTCTACTCAGTGGCATGGAAATCTCCAAATACTCCCAAACCTTCATCTGGGGAGAGAGGTCAAAGCCAATGTTAAAATCAGATTATCAGTAGTACTGATTCAATATTCAACTTGTTGTTGTTGTTGGATTATCAGTAGTACTGATACAATATTCAACTAGTTAGGGAAAATTATTATAGGGTTTTATTTATGTAATCTTTCTGCTGATACTGTATAAAGATTCCAGTTGAATCTTTAAAATGCCCATTGCTTGGGTCTCCAAATCCACAGTCATAAGCAGTGATCACTCCCTCTCTGCATTTTATCTACTTGGCACAGTTAATGAGCTCAGCTGCTAAACTACATGTTTCAGGTCCGGGTCCACCCAGAGCCACCTTGGAAGAAAGGCTGGTGACTAACTTCTAAAAAATACAGCCACTGAGACCCTGTGGAGCACAGTTCTCTGACACACATGGGATCACCATGAGTCATGGTCAACTCCATGGCCAGTGGACACACGCCACTGCTCAGTCTGCCTTCTTTATGAGTCTGCAAGTTCCGTGACAGAAAGCAGAGGTGAGAGGGTGATCTGTCTTCTTGGCTGGAGCAGACCTGGCCTGTGAAGGGTTCGGAGTAAGTGCTTCCTGCACTCAGCTCGGGAGAAGCATGGCACAGGGGAAAGAAGGTCCTCACTCTGACACCAAGCATGTGATATGGGCACAGCTCGATGGGTGGGACAGCTAAGAGGGCAGACTCTGAACCTTGGCTCTGAATCTCCTAGTCAAGGGATCTTGGCTAAAGCAGCTCACCTCCCTGCCCCTCAGAGTCTTCACTTATAAGAAGGGGAGAGTAAGAGAAACTCCCTCACAGGGCTGCTACGGTGTGAAAATACTGAGCTACATATGTGACGTACATAAGAGAAATGAAAACCTGGACATGCATGATCCCAGCAGCATTATTCCTAGTAGCTAAAAGGTGAAACAACCTAAATGTCCATTAAATGATGAATGTATGAACAAAGCGTGGTACATATATTCAATGGAACGTTATTGAACTATAAAAAACATGAAGTCTTGATAGATGCAACAGCGCACATGTCCCTTAAAACCATGATGGTAAGTGAAGAATCCAGTCAGAAAAGACCACATGTCGTATGGGTCCATTCATACGAAATGTCCAGACTAGGCCAATCCATCAGACAGAAAGTAGATGAGTGGTTTCCTAGGACTGGAAAAGATGGTGGTATTTAGGGTAACAGGGAATGGGTACGGGCTTTCTTCTTGGGCTGATAGACATGCTCTAAAATTGACTGTGGTGACAGCTGCGCAACTGTGGGAATGTACTAAAACCCACTGAGTCATCCATGTTAAGTGGGTGGATAGTATGCTGTGTGAATGACATGCTGTTAGGGAAAAACGAAAGAAGGCAGGAAGGATTAAACATGCTTTGCTCAAATGTGAGCAAAATAACTTGCACATAGTTAGGTGCTTAATAAAGGCATTTGAGTTAGTTTGCCTTTTTGATTATGATTGTGTATAGAACATGCTCAATGGGGGAGTGCTGGGACCTTCCTGTCCCACAATTTGGAAGCTCCAGGAGTTCTGGAATAAAAGACAAACCAGAAGAGGTTGTATTCCTAAACAAGTAAGCTAAAGGCCCTATTGGAAGGGCATTTGCAACCCACGTGTTATCTTTGCGTCTGGTAGGAAAACATCTGGGGAGACATGGACAAATGGCAATCCTTACACCTCTGATGGCTATGCTGTAAAGTAAAGAGGGATTTGGTTGAACTTCATAAATGACAGCAGTTTCTCCAAACCACGGGAATCACGTTCCATCAGTGTCATTGGCTCTGCAAACCCCACCATCTTATGCAAGTTGTCTACTTTGGGTGAGGGAGGTGAACCGTGGCACGGGGCAATGCTACCTCTGAGAGCTGGATGGGCCCAGGGACTTGCCTGTATGACTCCCGAATGCGGTCAGCGTGAAGTCCTCGAGGAAGGGTTCTTCGTAACTCATGGCATCACAAAAACCCACTGCTGTCTAGTTGATTTTGACTCACAGTGACCCCCACTGGGTTTCCAAGGTTGGAAATCTTTATGGAAGAACGTTGCTCAGTCTTGCTTCCATGGAGTGGCTGGTGGGTTTGAACCAGCAACCTTCTGGTCACCAGTCAGATGCTTTAGGCACTGTGCTGCCAGAGCTCCTTATGACTATGAAAGAAACCATAATTGCGGGAGCTTCGTTATGATGTGTTGATAAATGCATTCTGAAGATGGCTTCTGATGCTGTTTTAATTGAAGAACGATATTGGTATTGGGAATACTTGAATTATGAGTTGGTAATTCATCTGAAATTGAACTTCTGATAGTTGTTAAACAGTTTACAAGTTTATGCGTTTCTCTTTATTTCTGTTATGCGGTTGGCTATTCTAATTTCCAGTCTTGTAAAAAGCAACTTCATGCATAATTGCTATATAAGGTAATATAAATTGCATACAGTATGTGTTTTCTATGGCTGCTGTTACAAACTACCAAAGACGTAGTGGCTTAAGCAACAGCTGCTTATTGTCTCAGAGGATGTGTGGGTCTGAGTCTGGTCCGATGGGGCTCATCTGGGTTTCCTGCTAGGGTCTCACAAGCCCAAAGTCAAGATGTCAGAAGCTCTGTGTTCCTGACTGGATGCTGTGAGGAAATTCTTCTCCCAAGTTCATTTGGGATGGTGGCAGAATCCACTTCCTTCTCATGCTTTCCATGTGGTCTCCCTCCATCTTCAAGTCAGGATGGGTCAAGTCCTTCTTTTGCTCTCAACTATTCTGAACTTGCTGACACCTCCCTCTGACACACTCCAATGCTTTTCCCTTCTGCTGTGAAGGGGTCATGTGATTATGTGGGTCCACTCAGATCATCCAAGCTAGTCTTCTTACCTTAAGGTCAGCTATTCCAAAAAAAAAACTCACTGCCGTCGAGTCGCATCCGACTCTTAGCGACTCCTCCTTGAGTTTCCGAGGCGGTATCACTATGGAAGTAGACCGCCCAAGCTACTAGTAACCTCAATTACATCTGCAAAGTTTCTTTTCAATGAAAAGAAGTGTAACCACGGGGCAGCAGAGGACAGACATCACAAGAGCCAAAATGCCTACCTTATCAATAAAAGATAGTCCACAGCTATGATCTTACTTGAATTGGCCCTTAGTCTAACCTCCCTTAGTGACTTCAGTCACAAAGCCCTTTGTCCCTTCCATCTTGGCTCCATTTTTCCTATGGACCAATGGTAAAAGCTACCACAAGTTTAAAATCACCTCTTTCATCTTTAGTCACGTCTTTGCTTTGATGTCCTATTTTATACAGGCATGTTCACCTGATGTAAGCCAAGGTATGGAGAAAACTTGTGATATCCCAAGGAAGCTGCCTCCCCTTGTCTATAAATGAGAATTCATCTACCTATTTCGTAGGGAGCTCTGGTGGTGTAGGGGATAAGACATTTGGCTGCTACCCAGAAGGTCAGCAGTTCAGAACCACCAGCTGCTCTGTGGGAGGAAGATGAGGCAATCTACTTCCATAAAGATTTACAGCCTTGGGAACCCAATGGGGGTCACTGTGAGTCGGAATAAACTTGATGGCAGTTGTTGTTTTTATTGTTACGTGCCATCGGAGTCAGACCTGACTCATAGCAACCCCTCCTTGCGTTTCTGAGGCAGTGTCACTGTGGAAGTAGATTGCCCAACCTTCCTTCCAAGGAGTTGCTGGTGGGTTTGAACCACCAGGCTTCTGGTTAGCAGTCAAATACCTTAGGCACTATGCTACCAGAGCTCCTTTGATGGCAGTGGGTTTGGTTTTTTATTTAATTTTACTTCACCTGTTTCTTGGGGGTGTTGTGAGGCTGAAATCAAGTGGTACATATGAAAACATTAGCCTCATATATTTCATAGGATAGCTGCCACAACACCAGGTGCTCACTAGTAAAGAGAAATAGGAGAGGGAGGCAGAGGCTACTCGGAGACCCACAGAACAGATGCCAACTGTTCTGGTTACTCAGATAGAAAACTTACTTGTTCTTTGCATTTCAACTAATTTATACCCATTTGCGGGATGCTCGATGATAAATTTTCTATGTTACGAGAAGAAGTAAATAACCTTCTAATTGGAAGCTTTGATGGATATTTATATAACATTTTAATTCATTCATTTCTTTTTCTTTCTTGTTTTTCTTTTTCATATTAGTTTTGTGACAGAAACTAGCTAGATCCTGAGGCATTGGGTGGAGGGAGGGAGAGTCAAGAACTCTTGACGCCGTGGTCCCTATCCCCAAGTTGCTCACAGGCTCTCGTCCTTCCATTGCAGGTCCTCACATTCCCAAGGTCTAGACTCTATGGAGGCTCTGCTACCTCTCAGGTGTGTAAGCTCTTCCCTTAGGCCAGCTTACACTCAATCAATGGCTCTAGTCCTTCCTCTGTGAAGGAGGAGCATGACTTCCAGTCATCTTGGTCTGATACCACAGTTCAGGACCTCCCAGCTGCCTTTCCCAAAGAATCTGCTGTCTTCAGTTCATGAGGTCATGGAGTATCCTGCATATACAGGGTCTGGTCAGAAGAGTTAAGGGTATGGTATATTGTCTTGGACATTGACATGACTCAGCATCTTGAAGTTTCCAAGGAGTTTAGCCATCAACAAACCAGTTTGACTCTGTTTTCTCCATTCATTTCACCAAGGAACCCTTTCAGCTGGCACCCCCTTGCCAACTAGTCTTCAAGTTCACAATGAAATCTTGGTAAATTCTCTTTTCTCCCTTAAAGGTCTCTCAGTCTTTGGGTACTGGGTGGGGACCAGTCACTGGTGCAGATCAATTCCTAACCACTTTCTTTTCTTCTTGCGTGCTCTCTCTCTTTCTCTCTCTCTCTCTCTCTCTCTCTCTCACACACACACACACAGTAGATTCCTTGATTTCTCTTGTTGATGGGGGGAACTGTCTCACCATCTGACACTGTTCTACTCAAGGGTCATTAATGGAGAGCTTGTGGCAAAAATTTTGCATTCCTGATGGAAAGCAGAGACAATGCTTCATTCTCCCCTTGCTCATTCCTTGAACAGACAAAGATGTGACGTCTAATACTGTGACAGATCTTGCAGCCACAAGGGAAGACCAGAGAGTCACTGAGATGCTGAACCTAACACTGTCAGATCACTGGCGCACAGGCAGCCATCCACACCAAGATTCTGATAAGTTTTTTTTTTTTTCAATTGTGATTTGGGTGAGAATTTACAGCACAAATACTCTTTCCATACAGCACTTCACATACACTTTGTCTCATGACACTGACCACAATTTAGCCCAATGCAACATCTCCCCTCCCACTTCCTCCCAATAGTTACCTCTTCCCTGTGTCCATCTCTCCATGCACTCCTGCCCCCTGAGATGTTTCCCCTGATAACACAAGCTTTTGCAAAACAAAACTCACACTGTTAAAGCCACACTAATTGGTATTTTATTACCTGCAGTAGAAAGCATTCCTGATTAATGCTTTAACAGATATATTTTATCGCTAGATCACTGGTTACAGTTTTTCTAACTCTGGAAAACTTCCTTCTGGTGGTGGTTGCCATTTTTTTCATAGAGCTTGACCTTATCCTTAGGACTAAGCATATCTGAACTGTCTGATGCTACAAGAAAAGAGTCCCCATGGACAGGTGGGGACTGGAGCAGCTTGGTAGCCTGCAAACTCTCAGCCAAAACCACAGTGCAGTTTGTGCGTCTTGCCTGTTGCATCTTCCATGAGCAATAAAATAAACATTTCCAATTTAGATCCATAGCCTTGGCAGGGAAATAGCTCTGAACGCTTGCATTGGAGGCCGCTGAATAAGGACAAGTAAGTCTTATTGTGGGGGACAAACAGGCATACTAAGAAGTCATCAACACACACCAGACGGGAAACGCAGTCTGCGGGAAGGAAGATGACACTCGAGGTCACACACACCTGGACTCGTATAGCTCCTCCTTGGATTATCTGTGTTAACCTCTCTGAGCTTGCATTTCCTAACTGGACGTATGGAGACAATAACACCCAGTGTCACTGGGAGGTGAAAGGAGAAGACAAATTCAAGAGTATCAACTCCAGTGTCTCTTACCTATGAGGCAAGCTCTGAAAACTTGTTCAGTGAATGGTATCTGTTTGACATGGTACCTAATTACCTGGGCAAAGGGAGATGGTGAAGAGCAGAGGGTAATGGGTGACTATGGCTTGCACATCTTGTGAAGTAGGTCAGGTAAGAGCCATAGAATGGTTGTTTACAAAAGCTCTTTGAGCAGTAATACATCCAGCTTTGACACTGCTGTAACAGAAATGTACTCAGGTTGCCAAAAGTAAAGATCTCAGATTACTTTATGAATATGTGGGTGGAAGTTTATGCAGAGGTACCTAACTTGGCACTATTGGCGGACTTCCAAAAACTTACAACATCAGTGGTAACTGGATTTTATAAAGAGCATTTTAGAGACATTTGGTGACGAAGCCCATCAGATGATATTTAGGAACAATTCCTTCTTTTAATCAATTGGAATTTCCGCAGATGATGAATATATATGCTATACAACAAACATACAAATGAAAAGTAGGGAAGGCAGCATTTCTTGAGGGACTGCCATATGTTGGGCCCTGGACAAGAACTCACATATCATCTCATTTAATTCTCTGAATAAAACTGCAGGGTAAGCAGAGCATTGATGTATTTTTCTGTAAGTGACAGGTTCTTGAATACCTCCAATGATTCAGAATTTACATAATCCAACATTAACACTGACAAAGAATGGTGGGTGTGGTAGTTAAGGTTGTGGGTCTGGACACATGCCTCTGAGGGGCTTAAGTAGCTGTGGAATGGTCGTTCCCATGATGAGATCTGATGTATCTGCCTTGAGCAGCCAATCAACTGAAAGGGAGTTTCCTTAGGGAGTAGCCTGCTTCATACACACACACAGACACAGACAGAAACAGACACACGCACACACACTCAGTGCCACCGAGTCGGATCCGACACATAGCAACCCCTCCTTGGGTCTCCAAGGCAGTATCACTACGGAAGTAGATTACCCAACTCAACCTTCCTTCTGATATATACATATATATATGTATGTGTACATACATGTACGTATGTGTACATATATGTACGTATGTGTATATATATGTACGTAGTGTATATGTCTATGTATGTATATATGTGTGTATACAGATATCCTGGGAAAATCCGGGAACTTTCTTTTGGATTCGGATCCTCTCGTGCTGCCTGCCGATCTTGGATTCATCAGTCCCTGCAGCTGCGTGAGTTGGGAAAAGCCTCCAGGTTGAGGTTTGATCCAGGAACTTGGGACTTGCCAGCCTCTACAACTGTGTGAGCCATTTTTCCTGAGATAAATTTCCCTATCTGTCTAAGCTTCACTGGTTTTGTTTCTCTAAAAAACTTAGCCTAAGACGGGGTATTTATCTTTATAAGCTAAAGCGTCATCTCATTGTGGTACAAGCAGGTCCATTAAAAAAATGAGCCTGCCTTTGGCGATTAAAAACAGACAATGGAATGCTGACCCATGCTACAACATGGATGAACCCTGAAAGCGTCATGCTAAATGAAACAAATGCACACAGAAGACCCCGTCCTGTGACTCCATTTACTTGCAGTATCCAGGGTAAGGAAATCTACAGAGTCAGAAAGTTGCTTAGCAGTTGCCAGGGGCTGGGAGGCAGAGAGAATGGGAAGTGACTGCTGACGGATTATGGGGTTTCTTCTGGGGTGATGCACAGGTGTTCACACTGAATGTGGTGATGGTTGCACAATTCTATGATCATCCTAAGAACCCTTGAACTATACATACTTTCAGAGGCTGAACTGCATGGCATATGAATTATATTGCAATACACCTGATATATACATACATACATGTACATATACACATACACATATCCACACAGTATTACTCAGCTTTGAAATTATGCAAACCTTGACAAATGTTCAAAATTCAGATCCCATTGTTTCTAAATTTATGCACTAATGAAATCTATTAATGCACCCATTCCTTGATTATCGATATGGTTAGTTTCCAAAGACTATCAGCACTATGCAAAAAAGGACAAAAGGGAGGATGAGTACATCTTTATATAAATGTCAAATTACATCATTATGTAACTGCCAAATTAGATCATTACATAGTTGCCAAATGACTGAGAATCATGTCCTACCCAAGCTGACTCACGACCATCACAGCCAGCATTACTCTTGCCTGGCATCTTGGCATTCATTACTGCCAGACAGACATCGTTAATGTGTGAAATAGTCAGGTGGTAGCTTCTGTATTAGTGCTGTAAATGTGGCGTGTTGGATAAGGAGACAGTCAATGAGTGAGGAATGGGTATATTTCTACATCACACCACTCCAAATTTACCTAATTCAAACTCACATGAAACGTTACAAGAGATTATTGTCAATTTACCCATGAGGAAATGAACTCAAATTAGCACAACTGATAAGAGTTGGAAGTAGAATTTGAACTCAGTCCTGTCAGGACTCCAAAACTCTTGCTATAATTTACTAGCAGTTATGGCACCAGAACTAAGACTCCTGTCCCCTGAATCCACTGCCATCAAAAACAGGCGGCCAGTAGGTACCAACCACTATGGCGCAGGTAGTCTTTGTCAGTCAGACGTTAAGGCAGACTATCTCATCTCACGCTCAAAACCACTGTACGGGTGTTACCATCATCCTCGCTTTGCAGAGAGTTCATCCAAGCTCAGAGAGGTAAGATGACATGCCCTAGGTCTCACAAACCCAAAAACAGGTCTTTCGAGGTCTCCTCCTTTGAGCTCTTGTCAGAATACTGACAGTTCCTGAGGTAGGAAGGAGATGGTTCTCAACTGTGCCTTTAAGTTGAATTTGAAAGGAAGTTGGAACACATGCGGTAGGCTCTTACTTACCCTGACTGTAGTGCAGCAAAGCGCTCTGAGATTTTCAGTGATTCAAAAGCTACACGTGCAAAAGTGAAGGTGATGGCAATGAAGAAGGTGTTATAGGGACTGGCTCAAAGTGAGGACAGATTTGCATGACCTGCAAGGGCAAGCCTAAGTTGTACGTTTCTAACCCAGGGATTGCCTCTATATTGATCACTCTCATCAACTGACAGGTACATCCTGACTCTGGATTTCCAGGCAAGGAAAAAAAAAAAAAGGAAACCTCACTGAGCCCTCTGAACCCCATCTTAGTTCATCAGTGTCGCTGCAGCAGAAGTACCACAAGTGGGTGGCTGTACTAAGAGAAATTTATTTTCTCACTGTTCAGGAGTCTAGGAATCTGAACTCAGGGCGCCAGGTTTGGGGAAGGAAAGTGCTCTCTCTCCATCAGCCCTCATGGAAGGTCCTTGTCTCTTTTCAGCTTCTCTTCCTAGGTTCCTTGGCGAACACAGGGCTTACCATTGTCCCTTCCGCTTTTTCTTGCTTGCTTGCCTACTCTGCTTTGATATTTAAGAGACTGATTTAAGACACACCTTACACTAACCCTGCCTCATTAACACAACAGAGAAAACCTGTTCCCAGTGGGATTCTAACAATAGCTCTGCTGCTGCCATGCGCCATTCAGCCCCATTCAGCCGAATCCAACTCACAGCAAGCTTGCAGACCAGAGGCAACTGTCCCACAGGGTTTTCTCAGCCTCAGCCTTTATGCCAGCAGACTACTAGGTCTTTTCTCCCATGGTGCTGTTCCTAGGCTCCAACTATCAACCTTTTGGTTAAGCAGCTGTAAGCTTTAGCTGCTGTACCACCAGGGCTTCTTAACCATAGATCTAGGGGTTAGGCTTGACAACACACACTTTGGGGGCACACAATTCAATACGAAACACACTTCGTGCCCTTTCCCTCCCTGTCCGGCTGCGGGGACGTGGACATGAGGCCAGTGCATGGATGCAATTGATGGCCACATGGTGACGTGCATCACTGGGGCATGGTCAGGTCATCAGCGCTGGCCTGTGATCTGAAATTACAGTAATGGCAAGGAACCAAGGCAGCTATGCTACGAACGAGCCCATCATAAGGCAATGAGTATGTTTTTAATCTAATAAAAAATAGCTAATGACAAAGAGACCTCGGAATGCATTCATGAAGCAACTCTAAGATAATGGAGGAGTCAAATGTCATTTGTGTTCCAATAAAGACTCAATTTTCTGATTAGCATACTAAACTGGTGGCACCAAAGACAAACAGAGGAATAAGCGGGTTTGAACGCCTCAGGCAGCAAAGCACAGCCATCAGAAAGCAGGGCTCAGAGTCTGATTGTCTGGCTAAAACATGCCCACTAGTTGAGAGGCACTGCATATTTGGCTGGAAACACAGGAAGGCCACTATCACAGAGTTAAACAATTCAGAGTCATTCAGAAATTAATTTTTATCTTATTTCCAGTAATTCTGGATAAAAGGGGTCCAGAGCTGGCTGAGTGGCAACAAAAGCCAGGATCTAGGCAGCAGAGTTCCATCTCTTTGTATATTTTGCATCACTTTCTTAGCACATGGCTTCTGTCCTTGGGCTAACCTCAGATAGGAAGGTGGCTGCTTGAGTTTCAGCCATCATGCTCCCATTCCAGGCACAAACAGGACCCAGCGGTGAGGAGGACGAGGACAAAGAGCTCCCTGGAACGCTTGGCTTTACGCCTCCACAGCACGGTCTCTCACCTCCAGCGCGCCTCTGCTTGGGGATGTCCCGGGCTTTTTCGCTTACTGAGCAACACTCCTGCCTCTACCACTCGATTCTAGCACTGCTCCCCCGCCAGACTTGAGAATCAGTAACACCTCCTGCAGGTAAAATCATACCCCGTCGGAACCACGGGGCTGTGGTGTCTGGGTTCATATGACATGTCTCTCTCCAGCACTGGGAACATGGCTCTCTGGTCGTGCATTAGTTTTAGGTGTGCATGTCAGACACTCAATGATTTAAGTTAAACCAAACACACATTCCAAAACTAGTCAAAATCCAGCCTGTCATTTTTCTCCCCCTTTTTTAATGTTAAGAGCTTGTTTTACATTCAACGATACGTGTCCATTTAGTTTCACTCCCCATTTACCAGGTCCACCCTAACCCAGTCTCCTCCCCTCTGTACCCTGTCACCCTTCCCCTGTGCCCTTCATGTTTATACACCCCTGTTTGTCCTGCATTTCCTCAACCTGAACGTTGGTCCTCTGGTGCCCTGTAGTCCACTACTCTAAGGGATGTATTACCATAGACGATGTGGGTGCATCATCCTGGGTTGAGTGGTCTGCGTGTACATCTTGTTAACTGTTGGGCTGAGAGCCAACCCCTGGGGGTGCATTTTATTCCCCAGCCTGTCATTTTTAAATGCTGTTTCATACAGAGACTGACCTTGACTAATGTAATTATGTATAAAGATAGTTAAAACTATATAGATATAGATGTTGATACAGACATAGATCATTGTATTCTTATGCAAATGCCAAGTGCTTTTTTTTTTTTTTGGCCAAAAATGCACCCCTCCCCTGTGCTGTTTTTTAAGCATGCTACTCCTCCCTTTCTACTAATCCAGTCATCACCTGCAGCCCTGGGATAGGAGTTCAGTGTGGACCAAAGAACACAGACCCTCCCGACCATGACAGGGTGAAGCTGCCAAATGAGAAGAGAAGCAGAGGACTGCACCGCAAAGCTGCAGATGGAGCTGACAGCCAAGGAGACAGGCCAGTGAGGCAGTCCATCTCTCTGGAAACAGACTTCCCTCAGAACCCAGAATCCAACCCCCCCAAACACGAGCTCTTCTGTCTGCACCAAGGAGAAAGTGGACCTGTTAACAGCCCATTGTACACCAGGACCATGAGCACAAAAGAACACAGAATTAAACAACTCTGCACCAAAGAACACAGAAAACTAGTCCAGGAATGCAGACAATGAGAATTCCCAAAACCAACTACTGAGAAATCTTTGAAAAGACCCAGTCTTCTGAATAAGAAAATAGCTTTGGGTGCTATAAACCAAACCCACTGCCGCTCAGTCACTTCCCACGCACAGCGTCCCTACAGGGCAGAGTAGAAACACCCACAGTGTTCCAAGGCTGTAAATCATTATGGAAGCAGACTTACTCATCTTTCTCCCATGGAGCAGCTGCTGGGTTTGAACTACCAACCTTGTGGTTGGCCGCCAAGCACTTTAGCCACTGTGCCACCAGCTCCCTCTTGAATATTATGCTTGGTTTTAAAGAAAAATGCAGTCATAATTAAAGCAAGAAAGCTGCAGTTCTAGTAAAATTTTCTCTTTGATACTGGGAAATTCAATTCATGACCTATATTTTATAAAACATACTTGAAAGGGATTTTATAGGCCTTCCTTCTATTGAATTTAGCATATTGAATCTCTTCTACCTACTTAAGAGGAAGGTGGTTTTACACATAAATTATTCAGAGTTGTTTTTTCCTTACATACAGTGTATGTACTAGAGTGGAATGGAAGCATTTCAAAGGGATTTGCAGAGAGAGATGGAAGCAGCTAGCCTCAGACTCTGTCCTCAGGAGGGATGAGAATCTTGTAACACCAGGGCTGCAGTAAAAGCTGGTTTATCAACTCTCTGCTGATTATAAATCTTCTCTAACTGACATTTGTAGACTGTCTTGATTGATGTCCTAGCATGCCTTATGAATCTTCCAGAAGCATTCTCCTTGAGCGACTCCCAACCTACCACTAGGGGGAGAATCGGGCTGTATTTGAGAACACCACTGGCTGCGGGTGGTTCCCAGGCAAGCCAAAACAGGAGCTCTGATGGCGTAGTACCTAAGGCATTTGACTGCTAACCAGAAGGCTAGTGGTTCAAACCCATCGACCACTCCTCAGAAGGAAGGTTGAGTGATCTACTTTCACAGTGATACTGCTTTTGCAACCCAAGGAGGGGTCGCTATGAGTTGGATCAAACTCAACAGCAGTGAGGACGCCTCAGGAGGGTTGGCCTCATGTTCTTCATCTCACCCTCCCCGTGTGTGTGCACGTGCACGTGCACACATACAAATGCTATCCAGATTTGGGTGGCAGCTTTGCGTTAATCTTAGCATGGGCAAAACTGCAAAGGACATTGTAAACCAGTACCAACCAAATACACAATTGTTGTTGGGTGCCATCAAGCTAATTCTAACTCACAGCAACCTATAGGATGACGTAGAACTATCCCATAGGGCTTTCTAGGCTATAATCTTTATGAGAACAGATTGCCAGGTCTTTTCTTCTGTGGATCCACTGGACAGTTTGAACCACTTCCTACTTGGCGGCCGAGTGCTTACACATTGTACCCGCAGGGCTCCTTAAGTACACACCAGTGCTAGAGAAGTCATACTGGTGGTTGGCACTGCCCCACTGCCCTGTGAACAGGATCATCTCCCCCCTTTGTCCCTGAGAGAGGCTCCTGGGAGCCCCACCTTCCTCCTGAGCAACTGTGGTAACAGAGTCCCTGACAGAATTCTAATTGGCTTCCTCTCAGTCTGCAAGCCCCAGGAAGTCAGGGTCCAGGCCTGGCCTCCGTAACCTTCTCCCCAGTCCTCACTGGGTAATAGCAGGTATTCCCGATATATTTGTTGAAGGAATACATTGCCAATAAAGAAAAAAAAAATACTTCTTTTGGATCAAAAGGGAAGTTTATAGTGATTCAGACTTTCTGCCACTCAGGGCATTTGTTCACTGAATGGAGTTTACTGAGTGTTACAGTGTGCCTGAAACTCAGCTAAATGCTGGCCACTGAGCAATACAGAGAAGACAGTCTACCCCCAGCCACAAGCTTAAGGGTAAAAAAGGAAAATACTGGCAAATTCCACTTTGTACTTGGGGAAATTTATAAACCTTTTACGGTTTACAACATTCCAGTAATTCCATGCTGATGGCGTCAGTTACAGTACCCTGATGGGTTCAGAAGGAGTCAATGTTTATTGCTACCCTATTCCTTATGAGCTCACCCCAAAAATCTTATGTGACCCCCTTATCCTCATGCCCACTGACTGTGACCACCCTGGGCCAGGCCATCAGCCTCTCATGCCTGGAACATGAAATACCCCTGGTCACTCTTCCTTCCATTCTCCACTGAGTAGCCCAAATCATTTATTTAACTGTAAAACCAGATCTTACCCTCTCCTGCTTCAAACCATCCAAGGCTTGCTATTAAATTTCAAAGGTGATAAAAACTTACAGAGCTCTGAACCGAGGGTCTGTAAACTTTTTCTGTAGAGGGCTAGGAAGCACATATTTTTGGCTTTGAGAGACATTTGGTCTCTGTCCACCTACCCATTTCTGCCAGTAGAGCACAAAAGTGGCCATGATCAATGCATCCACAAACAGGCATGGCTGAGTCCCAATACAATTTTATTAAATAAAGGAAAACACAAAATCAGGTGACGGGCCAGATGTGGCCTGTGGGCCATAGCTGGGGACATTCTTGCCCTTGCCTATGACCTTGAACTTGCGTGGCACAACTCTTATTCCTGCTAATATTCTCCTACCGCACTGGCCTCTCCTCTGTTCCTCCATTCTGCTCATTGCAGCCCGAGACCTTTGTATTTCCTGGTCCCTGTGCATGGAACGTTCTTGCTCTAGGCCTCTACAGGGTGGGTTCCTTCTGTCACTCTGGTTTCAGCTAAGAAGTCACCTCCCTAGAGAGGCCATTCTTGACTGTACTGTCATTTTTCACATTTCCTCATTCTACATTATTAAAAAGACTCTCACTAACTTACATATTCATTCATTGTTAATTTCCTTTCTCCCCCAGTAAGACACAAATATCGTCAGAGTGGAGACCTAAATTGTCTCTGTCATGGCTGTATCCCAGCCTCTAGAATATTATCGGCTCACAGAAGCTGCCCAATACTTATCTGTTGAACAAATTTGCTGAATGAAATTGTTATTAAATTGATTTACAATAAGCATTTCCTGGCCATTTTAACTGCTCAGTATATCCACTGCCACCACGGTGGAGCTGCCATTTTGTTTTCTTCAGCTGCAGCCCCGAAACTTCCTGGCTTCTGCAGCGTCCATTCTCAGGCCACTGAGACCTCCAGTCTCAGACTGAGATGAGCTCCAATGGCACTGGCATCCATACTCTGCTGTTCAAACCCAAGGTCTTTTCCACTTCTACACTGTAGCTGCTTAACTGTTTCCACTTTGGTTAGAAATGCTTGTTGGAGACGGTAGAGTGATCACTTATTTTCCGTCACTCCCAATGCCACCTCACCCTGTGCTGTTGTTGTTAGGTGCTGTCAAGTTGTATTAGATGCACAGCAAACCTGTGTGATAGAGTAGAGCTGTTCCATAGGTTTTTTAAGTCTGTGATGTTTATGGAAAGCAGACTTCCAGGTCTTTCTCCTGTGCAGCTGCTGGCTGGGTGGGCTGAGATCACTGATCTTTTGGTTAGCAGTCAGGCACTTACCCATCAGTGGTACCCAAGATCCATCTGCTTCATCCTTCTTCCCCTTACAAATGTTCATTTTTGATGCCCAAGTTCTTCCCTCCCAAAATCTAGAATGATGGGGGATATGGTTCCTAGTGTGAGTCTAAAATGTAGACTGGGAATAATTCATGGGGCAGGGTTGCCAAGAGTTGATTTTAGAAGAAGCTCATCTCCATGAGGACGCGAGCTATGTCTACCCAGTTCACCATACTGTCTGTCTTCAGAGCCTAGAATAAGAAGGTCTAACGTGATTGGGTGTTAGAATGGAGGACTGGAAGGGAGGGACAGGCAGATGAGATGGGCCCAATAACAAAGACTTCGGGGTGAGAGAGAAGAGTGACTTAGGAAACAATATGCTGTCTGTCTCTTGAATTGGTCTCCAATGCCATGTTTTGGGGCAGGGAAAGAGGGTTATGAACCAAAACGAAAAGAGCTGCTTTCAAAGTTTACCCGCATTAAACTTGGAGACACACAGTTAGGTGCCCTTCTAATTGAAGGGCCCAGGTATTCTTCCCCATCTTACCAGACTCTTCGATATCTTGAAGTCTTCAATGAACCAGCAGCAATGGGTCCTAACAGATGGTGCTCATCAGAGAGAAGCTGAGATAGGAATGAGGGCAAACCCGGTGGCTATTATAAGAAGACTGATTGGCTTAATATTACACTTGTATGAGACCTTACTTGGGGATCCTCAGACACATTTAGGGCAGACAGTGCATTTGGGCAGAGAGTCAGTTTATTGAATGATGAGGTACAGTCAATAGCTACCAAAGTTCAAGTTATTCCACACTTTCAATTCACTTCTGGAGTTTCCCCTATAGTGAATCACGTCTGACTGGATCCTGCAACTCTTTCATAAAATCTGTTTTATGGCCAAGTGCACTGGAATAATCTGCACCATAGTCCAAGTGCTGCTGGATCCAACTAAAGACCACAGTGGCATGTTAGTGACTCTGCTCCCTGCAGCCAGGACTCCAATGATGACTCAGCCACTGAGAGGGAGAGGCTTCAGCATCAACCACCTCCATCTACTTCTCTGACCACGAAGTCCAGAGAGAATGCTAGAGCAAGGCAGTCCACATCCAGCAAAAACGGTTAGTGAAAATGACCAGGGAAACTTGGAGATGTTGACCATAATCCACAAAAACCAAGAACGAAGAATACCCGTAAGTGTGTTCACGTATGAAAAACAACACTGCTGTTGTGCCCTCATTCAGGACCTTAGTCAAGACAAACAACTCCTCAGATGAGAAACAGCATCAAATGCATATTCAGAGTGACCGAAAGCAAGGAGCAAGAGCATAACCGAAAGCAATCCAGCAGTCAGCACCTAAATCCTGTTGGAAGGCTGCCCATATGCACAGCTGGCTGAATGTGCCCAGGAACTCCAGCCCCAAGGAATAGCTCTTAACCAATGTTTGGTGGGCCTAGAAGTATCAGTATCCCTGCCTCCTTGTTCCTTGGCGGGGATAACTCTAAGTGTGCATTGTATGCCATTTTCCACTGCTCCCCCAAGAGCTTAAGCTCCAGGTGCCCACTCTGGTAGCTAGTCTAACATGGTATCTCTTATTAGCTGCTTTCCCTTTCCTTTCCCATTTCCCCACTCCTCACCTCATGTCTCTGCTCCTCCTAAAGCAACCACATGCTCTCGATCCTCATCTCAGGGTCTGCTTCTATGGGAAGCCCTGCATGCTATGCCTTATCAAAGGTGCCCAGAGAGTTCAGTCACTGACTGCTGGCGAGTCGGATTTGACTCATAGCGACCCCTCCTTGAGTTTCCGAGGTGCTATCATTATGGAAGTAGATTGCCCAACCTTCCTTCTGAGTAGTATCTGGTGGATTTGAACCACCAGCCTTCTGGTTAGCAGTCAAGTGCCTTAGGCATTATGCCACCAGAGCTCCCTAGGGCTACCAGTGACAGAACACCAGTGCATCAGTGACAGCGAGAAATTCTAGACCCCTGGCATGTGTGCCCTGTGGGAACTCCAAAGGTCCCAGCCTGCTATTCCTTCCTCATGAGGACATGGCATGCCTTGGGGATCCAGACAACATCCAAGTCACTCAGATACCTGGCTGGCCTCCATGGAGGAGCCAGAGTCTGGGCTTGGGTCACATAAATCAAATGCCTTATGACTCCACAAAAGGGACAGCCCATAATCTGCAAAGTTCAAAGACCATTTCTTTCTGTTGATCTTCCTTCATCCAGTTATGAGTCCCCAAAACAATACCCTAGAGTTTAGTGCTGAGCAGCTGGCAATGGTCTCCTGTCTGCACACACAGATAAATATGGGTGACCTTCCTGTGTGATGGATTGGGGCTGATGGCATTCAGGTACACTTGAGCAGGAAAATGATGTTTGCTCTGTTGGGAGATGAATGTTGCTTCACATAGACTGCATGTCTCTTTGCCTTACCTGTCCAAAGAGGACACTGCCGGAATAATAAGAGTAACTACTATATTAACCACACGCAGCATTTATTAAACACCATGTGCTAAACACTGAGAGAAGCACTGTGTCCCGTTGAGTCCTCACAAGCGTTCTCTAACATGGGTATTATTAAATCCCCACCTTCATTTAAGACAAGGTGACTGACACCTCTGCAGCTTCTGTAAGTTGCCTGAGGTTTCACTTGTTACCCCAAGTGGACCCTCAAACCCAGCTCTGAGCCATGTGTTACACACAGGGCCAGCTACATCCTTTGCCAGGCCCAGTGGAAAATGGAAATGTGGAGCCCCTGTTACAACACTGTTAACAATTTCAAGATGGGAGCAGCAGACCATTCAGCCAAACGTGGGTGTAAGTGACTACAAAGCCCGCAGGCCTGTGAGGATGGACTGGCCATGCGGGTACAAGAGACAATGAGATGATTGAGGACAAGGGCCCCAGTGTTGACCCTTTTTAACCTTAGAGACTGAGAAACTGCTCACATTATATTGACAACAATTCAGAGAGTTTGGCTACTTGGTTGGAAGAGAGGGTCATTTTCTGGCAGGAGCTATCAATTGGTTCATCTGGTAAACCTTCATAGATATAATACTTCCCTCAACTGGCCCACCAAGAGTCAAGAGTCGGAATGTGGGGGAGGAGAAGACACCCTTTGGGCTGGGTGGCTCTTGACTTTCTCATAGCACACCAAGCCCAGGAACAGGTACGGAGATTTGACTATGTACTTGGATAAGACTTCTGAAAAGGATGCCAAGTGCAGGGCCTGCCGGAGTTCTACCAAAGATTTGGTAGATTTTGCAGTTGTGACAAAACTGGCAACAACTGGCCAGATTTTCCTGTGGTCCCACCACAGTAAGGTGGCCACTCCAACAAGGCACACGGGAAGAGCCACAGGCATGGAGCCTGGCTTGGACAAGCTGTGTGACCCTGGGCAAGTTCCTGAACCACATCAGGTTCAGTTTCTTACCTGTAGGTGAGGGGAGTGGTACCTACCTCTGTGGGTAGTTGGAGGACTGAGTTACTGTACAGAAAGCACTCAGCACAAAGTAAGCACTCAAGTAAATGCTTCTAGAGTACAATGGCTGCCATCCACCATGGAGTTGGCTGGCCAGTTGAACCAGTCCATGATTGGAAGGTAGACATTAACACGGGTTGAATCCTTGGGACCATACCCCATTTGTTGCATGAACTGGAGGAAGTCTGTGAAGTCGTGCCATGGCAGTCCCCCACCCCCAACACACAGAATGTATCCTGTGCAATGTTTTTGACACACAGGATCCATGAGGTGCAGGTGAGAAGTGCATGAAGGAAATGGGAGTGACGGCCGTTTTCACAATTACTCAGAGTTTACTGTCATAACATGTAAACGTTCACGTCTTGGGAGGCACTGGAACAGGGGATGTCACCCTCTTTCCCAGACTCCTACCATCGTCAGGGATGCTCAAGGGCCATCCTACCTGTGGCTCTCTTACAAGTCACTAAGCAATCTAAGCAATTTTTCCCCTCACAGTTTTTCACACAATCTCTACCTTGTTGACCCTGAATTTGCCCTACTCCAATTCAATTCCTGCTCTACAGTCAAACCCAGGGCATGCTAAAAGGAAAACAACAATTCAGGACAAATTCTGCTCAGTGGGGAGAAGCTGCCCCATGCAGACACCCCAGTCTTTATGTATCTTTGAAGGACAATATCAGTCATAATAGAAGTCAGCGATGGCTCACGTGCTTGTGGAAGTGCGGCCAGCCCCATCGAATAGTTTGTGCTTTAAGAAATCCAACGTGCATAAAGGATTCTATTTTCTTCAAAAATACGACTCATATAAAGCAATAAAATCGGAAATTCTTTCCCAAACTTTCACGAAGGGTGCAGTGGGAGGAAAACCGGAGATCATCTAATCATACACACGTGTAATATACAAAGACACGCACGCACACAGTCCCCTTGGTGCAGCCAGTCATTTACATTTAGAACACTTTTCCGGAACATTCGGCATCTGAGTCACTCACGCGCAGGGCCAGGTTACCACAGATGGAAACTGGGAATCCTCTTTCTGCTCTGCTCAAACTGCAGCCACTTTAATAGCCTTTGACTCTGGTTCTCCTCACTTGTTCTGCATATCAGCTTGTTTAAGAAGGTTTCCATCAACAACAAACCTGAAGTTCAGGGCTTTTCTCACCTGAAGCCATCTTTCCATCAAAAGCACCCAACTGAGAGGTACCCCTTGGCAGGTCCGCCGTGAAGTGCTCTGATCCACCTCCCCCTGCCCTCTCTTCATCTCCCCAGGTGTCTTACCACCTCTCCCTTCCTGCAGTGTTCCCAAATACCCTTCACCACCCAGAGCAAGGACACCCTTCACTTTATAGGAGGTATTCAAATCCAGGAAGGGAGAGTCACTCCTGCCCCTGGGGACCCAGCTCTTTGAAGCTGAAGGGAGGCTTTTGGTCCCTTGCATACAATTATTCATTGGGTAGTCTGGGAAGGTTACCATGACAACGCTGCCAGAGCCTCCTGTATCTATATGTCATTGATGCATCCCATCAATCCAGGGAAAGAATTAAAAAAAAAAAAAAAAGCCAGGCAAAGCAGTTCTTGGACTTCTGTGTCCCCTCTGCCCTGCTCAATGACTGCTTTTCTTATTTGTGGTATAATCCAGACACAGCTTCAGCAAGACTCTTAACACTGCACCATTTGCCTCAAATGCATTTTAAAGCTCAGAATCAAAGTCCAGCCTAATAGGGACTTTTCTATTCTGTTCTTCATTTTTCCAAGCATTACACTCAGGAGTGAGTTTCGCTGCTGGCCACGGCATGCTTTAACTAGTATGTACTAGGCCAGCAAAGAGCTCTAGACTCTAAAACCTTCCCGGATAGAAGGGTCAGACATGGGGAGAGGCTAGGAGTGCTGCAGTCAGCTCCGGTGACTTCCGTAATAGCAGGTACGTGGGTTTCCAGAGAGACAAAGAAAATGGCTTGCCTTTGGCCCTTTGGCTGAAGACAAAAGGTCTCTCTGTACACAACTTTTACAGAAAGAGAAAAGAAAGAAATCCCACCCATTTTACCAAAACGGTTCTTTGAAACAGCAATTATTCAAAGAAATCAAGAGAGGGTTTGTAGTGAGGTCCTCAATTCTCTCCAAAGGCTTTACTGCCTGTAGTTGTTGGAGCATCATCCCTAAGACCATGGGAGAGATGTGTATAAGTTATGGCACCCCAGTCATACTCTGGACTACAGCTTTTCAGCTCTTCCTTCTATGTAGGGAGACACTATGTTAATACTGACATAGGGCCACGGTTTGAAACAGCAATTAAAACCGTCTTCCAGGATTCCTGAAGACAATCTCCTGAGACTGTGCAAGCCATTATGCTAATGACAGGCCAACTCAACATACCTGTCGGTGAGCCCTCCATGACGTGGCCGATGTAGGGGCCTTCCCGGAAGATTGGCCTGTTGTCATTCTGATCAATCACGATTATTTCCAGAGGCACCGGCCCCTCAAGAGTTCTGCCAGTGACGTCAGTCGTCTCCACAAATAGCTATTTGAGCAAAGAGATTGGGGGAGAAAGACAGAATTACTTCATTATGGAAACGGAAATCGGATCTGAGGGAGAAAGTGGGCTGTATCAGCAGGTGTCCAAATTTAGGTCTCATTGGCCAGTCTCTGGGGCTGCAATAGAAGCACAACATCCCAAATGAGAGTTTGAGGTCAGTTCAGGCTAGATCCTCTGGGGGAAATTTACAACTAATTCATCAAATCTGCAAAAGAAGTCCAGAAAGAAAGATGTAAAACCATTGCTCACAGTCAGCACAGCTGAGAAAATGTGCTTACATTGTTTTCTGTGTCTACAGTGTTGTTATGCTTCAAAGGAATGTTATGCTAATAAAAATAATTGAGTAAGCTGTTAGGAGCAGAGTACATTAAGAGATAACCACAAGTGCTGATGGTAACGTTTAGAAGTTCAGATTAATGAATATTTATAGAGGGCCTAGTGCAGTTGAGGAACTCAGCAGAGGTGAGGGCCAATGAGACCTGGGGCTCCTGCCCACCAGGCGCTTACAGTTTAGTGGGGGCTTACACAAGCCCATGCAGTGCTTCCATAGGGAGTCATCTTCAAACCTCAAGAGTGAACACGGCTTCATCACCAGCCCTATCGTTTGCCAGGGAAACGAAGACGTATGGCATTTTAGTCATTGGCAATGACTTATGCCCCATGCTCTCATTCTTTGTGCTCAGTTCAGCCTTGATTTCACACCTCTCTCCTTGACCTTGGTGGTGGTCTCTGCATAGGAGGTTGTAGAGGATGGTGGTCAGGCAAGGGTCTCTGCTGTTGTAATCACAGCTCAGCTTCTTACTAGCTATGTGACCTTGAGCAAGGCACTCAACTTCTTAGTTCCCACATCTATACAATGGTGTTAATACAACTCTCAAAGGAGTTGGTGTGAGGATTGACAATCATAATGGCCAACATGTTAATCCAGCACTTGGAGTCCTTGGGTGGTGCCCATGGTTAACATGCTTGGCTGCTAACCGCAAGGTTGGAGGCTTGAGTCCATCCAGATGCCTCCCAGAAGAAAAACCAGGCAACAAGTGTCTAAAGGGTCACTGGAAACTCCTTGGATCACAGCTCTACTCTGACACACATAGGGTCACCATGATTTGGAATTGACTCAAGGCCAACCGGTTTGAAGGATCTGACACTTACTCATGCTCTAAACTGTATTAACTCACTTGATCCCTGTGCACACTATGTGAACCATCAGACAGAGGAGGGGATCGAAGTGTAGAGAAGTTACGTGACTTGCTCCAGGTTGCACAGCTAGTGAGTAGTGAAGTCTAGATTTGGTTTCATGAGGTCAGCCTCCAGAGTCTACTTTTGTAACCATAATATTTCTAAAGTGCTAAATATAATGAGTCCCAAAAAACATCTCTAGAATATCAGCTGCTGCAACGATGCTACTGTTACTACCAACCATTGTCAAATCTGGTCTAGATTAGGAAAACAGAAAAACACTCTTGTTACTAATCAGGAAAGTCACTCCCCAGCCCCCTCACACACACACCTGATGGGATATAAACTGAGACCACTCTTTTGGAAATCAGCATGGAAAACTCCACAAAGCCATGAAGGGTCCATTTTTGATCCACTCCTGGTCCTATGTGAAATGAGTTGTGTTGGCTATATGAAGATACGTAAAATAACAATGGCATCCGTCTCAAAGTCTAATAGAAGGGGTCCAGTTGAATGAATGGGTGTGCCACCACAAGTTAAAATAGAGCCATTAGGGAAAACAATTGTCA
Organism: Orycteropus afer afer; assembly: GCF_000298275.1. Lineage (NCBI taxonomy): Eukaryota > Metazoa > Chordata > Mammalia > Tubulidentata > Orycteropodidae > Orycteropus > Orycteropus afer. The sequence continues at coordinate 7,727,995 of NW_006921644.1, read as the reverse complement.
GAAATCCATTATCGACTTAGAATAGTGTGAAAACACACCGAATAGCACATGCATGATCCATATGTAACTTGTACACATTCGAACAGAAGTTTAACTTCTGACTGAAGGGTTGAAGGTTTGACTCCACCCAGAGGCATCTCAGAAAAAATGGTCTGGTGATCTTCTTCCTAGAATTCAGCCATGGAAACACGATGGAGCACTGTCTGGCCCTGACACATACAGGTTTGTGAGAGTCAGAAGTGACTTGACAGCAATTAAGATCTTTTTTTTTTTAAATAAAAATGAAGGCAGGTATGCTTAGGAGGAAGAATTGTTTTAAAAATATATATATATTTTTATCATTAGTTTACTCCTTCAATAGCAAATTTAATTTACACACACACACTTTCATTGCTGGAACAGATAAAATAAGGCCAAAACAAAACAAAAAAAACAAACAGATGCATTGCCGTCAAGTGTTATCCAACTCATAGCGACCCCTCTTTGGGTTTCTGAGGCATTATCACTACGGAAGCAGATTGCCCAACCTTCCTTCCTAGGAGTGGCTGGTTAGCAGTCAAATGCCTCAACCACTACGCCACCAAAGCTCTCATAGGCAGAGATGCCTTAATTCAGGAAAAATAAAAAGATGCTGTTGTTGTTATGTGTTGTCGAGTCGGCCCCAACTCATAGCGACTCCTCTTTGGGTTTCTGAGGCCATATCACTATGGATGTAGAGTGCCCGACCTTCCTTCTGAGGAGTGGCTGCTGGGTTTGAACCGCCAGCCTTCTGGTTAGCAGTCAAGTGCCTTAGGCACTATGCTACCAGAGCTCCTAAATAAAAAGACAGAGCCTCTGAACATCTGCACGCAAAGAGTGCCTTACATACTATGAACTTTTATCCATTGATGCTGCTTTTGAGCTGCTATGAGAACACCGCTCAAGATAGGGAACAATTTGGGGCAATTTCACATAATAACCAACATCTGCCCTTCTGTCCTCCAAAGAGCCAAAGACGTGACTTCAGCTCAACCTACACACCTATGCCCACAAGCAGTAATATCTTGAATCTGAATTTGAGCTTCTATATTCCACAAGACTCAGCCAGTGGCTTCAGCTACAGGTAGGACGTCATTGTTGTTAAGTGCTATTGAGTCAGCTCTGACTCATAGCGACCCTACCGACAAGGGAACGAAACACTGCCCGGTCCATTATATCCGTGTTTCACAGCTCTTCATGAGGTTTCCAGTGGCCTATTTTAAAGAAGGAGAGCCCCCTTCCTTCTTTGGAGTGTTAGGCTGGAAACTCTGCTGAAACTTGCCCACCATGGGTGACCCAGTGGCACAGCCTCCAGCCTCACAGCAACACGCAAGCCACCCAGAAAGACAAACTGACAGACAAATGGTGGGTGGGTAGGATAGAACAACAGAACTCTCCTTTGCTGAATGTACAAATGTGCTGAAATTGGGAGAAGCAGAGTCCAGATATGTCTCACCATCACAGAAAGACAAACACTAAGAGATACAATCGTTCAGGATGAATCCAAAATATTGAGGTGAATCTCACAGAACCAATGATGCAAGCAGGCAACTTGATGGCATTTTATGTTACAAAACTAACAACACTCACATTTTTAGTTTTCTTAGCAGATAACAATATCAACAGAAGCCAAGATTTTTAGAATGGTGTCTAAAAACAGAAGAAAGCTCTTAAGTGGCATTTACTCATTTTGAAGTTGAGTTAATAAAAATTCGTTGAGGATCAACTGTATATCATGCACTGGGTATTTAAAACAAGACACCAAACCTGCTGCCATCACATTGACTGAGTTATAGCAGTCACACAAGACAGGGTAGAACTGCCCCCACAGGGTTTCCAAGGCTGTTATCTTTATGGAAGCAAATTGCCAAGTCTTTCTCATGAGAAGCAAGTGATGGGTTTCAACCACCGACCTTTCTGTTATAGCTAGCTGAGCACTTATAACCACTGTACCACTTGAGCTCCTTATTAGGTATCTAGTGGTTATCAAAAAAGATACTCTGCCACAGAGACAGATGATAAACCAAAGGAAAACACACAAACAAGCTAATTACAGTTAGAGATAAGGGCTACGAAGGAGATGAAACAGCTTAATATACTAAAGGTTCACTATACAATACTGTAGCTAGGAACACACAGGGCTATTTATATACAAATGAAATTTAAATAAAAAATTAAGTGCTGCAGTAAAAGTAGGCACACTGCAAGTACTCGGATGCCACATGTGGTGAGTGGTGGCTGTGCTGGGCAATGCAGAGTACATTTCCACAACTGCAGAAGGTTCTACTGGATGGTGTGGGGCTACAGTGTGGCATACACATGTGTGGAGGGTGCTATTTAAGATCCAATGTTTCAGAAAAGCCTTATTTCTGAAGGAACAGTTCACTAGAGACTGAAATGGCAATAGAGCAGAAGGAGTGTTAGGTAAAAATGCACAGAAAGAGAGTCCTATGCAGCAGGAACAGCGAGTGCAAAGGCCCTGAGGTACGGATAAGCTTGGCATCATCTTGGATGTGTGGAGTGCCAGAAGGTGAAGTCAAATAATTAGGGCTCCACTCGACTTCAATGGAGTAATTTCAGAGTTGACTGTTTTCATAGAAACACCTGAGCCAAGACAGCAGCGAAAGCGTTTTCTCCTGTGAACTGTTGGGTAGGGAGAGATGAGTAAGGGAAAAGTGTATCATGCTTCTTGCTAACAAAGGAAAAAAAAAAAAAAATAGAATGAAAAATACCTTCAGAAACGTGTGCTGTAGTGAATTACCTAAAGCACGTCTTCTAGCTGTGGTCTCTGTGACTCCCACCAGAGGACTGGATGCGACTATGCAAATGTGAGGTGCCTGTGGTCCACCAAGGAAATTGCATAGTTTGCTGAGAATGTAAATAAGGTACATGGCACCTTGTTGGGGTGGGCCCATGAAAATAAGGTGTATGGAACCCTAACGTGGGGGTTGGTCAGTATTGCCATCTTGCTGGGCTTAAAATGAGTCACTCTGGAGGTGGAAAGGGGATCTCACTAACATCAAGAAAGAAGAATCAGGAGTGGAGCACGTCCTCTGGCCCTGAGATCCCTGTGCTGAACTTCCTTGATCCAGGGCAGAGAGGGAGCTGTAGCACTTTGGTGAGGAAGTGAGACGGCGAGAGATGGCAACAGAGAAATCACAGACGCAGAGGCAGTAGAACCGAAAGACCAGCATGAGACAGTGCGGTGGGCTTCCCAGCCTGTGAAGTCAAAGAGCGGAGTGCCTCTGGACAGGCGGCCTGCTGGCGGAGTGGGGTGCCTTTTGCCTGAGCCAAGCACAGGCCAAGCTGAGGGACCGAGAGCCAAAGAGAGGCATGGCTGAGGGGAGGGCATGGCTGAACCTATGGGCGTGGCTGAGGGAAGGCTGTCCTGATTGAAGAATTCTATCTTGAGCATTCCTGAACCAGAATTGTAACATGGCATCTCCCTAATAAACCCCATAATGGTGAGTGGTGTCTGTGAGTTCTGTGTGGCCACTGCCATCAACCACTGAATGCAGCAGAGAGCACAGGTGGTCAGAAAGGGTCAACAGGCTGGAGGGTGGTGGCATGCCCGACCCCCACTTCATAGGGATCTGCCCTGGGCTGCTCTTGCTGATGGTAATTCTCTCTTCCCCTCATGAAGTCAAAGGAGGTGAGATGACATCACCCCATGCCCTTTTGGTGGAAAGCTAGTGATTAACTAGGAGGTTCAGATTCTTATTTAAAGGCACATGGTTAGTATGGGTGAAAATTAAACCTGTATTTATCAGTGAAAAAGTTACCGGTAGAGGCAGTCTTTTCTACCCAATCACTGACTATAGTGATATACTGGAAACCACCTAGAAATCCAACATTCCGGTGAATTTTTCTATCTGTTGGCCTATGGAGGTCAGGCCCACAGTTAGCAAGTGACAAACTTCCTGAATGGGTGGGGCTCTTAAATTCCAGAGGGCACCTCTAGCATCAGAAGATAAAGTTCAATGATGCTCTCACCTTCCATTCCTCTCCTTAATTGAAATGCCCACAACACACATTGTGTTAGTCTGAAAAGACTGGAAAAGTGTTTGTTTCCTTTGAATTACTTGACGGATTCCATGGTTGGTGGTGGGGCTGCACCAAAACAAGCCAGGATGCACTCAAAGGGAGGCATTTTAATGCCTGCTCTTCATGTGTGAAGTGAGATGCCACTCGGTAGAAGCCTACTGTGAGAAAAAGAAACGGAGCCACTGGCAGAGAGCAATGACATAACTGCTCAACAGACATGGAAACCTCCCAGCCTCTCCCTGCCTATGTCTACATCAACCTCTTGGACTTGAAACTTCCGTTCTTCACTTCCATGGTTGATCTGCCCAGGAAGAAGGAGCCGTTATATAAAAAGGCTTATTGTGAAACTAGGAAGAGAAGATGCTCAATTAATTACAGACACACTTGTCCAAGGACGTAGTGTCTGAGGACTTATTCTATGTAAGGTAGCCTGAACTCTCATCAATTACGCATCTGACCAACCTCTGTGCTGCGTTTTCTAACTATCTACGTGCCTCCTGCTCATGCAATCCTGTGTGTGGCAGAGCAGAAGTGTGCTCCGTAGAGGTTTCACAGGCTGATCTTTCACACGTAGGTTACCAGGACTTTCTTCTAAGGCACATACAGGTAGACTTGAACCTCCAACCTATGGGTTGGCAGCAGGTGCATTAACCATTTGTACCCAGGGACTCTGTTGTATTTTCTAGGACACAAAGTGTGAGCTCAAAGCCAGAAGCATTGATATCTCTGGGGAGCTTGTTAGAAATGCAGACTCCTGGGCCCTGCCCAGCCCTTCTAAGCCAGTGTCTGCATTTCATCAGATGCCCAGAGGAAGCAGTGCACATTACTTTTGGACCAATGCTGTGTTGGGACACAGGGATTAGAAATGGAAGCTCAGAGGCCTGGTTGACCTTGGGAAAGCACTGTCAGGTTCAACTACATGATAACAAGCCCCACCTGATAGCTAGTTCACTGCCCCACTCTTGGACTCATGCACTGCCCCCAAGCACACAAGCAAGGATGGACATTTTGTGCAGATCTGTTTGGAGGAGGCTCCATTCATTCATTCTTCTCCTCTGTCTTTCTTGCACACACACATCTACCACATAGGATTACGTAGATTAAGTAACAGAATGAAAGTGTTTACTACAAAGCAAGCGCTGAATTCTAACCAAAATCTAATTCCCCATTTTACAATGAGCCAGCTTTGGCCTTTGCTACAGAAAGCACCACAATTTAACATTTAAATAATGTAATCAAAATATTCTTAAATGTCATGATGGGGGACTGGGATTTGTGAGTAAACAGAAAGTGTGATAAATGCAGTCCTATGTTTTGCATTTTGCTCTAAACTTTGTCCACAGTGTGGGGTTGCTTTACCAGAGCTGCAGCCAACACTTAGAAGTCACCTCCTTTCTCACAGGGAACCTGCTGTCCTGTCCACAGAGACTCCACCCTCACATCCTATCACCCAGATCTCTCTTGAATCCACCCTCTTCTCTCTCCATCATCTCCTCCTGAGATCATCGTCTTCACCTCTCACCAGGCCACCAAATAAGGCACCTACTGGGTCTACCTGCAATCACAACTGCCTCCCACAATCTGTCCTGTACAGGGGCCCCGGGGCGTCTCTGTGTCACCTCTCAATCATTTCCTGTCATTCCCAGGATAGACGCAAATCCCATACTCTGACCACTTTTCTATCATCTGGCCCCAGCCCACTTTCCCAAACTCATTCTGTGCCACAAGACACCTCCTTATTCCTTACTCTCCAATAAGACTGACCATTCTCCTGTTGCTCCAACTCCTCATACACCTCTGCTTCCTGCCACAGGACCTTTGCACATGTACTCCTCATACCAAAAAAGGACTTCCACCTCTGCTCCTCCTTGCTAACTCATACTCATCCTTCAGATGCCCAGCTCAGATACCACTGGCACAGAAAAACGTCCCTTAATCCTTCAGACTAGCAAGAGTAACTCTTGCTTACACTCTCATGGTAATCAGTACACAATATAGTCACAATCACGATATGTAATCACTCACTTATTTGTGTGGGAATTAAATTACTGTCTGTCTCTCCATTTTTCCCCATGAAGTCAAGGTTGGTGGATATATTTTGCTAGTTAACCATTAAGGCCAACTTCCAAGGCCCAGCACAAAACAGACACTTGGCATTGTCACATAAAACCCTCTTAGGAAGAGGCAACACCTCTTTAAGACACTAGAGTCTGAAGGTTCGGCCTCAGCTTTGAGTTATCAGTCCCTTCCTCCATCAGTGGCAAATGACAGCTCAGAGCTGGTCCCAACCCATGGACCACAGGTGAGCACAGTCTTCACTTGAACTTGACCTCAGTGGTAAACAATATCAAAGTAAATTAAGTTGACTGCATGGTTTTTATAGAAGGGAACTAATGCTTATTTGAGATCAAATAGTTGTGTCCTGGATTTTATGCACTGACTCAGAGCATCTTGGAGAAATACTCATTAGTGAATGGAGAAAATTTTAAGTAATTGGTCCACAGCTCCAAAGCTGATGTGGGACCGGACTGGATCTGGACCTCGCTCCGCTGCCAGAATTCACGCTCCCCTCACTCTGCCCATGCATGCTATGTGGTCTTTTCTGAACTATCCTGGATGTTTTTGTCTTATTCTCTTTACTATTGACATTATTAACTTAATACTTTTTTTTCTTTAAGTTGATGGCTGCCCTCCACCATTCTCTCATCCCAACCAAAAGTACCCATAAATTTACAGGGATGATCAGTTTCCCGTATACTTGTCCTAATACCCACCAGCCACTCCTCGGAAGGAAGATGGGGCAATCTACTTCTGTAGTGATACTGCCTCAGAAACCCAAGGAGGGGTCTCTATGAGTTGGGGCCGACTCGACAGTATATAACAACAACAACAACAATACATGTGAAAATACACACCAAGCCTGTGTGTGTTATGTCACTGCCTGTCACCATCTCTGGGTTGGGAGATGTCACAGCACCAGCCTAACCACCACAGGTGTCCTTGTGGGGTGACACAGACTTTCTGAAAAGGATACAGAAAAGCTGTCCTTCTAATTTAACCCTTAAATGACCATGGTGCCCAGGAGGGCAGCAGAATGTATAAGTCACCTCTCACCTGTTTATGTCAAACATACCCCATTTCTCTCCAAGGACAAATGGGATGTTAAGATCTCACATGCCTTTTTTCTCCTAGGGCTGCCATAACTAAGTAACACAAATAGGTAGCTTAAAACAACAAAAGTTTATTCTCTCACATTTATGGGAGCTAGACTCCAAAATCAAGGTTGGCAGGACCATGAAGGCTCTGGAAAGATCCTTCCCTCCTGCTTCCAGCTCCTCCAAAATGTCCTGAGATCCCCGGCATCACCCCAACCTCAGCCTATCATCACATGGCATTCCCTCTTGTGTGCGTGTTTCCTCTTCTTTTAAGGACACTAGTCACTGAAGTAGGACCCACTCTTATGGACCCAGCATGACCTCACTTAATGAATTACATCTTCAAACACTGTATTTTGAAGTAGGATGATGTTCACAGGTTCTAGGGAACATGAATTTGAGGGAGACACTATTCAATCCAGGACAGAACCCAACTGAAGTAATTACCCCTCTTCAGAAGGTGTGGTTGGGTGTTAGGCTGTTAGTGCAGATTGTCCAAGTCCTGGGTATAAGAGGGGACTTGACACCAGAATGGGGGAGGAGGTGTGGAGGAACCACGGGAGCCCAGGGCAGTTGAACTGGCTGAGCATGAGGCATGTGATGGAGGGACCCTCGGCCAGCTTCCCTATAGCCCATCTTCTGGACTATTTTCCTTCCACTCTGTGGGGGTTAAGGGTATTGCCACTAGAGGAGTGAGCTCATCAAGCCACAATCTGCAAAACCAACGACAACTTCAAAAGAATTAATGCACTGTGATAACAGAGTGAGCTGTCCACACAGTGTACAGTGTACACTATATAGATCTATACAATGTACGATATATGTTGTTGTTGTTGTTTTGTGCTGTTGAGTTGTAGCGAGGCCTCCTTGGGTTTCTAAGGCATATCACTACGGAAGTAGATGGTCCAACCTTGCTTCTGAGGAGTGGCTGGTGGGTTTGAACTGCCAGCCTTCTGGTTAGCAGTCAAGTGCCTTAGGCAAACAAACCCAAACCAGTGCCATCAAGTTGATTCCAACTCCTTGTCACTATCCAGGACACCGCTGGGTTCGCAAGGCTGTGATCTTTATGGAAGCAGACTACCACATCTCTCTCCCTTGGAGGGCCTGGTGGGCTCAAATCTCCAACCTTTGGGTTAGTAGCTGAATGCTTAACCACTAAGACACCAGGGCTCCCTAATGTGTAGATAAGGATCCCTTTTAAAAAACAAGAACACAATGAGCCACATCACAGAGCACACACAAGCACACCGGCTTCAGCTTTACAGCAAACTATGAACATCCTACCCGCCTTTTGCCTCATTCTTTCATTGCTGTTTATGAGAGACAGAAATCCTCGAGACAAAACCTGATACTGTGATAATACACCAAAGGGATGAACTGATGAAAGGCAAATGTGTTACAAGCGTTTTTGGGTGAAGGCCAAAATGAAGAAGCTGACTCTTAAAAGCTGGCGTTTTTGTAATTGGCGATGGATGACCCAAACAACAGATGTCAAACATGGATCAATGGAGTAAGAAATAAAGCACGACACACAGTCCATGGACTTATGAGTCTTGTTGAAGTCAAACAATTAGAAAACATTTCATGGACCTTTATGAGCACTGATGAGTCTACTTTGAGTCCAATATTCAAATGAAGTAAAAACACACATACATACACACATAAAAGGTAAGTCATTTATTTGAAATGGTGTTGTTCAACATGTGGTTGTCAGGAAATTGTGCGCATACATGAGTTTTCAGATGACATAAAAAAAGGTAGAGCAAATATGAGTTTTGACTTTAATATAAGACATTGGGGTTTTCTAGCACATAGCATCTTCCATCCAAACATGTGTTTTCCCTCTAAGCTACCTTTTAAAAATAACACAATGCCATCGAGTCAATCCCAGCTCACAGCAACGCTACAGGACAGAGTAGAACTGCCCCACAGGATTTCCAAAGCTGTGAATCTTTGTAGAAATTGACTGCCTCATCTTTTTCCCACAGAGCAGCTAGTGGGATCAAACAGCTGACATCTTGGTTAGTATCGTAGTACTTTACCCACAGTACCACAGAGCACTCTAAAGGTTGACTGTGACCACTAAGTCATGCCATCTTAGGAATACCTCTTTAGGAACTGCTAATTGGACCAGTTTTCAAGTCACAAACAACAGTGGGCCTCATTCTTTTAATTCCAAATATCATCTGTTGTAATAAAATATAATTACAACTAGAAACATCAAGTGACAGTTGGAAATGCACCCTGTCTAACAAGTATTGGACATGTCTCGTTACACTTGACTGTGTAAGTTCATGTAGAGAGACTGTATGTGTCTAATTGATGAAACCTTCAAATATGTACAAAAAACAAGATGCAAGTGTTTCTCTCCACAACTGACAAAGACGAAGGAAAGACGAGGCACAGTGATAGGGAATGTGCCAGGGAATAAGACTGGCACATTCTAGAGGAATCACACTTGGGGTACCATCTTTCTGGAAGGTGGTTTGGAATTACTATGTCTCAAGAACTTCAAAGATGCTCACAGCATTTCCCAAACATTTCCATAGAGATTGTGAGGAAACAAGCCCACAGAGATTTCTGTTTAAGTCTGTTATGATAGGCTTCTTTGTACCAGATGATCTCCAAAAGGTTAATGGTGGTTGGAAGATGAAACAAGTCTATTTTCCACTATGAGTACAATATTATTATGTGATCAGAAAGAAAAGAACGTGACTAAACTAATCTTAACCCATTTTATTAATGTGGAACTTAAGTTGACCTTGCTTATTTTAACATCTGAATCCTTATTATTTTCTTAATGTATTATCATATTCATTTATTATAGCGCCTTTTGGTAGAGACTCATGTATTCTGTATATAGATGAGCACATGCTCACGGTCCAGTTAGAGCACTGATAACTTGAAGGGCAGGAACATTATTTTCCAGGTATCCTTTCTCTACCTAATGAAGTACACAGAACAAAGCATTGAAAGATTCTCTATATTGTATTTATCTATTTTTTGTATAATATATATTATACATATATGTAATATGGATGGCACAGGACCAGGCAGTGTTTGTTTTGTTGTACAAAGAGTCGCTATGAGTTGAAACTGACTTGACAGCATCTAACAAATACTCTCTATCTATATAAAATATACATATACATATATATTTATATATATATTTTTTAATTGAGCTTCTGTGTGATTCTCCAACCCTTCTCAGCTCCCCACATCCCACAAAGATTGAACAAAGGCTTTTCCATCAAAAAATCTCCATTGGTCACAGAAATTACATCAGTCTTGTAATCAAGTTTTGCTTTCAAATCTCAGCTCTATCACCTATGTATAGAGTGGCTGTGGTAAGTGGAATAGTGACACTCCAAAGATATCCACACCCTAATCCCAGACCCCGCGGTCTAGGTTACATGGCAAATGGAGATTAAGATTGTAGATGGAATTAAGGTTGTGAATCTGGTGACCTTAAGATAGGCAGACTGTCCTGGGTTATCTGAGGGTCTCTAAAAGTGAAAAAAGGAGGCAGATGAAAAGGTCAGAGTGATGAGATGTGAGAAGGCCTGGAGCCACTACTGCCGCCTTTGAAGATGGCGGGGGCCCAGAGCCCAGCAACACAGGCCACAGGCAGCTTCCTGAGGGGATTTCAGACTTGCCACTATCTTGATTTTCAGCCCAGCCAGACCCATATCCAGAATTGTAAGACAATCATTTGTGTTGTTATCAGTCACTATGTTCACATTAATTGGTTACAGCAGCAATAGAAAACTAATACAGTGGCCACTAAACACCCATTGTCCAAACCGGGGCACTTCTTTAAAAGAAAGCTATAATGCTAACAATTAGGCCAGAACACTGGCTGTAAACTGGGTCACACAGTCCTTATATCATCATAAGAAACTTTAGTTCCCCAAGTCTCAGTTTGAGTATGACAGATAGTCTTTAGAACATCACTCTGTCTTTTTGTTAAAGGAAGAAGAAAGCGTAAACCAGTGAATGCAGCATGATTCCTGGCAAGCAGGAGATGATGAACAGAGGTATGATAGATTAGAGGAGGGGTGGGTAACCTTGGTGTGCCATCTATCTGCCCAGTGACTGGCATCACCACAAGCCAAGGCCAGGTCCAAGGTCACCATCTCTAAGGCAGCCCAGCAAGTAGCACTTGGGTTGTTTCCCATTAGAACACCTGGAAAGGGAGGCTCAGCAACTCTCCAGGTGCCCGTCCATCCCCCCTCAGGACCTTCTGCAGGGAAATCATTCACTAAAGAGGCCTTTATTCAGCAATTTGTCAATGTGGATGCAGTACCCTTGATTCAATTCCTGTTTGTCAGTCATTACTCCATTGAAATTGCTTCTCTACCATAGCAATCCAGCTTTACCACCCAGAGTGTCTGTATTTCAAGTTATTTTTCTCAGCTTTGTTCATTTATCCAAGTTGAATCTCATTATGGACAAATTCCTAGAGAGGTTCCAGGAAAAGATATGTTTAGCCTTGTGTAACATTCCTCTTGTACATAGATCAAGAGGCAATCATTCAAAGAGACTGGTTTAAAATCAGGAAAGACGTGTTATATACCCTTTCACCATATTTATTCAATCTGTATGCTGAGTAAATAATCCCAGAAGTTGGACTATATGAAGAAGAACATGGCATCAAGATTGGAGAAGACTCATAAACAACATGCAATAGGCATTTGAGACAATCTTTCTGGTTGAACGTGAAGATGACTTGAAGCACTTAGTGATGAAGATCAAAGAGCACAGCCTTCAGTAGGGATTATATTACAGCATAAAGAAAACAAAAATCTTCACAACTGGACCAACAAGCAACATCATGATAAATGGAGAAAAGATTGAAATTTGTCAAGGACTTAATTTCATTTGGATCCACAATCAACACCCATGGAAGCAGCAGTCAAGAAATCAAGCTACATATTTGCATTGGTCAAATCTGTTGCAAAAGACTTCTTCAAGGGGTTAAAAAGCAAAGATGTCACTTTGAGGACTAAGGCATGCCTGACCTTCAACAGCCTCATCTGCATGGTAAAGCTGGGCCATGAGTAAGAATGACCAAAGAACGGATGTATTTGAACTATGGTACTGGTGAAGAGCATTGACTATAGCACAGACTGCCAGGATATGTCTCAAGTGAAGTACAACCAGAATGATCATTGGAAGCAACGAACGTAAAACTTTGTCTCATGGACGGTGGCACGTTATCAGGGGAGACTATCTCCTGGAGAAAGACATCATGCTTGGGAAAGCAGAGGTCAGCAAAAAGAAAATTAAAACAAAAAAGAGGAAGACCCTCAATGAGATGCACTTGCACAGGGCCTGCAAGCAGGGGCTCAGCCATATCCACGATTGTGAGGTCAGCGTGCGGACAGGCAGCATTTCTCTCTGTTGCATGTGGGGTTGCTCTGAGTCAGAACCAACTCCACGGCAACCTGACAACAGCAAGGGCCCTCCCCTCCACTTAAAGGGCTCCTGCTGTGATCTCTCTGCTGGGACTGATATGCTGTTCATTTCCCCAAACATGATCCAAGGGGCAGTTAAGTTCCAAACTTGCTAGATTACTAATGGAAGACCCTGGCACTATTATCACACCTTCTTTGAAAAGCTTCCCCAGCTTAGAGCTAGTGCATTTCCTTTCTCAATTTGAAATTTGACTTTTATTTTTTTCCTGTTTTGTTAAGTGCAACGAAAACATGTTTCTTATGTATGCACACTCAGAGCTGTGCCAGAACTTTGAGGGCAGTTTTCTATTAACTTTTGAAGTAACTTTAATTACGGGGAAGAAATCTATGCAGATATCGTAAATAACTTGATTTGAGCAGCTTCAGTAAAGTCCCTGTGCACATCCTCCACCCCAAGGAGGGCAGAGGCTGAGAATTTTAATTGGTTCAAGGAGAATTTCTATAAATCATGGATGATGGAATTACTCCAGATCAATTAAGGATGTGTACAAGGGTTGAGGGGATTTTGTACAAAGAGGAGAACCTTAATACTTTGGAAAATAAAGCCATGGGAGAGAAGCTACTGGAGACTTTGTTTGCACAGGTCCTGCCTCGTCCAGAGTAACATTCAGAAGCACAGATATCCATGTGTGAAAGTGGCACTTTTATACCTTTTTTTTTTTTTAGTTTACAGATCTAGAGTTATGTTCTATAAAACATGAACCTGCTCTAAAAATTAAGGGGGGTATATAAAATTTTTAAATACAGTCAAATAAATTCCAGATGGATTAAACTATTGTTGTTGTTACATGCCGTTGAGTCAGCCCAGACTCACAGCGACCCCTCCTTGGGTTTCCGAGGCAGTATCACTACGGAAGTAGATTGCCCAACCTTCCTTCCGAGGAGTGGCTGGTGGATTAAACTATTAGAAGAAAAAAAAAAATTGAATATTTATGTAACATGGATATAACGGAGTGGGGAAGGCCTTTCTGAATTTGCACCACAGCCATAACTCAGTATGTGGATTACTGAAAGACTAAACCACTCACAAGCAAGGGTTTTTTTTTTTTTTTTTTGGTATGATTAAATACCAAGTTAAATAAACAAATAGAAACAGAGAGGAAAAAGCACTGCATTGGGTAAAACATAGGTTTATGATCCTAAATATACAAAGAGCTGGTTAAAAATCAATAGTGAAGAGACAGTAAATTATTGTCTTGAGGTTGTTGACAAATTATAGCTTATTCAGACAACTATAGCCTGATGGTACTTGATTAAGAATGGAGAGCACTGGGTAGCCATTACGCCATGGGACATCTAACATCACTCACAGTGTTGATGATGAATGAGAAACAAGGCAACCTTAGGGGTCTGGTGGTTGACACCCAGTAGGGGAATATAGAAAGTTGCCATCTGTTTTAGTCTCCTCAGGTCTCCATGGTGACAGACTCTTACTTTGGCTTCCTCACCTGTGCTAGGACAACTGTCCCATATATTCTCCCTCTGCTCCTGCTCTTGCCCTGTTCCCCAGTCTATGCACCACACAGCTTTCCACATTACCAGTAGAAATGTAAGCGGGGTCTTTGCATGCCTCCGTTTCCCAACACCCCCACTTCCACTTGTGTGCTTAGCCCTCACTATGGCCAATTAGCCCTGACCTGACTTGAACCCTGGCTACTTCCTTGACCAAACCTGCCACTTTCCTCAGAAGGATCCCAGCGCAGCACCCACTTCTCAGCACTGGCCAAGCTGGCAATTTACTTTCCACTGCAGGGTCTTTGCAGAGACATGTTAACTCTCTAGAGGTGCTTTCACATCTTGCTCCCTAACTTCACTCAGATCTTGCCTCAAAATAGATGCCTTCTTAAATACTTGAGTGGACACAGTCACCCCACCATGCTTGTCAAATCCTTATCCTGATGTCCCCATGGCATTTGTCACTCCTTGACCTGTTTTATAGTTTTTTGCTTATTGACTGTCACCCTGTCTAGAATGGAGTTCCTGGGTGATGCCAAGAGATAATGTGCCCAGCTGCTAACTGGAAAGGTGGAGGTTCAAGTCTACACAGACTACTTCTGAAGAGAGGCCAGGAGAGCTACTTCTGAAAAAAAAAAAAAAAAAAAAAAACCCAGCCACTGACAATCCCAAGGAACAGAGTCTTACTGTGACACAAAGGGGTGCTACCCCAAGTCAGGATCAACCTAAAGCAACTTCCTTACTGGTTCTATCAGAATGTAAGCTCCATGAGGGTAAGGGATTCTGTATATTTGATTTCCATAGCACAGTAAACAGAGTCTCTCACATAGAAGGTTCTCAATAAATGTAACTTAGATGGTACAACCATTGTGGAAAGCAGTATGGCGATTCCTTCAGAAGTTGAAATTAGAAATACCATTTGACCCAGCCATTCCATTACTAGGTATATACCCTAAAGAAGTGATATCCATGACAAAAACAGATATATGCACACCGATGTTCATCACAGCACTATTTACAATAGCCAGAAGATGGAAACAACCTAGATGTCCATCAACTGAGGAATAGATAACCAAACTATGGTACATACACACAATGGAATACTACACAATGCTTAAGAATAATGTAGAATCTGCAAAACACCACATAACGTGGATAAACTTGGAGGACATTATGCTGAGTGCAATAAGTCAATCACAAAAGGACAAATATTGTATTAGTCCGTTATTGTAAAAGTTAAGGAAAGGTTTATCTATTGAAGGAAATTTTCTTTGTTGGTTACCAGGGATGGGAGTGGAGGGGAGGGAAGGCTGTTAGATAGATAGAGATAAGTATTGATTTGGATGAAGAGAAGGGCAATGTACCAAATGTGAGTGACCAATATGGCACCATTGAGGAGGAAAAAAAACAGAGAGAGGTACATGGGAGGTACAGACAACATATACAAATCCTTTTGCACATACAGTACTGCATTGTCAGTGAAGGCAAACATAGGTATATGGATAGATAGATGGGTGGACAGGCTAAATAATTAGGTATGTCTATGAAATGGGGAGTGTATCCAAGTACATATATAGGGTTGGCAGACAATGGTCCTATAAGTTTATGTGAATGATCAGAATTCCCAGGTGTATAGTTGAGCTGTCAAGGGGCAAGATTGTGGTCACTGCTTGGTCACACTCAGCTACCTAGAAGGACAGCGTAGTTGAACCTATGGGCTTGGGACCATAGTCACAGGGGACATCAAGCCCAAGTGGTATAACATAGTATACAAAACATTGCTCTACCTCCTACTTTGGCGAGTAGCGACTGGGATCTTAAAAGCTAGCAAGCTGCCATCTAGATGCAACAATGGGTCTCTCCTCATCCAGAGCAAAGAAGAATGAAGAAAACCAAAATTCATGGAAACAATCAGTCCTAGCGACTGGTACACCATCTGATCTGCAGCCTATATGACTATGGGACCAGAAGAACTAGATGGTGCCTGGCTACCACTGTCATCCACTTGGAAGGGGATCTATGTAGGAGATCCTTGATAGGGAGGGAGAACAATGTGGAACAAAACTCAAAATCATTTGGCGAAAAAAAAATGGTGGGGACCAGGTTTGCTGGTCCGATAGAGCCTGGTGGAACCACTGAGACTATGGCCCCTAGCTGCCCTTCAGGTCTGGAATTGAACCCATGCCTGTGGTTTCCAGCCAAACAAAATACAGGTATATGAGTTGAACATTTACCTCAAGTAGATACATTCTTTGGAGAGAACAATCATGGGAGAAAGAAGGGCTGTTTATGCACAGGGAGACAGCTCAGGGGGCAGGAGTGTATGGAGGGATGAACACTGGGAAGAGGTAACTATGAGGAGGAAGTGGGAGAGGAGCTGCACTGTTGTAAACTGCGGTCAATGACATGAGACAAAGTATATGTGAACTGCTGTATGGAAAGTGAATTTGCTCTGTAAATCTTCACCCAAATCACAATAAAAAAATAAAATAAAATAAAAGAACTCAGTTTCTATGGGGAAGGAAGGAAGGAAGGAAGGAAGGAAGGAAGGAAATAGATAAATAGATAGATAGATAGATAGATAGATAGATAAATAAATGGAACTTAGGAACAACACATGAGCTAAGGGCTCTGAGTTTAAAAAAGAATTCCTTTTTTCTACAGGACAGGTCAATAGATAAGAAAGAAGGGACACCCATCCTGTGGAGATGGAGCCAGCTAAAAGGCAATGGGTTAAGGATTCAACAAAGGCACAGTCTGCCTATTTCAGAGGAAGAAACCAAGCTCTGGGAAGTTGTTACCACTGTCTCAAGTGTGCAAATATATTTCACATGGATTAGTCATTGTTTGGCAATGACAGAAAATGATTTTGTTCTGGCACATGTATTACTAATAAGCATATTTAAATGAAGGGAAAAAAGACAAGTGGAACTTAACATAAATTCTAGTCCACTAAAATGATCTCTGTCTACTTTATAAAGGAAGCCATACAAGTTACAGAAAAATCAAAAACCAAAGGGAGCTCTGGTGGTGTAGTGCCTAAGGCATCTGACTGCTAACCAGAAGGCTGGCGGTTCAAACCCACCCAGGCTTGGAATTGCTTCTCTGGTTTTTACAGATGCACAAAAATGCACAAGATCGTGACATGACCACCTGTGTTGTTAGTCTTCAAGTCTCAACCAAGATGGTGCCATCATCTCTCCTTTGACTAAATGCCCCAACTCCAGATGGTGCACAGATTCTGTGCTTCAGAGTCCCAACAGTCTACCCCCCAGCCAGCCCGTTTCTGGCTTTGTCATGGACCATGCAGACTTCCCCTGGCACAGTGCCCTCCAAGTTCCTCAAGTATCTGGCCAGCCAAGGATGAAAGTGCCAAGGTAACATGTTCCTTTGCTCCTGAACCATGCAGAGAGAAAACAGTATCATGGTACACAACACCTACATTCCACACTAAATGGCCCAGGAGGGAGTGCTGCTGTGCCAAAGGGGACGGCCATCCCACCAGCATTTATCTCCCTCCTGTCCTCACTCACATATGGCTGAACCAGATGAAGCTGCCTGTTTTTTTTTTTTTTTTAGGTCCAAGATAAATACTGGTAATTCCATCTGGTTCAGCCTAATATTCTTCTCACTCAAAGGTACAAAAATCAGAATTGGGGCAGGGTGTGGTGGCTGATATCCATGTTCCTGAATCATTACTGTGAGGGTGATGCCATTTCTCCAATACTTGGGACCCTGGGGACTTAGGTCACATCCCTCTCAGGATTTGCCCCAGGCGAAAAAGGAATAAACTCTGGGACAGAACAAAGGGGGACATTGGCATCAGGGGGGTTGAATTGCTACTAAGATTGGGGCAGGTTGGGAATCACATTGCTAACAAGTTTTCCAGAAGAACAATGACTTTTTTTTTTTTTGCAAAATCCTATTTAAGAAGCAAACAATCTCACCTTGTGGACCGAGACCCTATTTCCTGACACAGGGCTCATCCCCATACGGAGTTCAGCTATTGCTTTCCATTGAGATGTCTCTTTTCCCTCCTCCTTAGTCCTTTAATTTCTATCTCCTGCTTGTCTATGTGCTTTGCACAGATCATCTATTCAGTACCCATCACCTTCTTTCTTTCTGCTTGACTTTGACTGCTCTGTGCACTTTGCTCACAAGTGGGTCCATGATCTAGAGGCATGAGCAGACACGTGGAATTCTACTGGAACCAGTGAGCACATGCCGTAAGATAAGAACGGGTGTGAACCAGTGGTGACTAGTGAGTGGGTGGGTGTTTGGCCATGTTTTACCGAACAAACCAAGTGTTCTAAGTAAGCGCTCATTAGGCTCAACTTGGGAAGAGTCTTCTAGCAGAATAAGGATGGAGCCTGGGGTTCCATCACGGTTCTGAGCAGAATAACTACTGAGCGCACAGGGTCATGCTCTAGAATGCTGTTCAGTGCCATGGAGTCCATGCTCAGGACCAGAATAGGGGCCAGCAAATTCCAACCGGCAGGCCAAACCCAGACTGCTGCCTGTTTCCGTACTAGAGTTCTATTGGAATACAGCCACACCCATTTATTTATATATTGCCTAGGGCTGATTTCAATGAGTTCTGGTGGTGTTGTGGTTAAAGCGTTCAGCTGCAGACAAAAACGCTGGTGCTTCAAACTCACCAGCAGCTCCACAGGAACAAGACAGGGCAGCCTGCTTATGTAAAGACCGACTGCCTTGGAAACCCTGCGGATTGATTCTACTCTGCCCTACAGGGTTGCTATGAGTCAGCAGTGACTCAGTGGCAGTGGCTAGTGGGCAGTTGGTATGGCTGTTTTCCTGTTAGAACAGCAGAGCTGGGTAGTTTCGACAGAAACCCGCAAAGCCTAAAAGATTTACTAACTGGCCCTCTATAGAAAATATCTGTTGACCGCTGTTCTAGAACATTCAGTGCAAAAGGAGAAAGCTCTAAAATACTCTGGAAGAAAAGTGACTCTTCATATTGACCACAAACTCAACTTGTGTTATTTTTTTTTGCTAAATTTTCTCCTTTATTATTTATTCAGTCAACAAATACGTATTTTTCCCTCTATTATGCTCCAAGTTCTATGCAAGGCCTTTGGTTTAAAATAATATTTTAAGAGTCTGAGGCTCTTAACCTCATTGAGAATCATGTTTCGATGAAACAAGAATTGAGTAAGTAATTACTCAACCACAAAGAATATTATAGGTAGAGAAGGAAGGGGCTTAGACTGGGGGATGAAGGGCTCAGACTGGGGGTTGAGGGGCTAAGGGCTCTGACAGAAGCTGACAGGGGAAGGTGAGGGTATGAACATTTCAGGCTGAGGGAAAGGCCTGTGTAAATGGCAGTGCCAGGCCTGAGCCTCTGATCACTGCAGCCAGGAAGGATGAGGTGGACAGAGAGAGGTGGAGAGTATGACCCGGGCTGGGACTGCAGAGCTGGGCAGGCCAGACTAGCTGGGTCTGTAGACAATGTTGAGCATTTGGCCTCTTTCCTAAGAACATCCTGACACCATGAAAATCCTCTCATGGGTTAAGGGATAGGGAAGGTGAGGGAACAGTTGTCTCAGATTTGAATTTGAAATGATCATTCTGGAAGATGATGCAGAACGGACTGAGGAGGTGGAGGAAGCGATGGGGCAGCTAGATGGGAACCCATTGCAGTGGTTCAGGGGAGAGGCTGTGATGGCTTGCATGACGGCAGGGATTCTCTTTGTGGAATAATGGTGTGATGGTTAATGCTAGGTGTCAACTTAGCTGACTCCGATTTTCAGTGCTTGGGCAGAGATCGGACTGATTATTCTTCCACAATGTAATATAATGTAATCATCTTCTACGGAGTGATCTTATGGGATCAGCCAATCAGTTGAAAGGGAAATTTCTTTTGGGGCATGGCCTGCCTTCAGTATATAAATGGATATCCTGGCAAGTCTTGCAAGGCTTGCTCTCTCTCTTAACCCTGCACTCTTCCAGTCAGCGGCTTCTGGCTCTTAGGATGTACAACCGCAGAGCTCCCCAGCCTGTCGCCTGATCCACTGATTATGGATTCACCAGACCCTGCACCCTGTGAGCCAGCAGAGCTTCCCAGCCTGTCACCTGACTGGCAGCTTTTGAATTTGTCAGCCCTTGAACCTTACCTGCCACCTGACCCACAGATTTGGGTCTTACCAGCCCCCACAACTGCACGAGCCATTTCCTTGAAGAACATAAATGTCCTCTCTCTTTCTGTAAACATACAGACACCTCACTGGTTTTGCTCTTCTAGAGAACCCAGACAAAAACAAATGGTGAGGAAAACTGCTGTTTACCCTTAACATTTGGTTCTACTTTATCTATTTTGTTTGTTCTGTTCATTTTCTCTGTTGGAACCAGAGGTTGACAGTAACTGGTCTTGGTTACAGCTGTAGCTGGTTCTGGCCCTGGACCAACCATGCCCTCCTTTTGCTCTTTGCAAAATGGCATTAATAACATGTGACCTACCTTCTTCATGGGCACCAGGCTCAATAATGGATATGAGCATTCTGTATTGAGCAGTGAGTCCTATGTGAACCCCAGGTCTCAGAGAATTAAAACAAAAGGATAAACACTCAATACCAAGTAAATGAAACAGAGGTAGTTCATCTCTGGAAATTCAGGAGGCAATTCTAACTCCCGAGGGCCTGGCATCACTGTTATGAATACCAATGATTAATTATAACTTGCAGGTGCTGAGAAAGTATGGCTGGCCCTGGCATTCTCCTGAATGTAACATTGTAGGCTGGCTGAAGCTTGTGAAAATGAACACATTCATAAAGGGGATTTGAGATGCTCCATCCTCAGGCAGAATTCTTGGATACTCTCAGAATTAGTCCCTCCCTGGGTACCCACCATGCTCCTGACCTGTTATTTCTCACTCAGGAGTTCACAGTGTGTAGGCAGCCCTGTGGAGCATCCTGGTCTCTTCCATACTTAGTAGACCTGTAGGCTTTTGCACAACTGCTCCTGCTCTGGTCTCCCAGTGACTGATGACCCACGTGTTGGATCTAGCCCTCTGATACACACAGAAGAGGTCGTTTGTTCATGTAAATGTTAAAAATTAGTTTGCCACCATCTTAAAAGCAAACTTGTTAAATAAGATTCCAGATGTACAGACTTCCCTAAAACAAAATCAGAAGGTGCTGACTGCAGTCTGGTTGCTCCTACCTGTGGCAATACACTAAAATAGCTTACTTCGCTGTTTTCGTCATTAGCGGCCGTCCATCAGCCCCAACTCATGAGCCAACACGTGTCAGAATGAGATGCAGCCTGGTCCTGTACTCCCTATGATTGGTTACTCCCTATTGTGCTCTAGTTCTTTGGGTCCCTAGAGGAAAGCCAAACCAGTTGCTCTGGTGTCAATTCCAATCATGGCGACCCTTTGGGTATCAGAGTGGAACTCTGCTCCAGAGGCTGTATTTTAAAAAATAGATTTCCAGGCCTTTCTTCCTAGATGCCTGTGGATGGATGTGAACCCACAACGTTTTGCTTAGCAGCCAAGCATGTTAACCATCTGCCCCACCCAGGGACTCCTGCCGGTCCCTGCCACTCCATTTTCTCTCCGGAACTACATTGAGAGAGTCCTTTTGTATCTGTGCGTGGCATGGGGTTTGCTTCTAGACCTGCCTTCATTTGCAGAAGCGAAGTCACAAGTGTTTGGATTTATACCTGTGGCTTGTGGTTCCAGACCACTTCCCATCCCTTCCTATTCTGGAATGTGCAAACCTTTCACAGCAGTTTGGATTGGAGATGACGCCCTCTCTTTCCTGAATACCTCATCATTTTGCAAGAAAAACTGCCCTAGTGCTACTGAAAGAGAGCAAATAACCATCAAAGTAATCCCAGATGTGACAGGCTTGCAAGTAGATCAATCTGCTGCGCTAATTAATGCTGTGAAATTGCACACTGTCATGCATTTTCCGACCAGCTCTGTCAAGAAAGTGGTTTAAGAGAAAGTCAACTTTCCAGAGGTAATTCCGGGTGGCCTGACCTTAATTAGCATATTAATAAGGGGCCATTGTTTCCCATGGATTGATGCCTGTTTTTGCACACTGACTAGGAGCACTTTACAAACCCGAGTTTGAAAAGAGAAGGTAAGACGTGGAGACTCTTTAATTTCTGTCTTCCCTATTTGTGTTCCACGCAGCTTGCCAATGAACTCTCCGGCGGGTTTCATTAACCTTCGCTTCTCATTACTGCGTTAGCAGGTAGCACCCTCTGGCTTAAGTTTCCTTTAGCATGTCTTTCATAACTTTGCACTTTTTAAAAAGATTCCAAATTGAAAATAAGATATTAACCTCAGGATATTTTTTTCTCTGCAGATTCCTTCCATATTCTTAAACCCTTCTAAGCCTAAATCAGTTCAGTAACTTCTGATGCAAATCACTCAACCCAAGGATTGAATGGGCTCCAATTTGGGACCAATTGCTTGTACTGCTCCAATATGTTCTTCACACTGTTTGTGCTCAGCCTACACCCTCAATCTGCCACTGGTTTGGACTGAGCAGGCGAGGACCTGGGAACAGTGGTCCATTCACTTAGCCCTCAAGTTTAGCCTTGACCGGCTTAGCACCAACTCGGATCCCACGCAAGCTCTACCTGTCCCTTCTTCACGCAGTTTCTCATTCACCTACCTCTTCCCTTCCCCACTACACTTCTTTCCTTCTCCTGTTTTTGTCACAACTTTGCATAAATGACATGATGTTTTATGAAAACCACTGTCCCTCCATCAATTGCTTTGTTTAGTAATTTAAGTCTTATCTTCCTTGGTGTTAATGAAAAATATGGTGAATTTTACTCTTGTTTTATTTTTCTAAGAAGTAAATTGTGAAGCAGTGATTTACCATGCTCTGATAACTCAATTCCTTCTGCTTTTCACAGACCCAGGAACAAAGATGACTTCTGATGCTCTATCACTGGGAAAGACTCATTGACTATGGCTGCATCTGGTTCCCTGGCTTCTAGGTCATTGCTTCTCAGACATGGAAACAGGAATGCTACCTCTGCCAGGCCATGGACCACTGGGGGATGAAGGCCAACACAGGGAATGTCAAAGAGAATCCAAGATGCCAAGCCTGGATACCCAAGCCGCCAACACGTTTTTGGAGAACAGGGTTATTACATTCGTAGGTCAACCCTGGCCATCACCATTGCGGTCGAGAGAGACACAACAAGAGGTAGGAAAGGACCGTCACCGTGAAGGATGTTGGCCTCAGGAGCACATATCCATCCTTCACCCTTTTCAATCATCCAGGTGAAAGCTGGAGAGTGAAACAGGAAGGCAGAAGCGATGTGTTCAAACTGTGATGCTGGTGACTACTGTACATTTTACCCCAAAAGAATGAACACATCAGTCTTAGAAGAAACAACCAGAATGTTGTTCCTTAGAAGCAAGAATGGAGAGAGTTTGGCTCACTTACTTCGGAAACATCATCAGGAAAGATAGCACTAGAAAGGGACACCGTGGTTGGTAAAACGGATGGCCAACAACAGCAAGGGAAAGCCTGCAGGAGATGGAGCCACAGGAGAGGCAGAGCAATGGCCTGGCGCATACCCATGACTGGGAAGAGGGCGCAGGACCAGGTATCATTCCGTAGACAATAAAATGGCCTCGAAGCAGAGCCAACACAATGGCAACTAACAACAGTCCATCTTCGAAACCTTGCTTAGACATCTTGTTGTCTGCAGGCCTCCTTATGTGTATATGTCTCCGTGTGTCTTAAGGAACAATGTCGTGGTATGTTTCTTGGGGGGTGTGTGTGTCTCTGTGAGCTCTTCACAGGCAGTGACAAGGCCTTACCTGTCTCTGACTTTCTAGCACAGGGCCTGGGACAACGATCTGTGTTTCACAAGATGTGTGTGGTATTCTCCTAAGATCCTAGGAGTGAGCTCAAGAGAGAGGTGGCACCATCGCCTAATCCATGACAGAGAAAACTGCTAGTACCCCAGGTCCCGAGGCCCAGATGCTTGTTTCCAGCAGCCACTCCCAAGGTCCATAAGGCCAACAACACTGTTCACCAAGGAAATGACTCCTCGATTTACAGGAGGCCATGCGGGGCGGGGGCATTGTGCAGCAAACTCACCGAGGCCCAGAAATGCCTCTGAGCAGCCTTGCCAGTGCCATATTAGGCCTCGTTTCAGGCTATCCTACCATGCTCACACCACAGGGGGAGACCAGTGACGTGTTTTAAATCTATGGAGCCAGAAGATTTCATTGGACTCTTCCATTCAAATCAAACCTTAAAGGTTCTCCTTGTGAAACTCTGTGTGAATTCCAACCTCACTGCTTTTAAAAGATGAGACATACATGATTCAAACTTAACAACAGGAATAACTTTTCATCAGCAACTGAAGGGCAGACACCCTCCAAACGCTAGAGTTCACCCTAAAGCTACAAGAAACGGAGGGATTTCATTTAGAACTTGGTAACAACAAAGATAATGAAGAGGAGCTGGGCCAGTGTCCCCAGACAACATCCAGCCAGGGCTTCCTGCTTGTGAGAGGGTGGCTCTGTGTCACTAGTCCTTTGTTTACAACAGCAGCAGTAGCAGCAGCTGAAATGGATTCAATACTTGGTGTCTCCATTGCCTGCGCTGCTGTAATTGAAATATGACAAGTGGGGGGCTTTTACAGACAGAAATGGATTTTCTCACAGCTCGAGAGGCTAAAGTTTGAACTGAGGGTGCCGACTCCAGGAGCAGGCTCTCCGTCTGTTGGTTCTGGGGGAAAGTCCTTGGCTCTTTGGAGCTTCCACTCCTGGAAAGTCTTCACATAGGACTCAGCAGCTCTCTTGTTCTGTCTCTGCCTGCTCGCTTGCTTGTTTAATCTCTTTTATATCTCAAAAGAGACTGATGTAAGACACAATCTACACTAATACTGTCACATTACCATCACAAAGACAACTCATTCCCAAATAGGATTATAACCACAGGTATATTTTAAAAAGACAAAAACAAAACCCAAACCCATTGTCATTGGGCTGACTGGCTAATAGTGAACCTAGAGGACACAGCAGAACTGCCCCAGAGGGTTTCCAAGGCTATAAATCTTTACAGAAGTGAAGCCTAAACCAACCCACTGTCCTAAGGTGCATTTGGATTCACAGAGCCCTAGAAAGCAGAGTGGAACTGCCCTATAGATTTTCCAAAGCTTGCAATCTTTACAGAAGCAAAATGCCTCATCTTTCACCCAAGGAGTGGCTGATGGATTCCAAACTGTTTACCTTCCAGTTAGCAGCCAAATGTTTAACTGCTGCGCTACTGGGGCTCTTTACCACAGGTATAGGGGTGATGATGCACAACACGTATTTTTGGGGTCCACAATTCAAACCATAACACTGGATATGGTTTGTACTGCTTAAGTAGAGGGTAAAAAAAAAAAAATGAGGGAAAACCTCACTGAGATAGGTGGATATAGTAGTCACAACGGGCGCTCTGAAGGCATACTGCCTAAGGCATGTGACTGCTAACCTGAAGGCTGGTGGTTCAAACCCACCAGCCACTCCCTTGGAAGGAAGACTGGGTAATCTCCTTTCATAGAGATACCGCCTCAGAAACCCAAGGAGGGGTCTCTATGAGTTCAACTGACTCAATGGCAGTGATTTTTTTTTTTTTTTTGAAATTAGTCGTGGGCTGAAAACATACCAATGATCATGGAGATGTTCTGATGCAGAGTTTGCAACATACACGGTGTTTCATTTATTGACCCAAAAAGAATCCGTACCGCCTCCCCCCCAGGAAAAAAATATTAATATTTCACAAGGCAGAATTTGCTCACAGGTAAGCGCCTGGAGGTCTGTTCTGTCAGTACTATTCTGTCAGACAAGATCTAGCACAACTTGGTCCTCCAGAGAAAGGCGGCCGAGGTTTCATAGGAAATAATTACTGTATGCACAAGGGGGTGGAACCATGCATCCCCACAGCTTCAAGGTCTGTGGTATTACTCTGGATTTGCTTCTTTGCCCCTGGCACAAGGCAGCTATTGCATCCAAGTTTATGGTAATAAACTCACCTTTGGATCAATAAATTCCACACACACATTAGTGACCAGCACTATGAATGAGAGCTTCCAAGGAAGGACCTGCCTTGGATATGGTGGAGTGCTGCTAAGATGCCATCCTTACTTTCCAGGTATGAGGTTAGGAAGAGGGACAGTAACAGTTCCAATCCACTCCACACAATGGAAGGCTGCTCTCATGCTGGGCACTCCTGCATTCTTTAACTCTCTTACTCCCCACCATCACTGAGGAACGTTGCCAGGGTTGACCACTTTGTGGTGGCAGGCAGACAATCGAGAGGGGAACTTACCCAAAGTCATTTAGGATGGAGTCAGAATGCAAACTCCATCCTCCCCAATGCCCAAGTCCTTTCCAAGACACATCACACTGCTTAGAGCACAGGCTGAAGAGAAACAAGAAGATGTCTATAAACCCCCAGGAAGATGGTGGCAAGGGCAGTTCAGTGGTACAATTCTTGCCTTCATGTGGGAGACCCGGGTACAATTCCTGGCCAACACACCTCACGCGTGGCCATGACTCACCCATCAGAGGAGGCCTGCACATGGTCAGGATGCTGGACAGGTTTCAGCAGAGCTTCCAGACTAAGATGGACCAGGGAGGAACGCTTGGCGATCTACTTCCAAAAAATAGTCAATGAAAACCCTATGGATCACAACAGTGTGATTCTCAATCAATCAGGGGGATCATGGAGTCAACCAATCAGGAGGATCGTGGAGTCAACCAATCAGGGGGACAGTGGAGTCAACCAATCAGGGGGATTATACAGGACTCCACTCCATGCAACATGGGGTCAAGAGTCAGGGACTGTCTCACAGTCAGCTAACACCAACAACAGGCTGTAAGACACCTGTCCGCAAACCCCATGCTCAATACAGTGTCCCAAAGCCCT
Source organism: Orycteropus afer afer (assembly GCF_000298275.1). Lineage (NCBI taxonomy): Eukaryota > Metazoa > Chordata > Mammalia > Tubulidentata > Orycteropodidae > Orycteropus > Orycteropus afer. The sequence continues at coordinate 7,700,929 of NW_006921644.1, read as the reverse complement.
TAGAGTGAGGGTGTGTGGTCCATGGAATTTGGAATCAAAAGTCAACACGTAAAGTGAAAAGTCTGGTACATCTCCCCTTAACATCAGTGAAATCACCCCAAAGCACAGAGCAGAATCCTCTCTCAAGTAGTCCATACAACCCTCTTTCTCTAGCTGGGACAGATGGCTGACCTTCAGGTGAGCCCTAGATGCAGTCATGCACTGACCCTTATAGGGTGGCAATGAACATACAGACGACGTCTCTGAACACTGGAATTCCGTTCCACTGTGTGTGTGTGTGTGTGAGAGAGAGAGAGAGAGAGAGAGAGATTCTCTCTCACAAGAGCAGTAGGTGTTCAGGCCCCATCTCTCTTACCCAAGGCAAGTGCATGCCGAGACAGAGGGCACAGGACCACCCACCACCCGCAAAACTGAAACGGTCCCCTCTCCCTCCTTTTTGCCAAGCACATATTTGCTTTTGCGTAAAGAAAATGTGCTCTTGATGTAACTACAGCCTGGTGACTTGGAGGCGTGGTTGGATTTCCTGCCTGTTAGGAAGGAAAGATAACATCCATGGAACACAAACGTGGCTGCAAAGGGCCACGTGGAAGGTGGAGCTCATCCATGGACTCAAGTCTCCTACCCATTTAGAAGCAGCTGTGTGGTTTCAGCAAATGGAAATCCTTTCAACCAACTGGGCAGCTAGGCACACCAACGTGCAAGCTCAGGGAACGTTCTTCCCCAATGGGGTACACAGATCGTATTTCACAAACTACCATGCTCCCCACCACAAGAAGGGCTTCAGTCCTGCAGGCCAGCTGACCCAACTTTACATTTCATCCCAGCAAACCAGACACCCTGGAGTCTACTCACCCTGGAGTCAGTTCCTACTCACGGCATCCCTATGTGTGTCAGAGCAGAAATGTACCCCACAGGGTTTTCAAAGGCTGATTTGCAGAAGCAGATCCAGCTCTTTAGCTCCAAGGCCCATGCTATTCATTTGGACTTTGCTTCTAAGTTGCCTCTGGGTCGACTTGAACCTAAGACCTTCTGGTCAGCAGCCAAGCACATTAACCTTCTGTGTCACCTATGGACTCCTGGTTTACAGAATTACTTAACTCTTATCGTCAGTCTTGTTTTTAATACCAAATTATTTTGTTATTTCTCCTGTACATTACTCTCATCAACTGTTACCCATTAAGACATACTGGAAAGAATAAAAAAAAATTCACATTTTTGTGAATCATTACCCCATTTGGCAGATAATTGGTTAAAACAAAGAAGAAGAATGGGATAGAGAGCAGATGACAGATATTCAGTTTCCCAAAATGTGGTGGGGGTGAACAAAACTTTATTAAAAATGAATAATACTAGACACAGCATGCATAGCTCATTACACGCGGGCATATTTTTGATTAGGGCAATACTAGACAACAGCTCTTCAAATGAGATTTGACAGCAGGTAAATTACACAGCATAAGGGCTTACATTGATCTACCGAACAACAATGTCTTGATCATAAATAGGATTTCTGTGCTGGAAAATACATTCTATCAATTAACGAAACAGACAAATGAACTGAAAACATCATATTGCACCACAGTTTTAAGTAGCTTACCTGAGCAATGGAATATGGGAGGTAAGTCACACAGAAAACCCTGTACACGCTCAGGAAGCCAAGATTTGTTTATTCAGAACAGCTCATATTTCAAGTGACTGTTCTTCCTTAGCCAATTCCAGACGCTACTGCTTAACAACATCAACTGAGATAATGGATAAATAACGCAACTGTAATTCATTACAGACTATGTCTCCTGCGTTCTCTGTCGGTGGTATCAAGAGCGCCAGACGTCCTATGTTGGCAAGGTCCTGGGCAGGGCTTCCGGTGGCAGTGCCCACCCAGGACTCTTACAAATCCCACGGAAGGTCTTCCATGGACTGGGGCCCGGCCACTTTGGGTTGATAACTTCTAAAACTGGCAGCCTCCCTCTTTTTTGAAGTGCCCTTTTGTTTCACATGCGAGCCACAGTGGCACAACAGTGAAGTGCTCAGCTTCTAAGGTTTGGAAGGTTCAAACCCATCCAGTAGCTCTGTGGGAGCAAGGCCTGCTGACAGGTTTCCGTAGGCGTTCCATCCTAGGAAACCTTTGGGGCAGCACTCCTCTGCTACGTGGGTCATGATGCGTCAGAATTGCCTCGATGGCACCCAAAGACAGTACTGCTTTACTTCTCCACTGCCACCTGTCCATTGAAGGAGCCCTGGTGGCAGAGCTGCTAAAGCAGCTTGGGTGCTAACTGAAAGGTCAGTGGTTCGAACCCACCAGTCGCTCCACTGGAAGAAGGTGTGAAAGTCAGTTTTGTAAAGATTTATAACCTTGGAAACCCAGTAAGACAGTTCTACTCTGTCCTATAGGATCACTATGAGTCGAGAAGTGGGTCTATCAGTTTGTCTCACTATGGTGGCCTGTGTGTTGCTATGATCCTAGAAGCTAGGCTACCAGGGTTTCAAAACCCTGCTGCGATGTGAGACAGCCATGGTGGACACTTTCAGTGGGGCTTCCAGACTAAGACAGACTAGCAAGAAAGACCTCGTGGTCAACTTCTGAAAATCACCCACCAAAAGCCCCATGGATCACAACAGGACGCTGTCTGACACAGGGCTGAAAGAGGAGCCCTGAGGGGAAAGGCACTTGACACACACAGTGGTCGGCATGCCAACGATCACAAAGACACCGCATGACCCTGCAACATTCCGTTCTGATGCCACCATGAGTCAGAGCCAACGTGAAGGGAATTAGGAAACAGCAATTGCTTTCCTGGGTTATTGGTGTTGCCTAACCTCCCTGAAAAAGCTGTTGGTGGGTTTCTGACCAGCTGAAAGTTGGAGGCAGTGATCTTATGAAAAATGGCTACGATTTGTCAGGCGGCCCGTGGAGAAGGCTACAGGTATCCTGCTGGATATCAATATTTGCATTAGTTGCGTGTGCACTTTCAGAAATAACTGCTCTCAAAAATCTTAGGTCTCCAACACATCTGTCAAAACAGCAACAGCTGTGACATCTGCCATCTCTCAGCAGTCAAACCTCCCCTTTAAGAAGAGGCTGTCATTTATTCAATGTTGTCAACTACACAGAAGTAAATGGGTCAGGAGTGATACCGGTAACTGCATATAACAGTTTGTAAACCCACAAGTATGAGCACGGCATGCACTTGTCTGTAGCCCGAATACGGATCCTTTTGGGTACTGAGTATTCCAGCCGAGGCACTACTGGAGACTCCCAAAACCAAAACATCTACTGCCAGAGTCAATTCCAACACACAGTGACCCGCGTCAGGATCTCTGAGGCTATAAATCTTTGCGGAAGTAGGTTGCCCCATCTTCCTTCCGCAGAGTGGCTGATGGGTCTGAACTGCTGACCTTCTGGCTAGCAGCCAAATGCCTTATCCATTACACTACCAGAGGCTCTGGAGGCAAGCCCTGGGATAATGTGCACTTTGTGGTGGGCTTTGGGATGCCAGGCTCTAAGGCCGGGTAACGTGGCTAGTGGTGCCCAGGCTGGCATTTGAGTGCCCATTTCCTGAGGTCAAGCCCACAGCCTTCCTCAAGGACACAAGCTGCTGTCTTAATTGCTGCTGGATTTTGCATGGAAATTTGCAGTGGTGGTTTGGAAGCACGAGAGAAGTGGTGCAGGCTTTGTTTTGGTTTTCCTTTATCTCATGACTTGACATGCTCAATGTCTGTTAGTTTCAACTCCTGAGCAGGCCTTTCCCTCCCCTACACGTGACAGTGTCCTGCTCCTCTTTGGGCCATGCCCTCTCCCCCTCCATCCGGTGCTACTGACAGTCAGACACGATTCTAAACCTTCAATGGTGCCCAGGACCTGGACTCACGACCCAAACAAAGCCACTCAGCAGTCTCTAATGGGAAAGAGCATCACCAGCAAACAGCTCTCGGATGAACATGGGTGGGCAGCAGAGACACATCCTCTGGCTCTGCCTGAAAGAACTTCCAAGAGTTCCCTAGGGCTGACCTCGTTCCTGTCTTTCCTAAGACCAACTAGTGTGAGAACACAGCCAATCATCGTCTGAGGATCCTCTTATTGTTTCCATGGGCCAGTTTCTGCACCTCCTTCCATCAGACCCTTAGCTGATGGTTGTGAGTAGAACTGTGCTCCCCACAAAGTATGAAGTCTGCCCTAACCCTTGGTACAATGAATGTGTCCTCCCATGGGGACAGCACCTTTGCTGGTGTAACTAAGCTGAGAGATTACTGGATTAGGGTGGGCTCTAACCCAAGAACTAGTATCCTTATGTGAAGGACAAATTTGGGCACAGAGACATAGAGGAGGCACACAAACAAGAGGAAGCCATGGGAGGTGGACTCAGAGGTGGAAGGGACGTGCCTAAGAACCAGGGAACACTGACGCTTACCAGAAGCCACCAGGAGCGAGGATAGGGGCATAGGACAGAGTCTCCCTCCCAGCTCCTGGAAGGAACCAGTCCTGCCAAAACTCTGGGCTCCAGAATGATGAGAGAATAAATTTCGGTTTTGAAGCCACCAATATGCGATACTGTGTTACAGCCAAAACACAAAACCAATCTCAATGCCATAGAGTTGATCCCAACTCGTAATGACCCTAGAGGAGAGAGTAGAACCGCCCTGTAGGGTTCTCATGGCTGGGAATCTTTATAAAAGCAGACTGCCACAACTTTCTTTCAAGGAGCAGGTAGTGAGTTAGAACTGCTTGCCTTTTGGTTAGCAGCCAACTGCACTGTCTCACATGACAACGTGACTCTGAATCACTGGAAACTTGGTGGAAGAGAACCACATGGGAAGTGAAGTGCCTCCCACTCAAACTCACCAAGCTCATCAGCATCTGGCCACACTGGACAGCCCTGGGAGAGGTGTGGCTGTGGGACGGGTGGCAGAACTCACCGAAAGGAACTTAGAATATGAGAGTGTCAGCCAGCCAATAGGAACAAAGAGGGCACATATCATTTCCCAAGATTCTTCCTTTATTGGGAAGAAGCATACACATTTGTCCAAGCTGAGGAAGTAGGATGGGAAGCAAAGAACCTGTGTGTTCACTAGAGTGCAGGTCTTGGTGACGGACTGGGTTCAACCCCTAGAGCCATCCTTCACTCCCTCTGTGGCCAGTACAACTCACTTCATCTCAATGGACTCTGTAAAATTAGGGACTATATGCAAAAACAATGTTTACATAAGTACATTGTGAATGTGTGTGTATACACATTATGTCCACACACATATTCAGTGTCTGTGCCGTGGGGAATTTCCTGACGATACCCTTGGGAAGACAGAATAAAATACTCCCGGGGAAAGAACAGGGTTAAAGACAAAATATTTCTCTATATTCCCGTGTGTGTCTGTGCTGTGCTGTGCACATAAACACAGCATTTTTTTTTTTTTTTAAACAAGTCTCCGTGCTGCAATGCCACCTCATTTCACATTTGGGGAGAGACATCCTGATAAGAGACTCGACTTGCTCCAAGTCACACAGAAGGTCACAGAGAGATGGGGCCAGGCAGCCGAGACAGCAGATGAATTTTAAGCTCTACTGGTTCCTATGACAAATAGGAATTTGAGACACAGTCAAGGATCTACCTAATAGCACCAGGAAGTCACAGACATGACAGTGTCCCGGGGAAAGGAAGAGAGACACCTGAGGAAGCCAGAGACAAAGGAGGTCTGTGTAGGAGACCGGAAGAAGGGAGGCGTGGCCACAGCTGGCTCTGTCCTGGCAGAGGGCAGCCCATCAGCCCAGAGATTTGGTGACAGCAGGCTGTTTCCGAAATCCTCTGGCTAGTGAGCTGCGTGGAAAGCTGATGCCTGGAAGCAAACACTTTGGAAGGCAAGAACCTCAACTTCAAGGTCAAGGAAGAAGCATGGTTCTTTTGGAGAACAAGGCCACCTCCATGAAGGCAGGGCAACTGTGTGCATCCATGACCAAGATCACTGCACAGCACACAGCAGGTGGTGAGGGCTGATTTCTGAAGGACTGAAGGGGAGACATAGGGCTAACAGAGAGGGGAGCTGAGTGAGCCCAGGACTAGACATGGAACCTAGGAAGACACATGCAAGGAGTAGTAGGAGGGGGGCACCCTCTGTGGAGGAGTGATTTGGGCTCGGCTGAGAAGTGTGGGACCACCTTCCTTTCAATACGAACCTACATATGACTGTCCTCGCTGCCCTTTCTCTATGTGTGCGTGTACAAGTATATATCCACACTGTATGTATACTCAGACCACATACCCCCTAAAACCAAACCCACTGCTGTGGAGTCATAGTGACCCCACAGGACCAAGTAGAACTGCTTACAGGGTTTCTAAGGCTGTAAATTTTTATGGAAGCAGACTGCCTCATCTTTCTCCTGCTAAGCAGCTGGTGAATTTGCAGCTGATCATTTTAACCACTGTGCCACCAGGATGCCTCACACACATCATATATGTGTGTGTGTGTGTATACACATGATATGTGTGTGTGTATGTGTGTGTATGCACATATATATACATGATGTGTGTATATACATATATACACACGGGAGCTCTGATGGCATAGTGCCTAAGGCATTTGACTGCTAACCAGAAGACTGGCAGTTCAAACCCACCAGCCACTCCTCAGAAGGAAGGTTGGGAAATCTACTTCTGTAGTGATGCTGCCTTGGTAAGCCAAGGAGGGGTCACTATGAGTCAGATCTGACTCAACGGCAGTGAGTTTATAAATATATATATATATGTATTTATCTACCTGATGTTTTAAAATCTTTAGTATTTCTGTGATTCATTTCCTGTTTCTTAACCAACAATCACAGAAACTCATTTACCTCATCAAAAACACAATTACTCCGCATCTCAGACTGCCATTTATCTGACAGCCTTCTAATTTCTTCACTTTTACCTAATTTGACAGGGGATATTACAGACATAACTAGTCTTTCAAAATGACTTTCACAAGGTTAGTGCACTTGTTAATTGACCCTCCGTGATGGAAATTTATGAAGCATATTAATTTCATCTGTCACTCTCAACACAAAGTAAATGTGGAAAATAGTCTAGTTTTCATGAGGGACCTTGTAAAAGAAATATGTCAGAATCCTTAATTAATATATGCATATTCTTTCAACCACCGATAGTCTGCAGGACTTCCAGGTGCCCCCCCCCCCAATCAGAATCGCCATCTCCCTTTCATGAATGTTGTGTTATTCCTCTATTATGAGGGAGAGACACCTTCAATGAGGGTTACTTTGCCAGGGACATAAATCACCGCCTCAAAGATGAAGAGGCCATTTGCATGGAAGACATTTTGGAACCCACAAAGGCACAGTTTTTAAAAAGTCCCAGGGGAGCAGTAGCAAGAGACAATTCTTCCTTTCTAGAAGGCTGGATCAAGTGCATGCTGGTTCTTTCATACCCTTTGTACTGAGAGTAGTACAAGGTGGTACAAACAGTTAGTGTGCTTGGCTGCTAATCAAAAAGGCAGATGTTTGAGTCCACCCCAAGGCATTTTGGAAGAGAGGCCTGGTGACCTACTTTGGAAAAATCAGCCACTGGAAACTCTACAGGGCACATTTCTACTCTGACACACATGGGGTCACCGTGAGTTGGAACCGCCTTGATGACAAATGGTTTGGTTTAGTGTCAGTACCATAAAGAGCGAAATGCAACCTGCCATCTGCCCACTGTGATGGAGTAAATTACCTGGTACGGCTTTTCTAGCCATAGGTCTTTGTAAACTCCATGGTGGAATTGGCTGTGAGCAACTGAGTAGGTCCTGATTGCTAAAGTTATCCACCTGGGGTACTTCTGTTAGGAGCAGCACAGAATAATTTTATGGGAAGTTCTTTCTCTCTCTGGCATGTAGAATTCTGATCCTGGGATTGGTTAGTGGTCACTCTGCCAGGCTCAAAAGGAGTCTTTCTAGAGGCAGAAGTCTCTCTGACTGCTGGCTGAGAAAGACGTGCTCCTGAGGGACACGTGCTGCTGAGAGAGACACACCTAGAGACAAGCACTGCTGAGAAACACCAAGAGACACACACTGCTGGGAGAGAGACTGTTGGCTGAGAGACGGCGGGCTGAGAGAGACTGAGCATTGTTCCAGAACTTGAATTGTAGCCTGGTGCTAGCCTAATAAACCCCATAATCTGTGAGTCCTGTGTGGGAACTCCCAGGGAATCCCGATTCCAGGAAAAACTGCAAGCATCATCTCTAGCTCCCTCCCTTTCACTCAACTTACCCACTTAGCCAGCTACCAGGTGTCATCCATCCATCTCCTTCCCGAGTTTCCAATCAAACCTTGTTCTCCTAGTCTCTAATCTTGCCCACCACCCTTTCTGTAGCAAATTATTGAACCCAGCAGAGAGGTGGTGGGTGCTGTGGGAGGAATGGTTGGTGTCAGGGTTGATGAAAAGGCTGAAGGGAGGCAGCATGTCTGTCCTCACAGGAATAGGCCTTGGGCTATTAATAGTGATTTTCTCTCCCTCTTGTAGGGTTAGAGGAGGTCAGAAGATGTGGCCTCCCTGCCCCTTCAGCACCCCCTTAAAGAAAGCAAAGCGGTAACTGCAGAGGCTGAGGTTGGCCCTTCAAAGGATACCCGCCAATATCGGAGACCTCTTCACAAAAAACCAGACACAGGTATGGATCTCGTTCTGAACCAGTACCCTCAATTCAACCTCAACCCTTAGTCATTCCCAAACCACTCTACCAAGCAAAGTCAGGCACAAGCTGAGTGCCCATGGAACCCGGAACCTGTGTGCATGCATGAGAAACAGGGAAGGAAACGGAATACAAACCAGCAGGGCAACGTGGAGTGAGGAGGACCCAGACCAAATGAAGGGTGGCTGTGCCGAGGATACAGGACTTCAGAGCCAAGGGACAGGAGGGAATGGGGCTGAGACCAGAGGCAGGGGTTCCCCTGGGCAAGCCAATCATGTGACCTGCGCTGGTACCCTCCTCCACCAAGTGGTCCATTCTCAGTGTGGTGGAACCTTCCAAAAAGCCCTCCCCTCCACTCTGGCTTCGGGAGTTTAATATTTTGTTTTGTTTTTTCTTTCTTTCTTATGTGATAAAAGTATGTATGACAAAACATTTGCCGATTTACCAATATTTACACGTACAATTCAGTGACACTGGCTACATTCAACATGCTATACAACCACCACCACTAAGAGAAGCTCAGCAGCCCCTTCTTTCTACCCACTAATAAAGCTCTGGTCTGTACACATTTGCCTATTTCATGTAAGTGGGGTGATGCAATATTGGCCCTTTTGTGACTGTCTCACTCAGCATAACATTTTTAATATCGATGCATGTTGTGGCATTTATCTGAAGGACTTCATTTCTCCTTGTGGCTGAGTCCCATCCACTGTGTGTGTACCCCTTTGTGTATCCATCCCTCTGTGATGGATCCTGGGGTTGTTTCTATCTGTTAGCTACTAAGAATAGACCTGCTGTAAACACTGGTGTACACTAACCTGTTTACATCCCTGCTTTCGATTCTTTTGGGGTTCAGGCTTAAAATCAGGATTGCTGGGTCATCTCTAGTTCTAGGTTTAGCATTTTGAGGAACTGCCCCATTGTTTCTCACGTGGGCTGAACCATTCTGCATTCCCACCAGTAATGGATAGGTTCTAGACTTTAGACTTCAAGTCCCATCATATTAGTAAACACCTGTGCTGGCTTTGACTCCAACAAAGACGCCCACACTCTGTCCCAGGTTCACGTTTGTGTGTCTTGATCACCCCTCCTGGGTTTTGCCGTGCACTGGACTTCTCACATACCAGGATGGAAGCTGCTACCTCACCCAACCGAAGCTGAGGCGAAATTGCTGGTTTAGGAGGCCTTCTTCCCATGGATTTCCTTGCCAATCCTCCAGGCTCAACATTCACATTTTCTTAAGGACTTTTTAAAGTAGTCATGTCTTTTAGTTTGTTCATCTCAAGTGTCATTTCCCACCATTTTCCTCACTGAGTAACTCCTACTCCCTGTATGAGGGGATTAAACGCAATTTGGAAGTTTGAAGGTCTTCACGTAGGAGACCTGAAAAGAAAATTAAGATCCCTTCATGGAGCTTGAAATCTTTCTAGAAAAAGCAAAGACATGTTAAAGCTGAGTTTAACCATGGCCTTTTACTTTGTCTGATCAAATAGAGACTTTATCTATTCTTTCAAGTATTGGTTAATAAATCTCCTGAAAGGTCGTATCCTGGGTTTGAGCAAAGCAGGAAAAATGTGCGTTTGGGAAGAAAAAGGCTAAACATTAATTTGCCAGGAATGGAATGCTAAGAGCAGGCAGTCTTCTTTGTTAAAGCAGCGAATGCATATACACTGACAGTCATAAAAATTTAAAAATCGTTAAAGCATACTCCTGTCTGATTTCTTCACAACATTCAATGAAAGCACAATTCAGCATGTTTACAGGGAGAACCATTTGACTTCTGATTGAGATAATCCACAACAACCATTTACACAGAGTCATTTAAAAAAAATGCAAATTAGGAAGGTAGCATACTGCAATGTCCTCATCAATCATAAAAAAAAAAAAAAAAACGTATTTCGACTAAGTGTTGAAATGTATAATCTATACTTCATAGATCTCAGCATGCAAGCACCGCCACAGCCGGCTCAAGTGCAGCACATGTATTATCAGAAAATAATTACTCCCCTGCTCTGATGCTATCACATGATAATGGTGGTAAAATGCTATTCTGAGCAAGAACGTTTCTCAGGAGAAGAAAATGTCTTTTTCTTTTGATCTCAGTAGCAAAAAAAGAAAAATAAAAAAGCAAGGTGGGGAGCGTTTGTGTGCATCCATGTGCAAGTGTGTATATGTGCATGTGCAGAAACGTGTGCATGTGTGTACATACATGTGCACGTTTGTGTGCCTGCGTGTAAGGACATTTGTATGTCACTATGTGTCCATGTAGGAGCTCTGGTAGCATAGTGGCTAAAGCACTTGACTGCTAACCAGAAGGCTGGCGGTTCAAACCCACCAGCCCCTCCTCGGAAGGAAGGTTGGGCAATCCTACTTCCGTAGTGATACTGCCTCGGAAACCCAAGGAGGGGTCGCTATGAGTCGGGGCCGACTCGACGGCACACAACAACAACAAAACAACAACATGTGTCCATGTGCATGCATGTATGTGTTGTGTGAATGTGTGTCGGGGAACATGGAAGTGGGGTAGCTTTCATTTCTCTTCAAGTTTAACAAAAATATCTTTTGCAAAGACTTCTCCATTCTGTTAACAAAGTGACTGAATTTTACCTCCACACCACTCCAAATTCTGGAGCAGCGCTGTTATTTTGAGGGAGGAAACTCATGGGGACATAAGTGGTCATGACCCTAGAGGACTGGGCACTCCCGTGAATGAAAATGCCTTGAACTCTGAGGTCAGAGAGACTTCTAACCTAGCCAAATGTCTCTCAACAATTAGCTCTTCCTTACAGGCTTAGGGGACTGTGGAATACTGGTATGGCTTTAAGCCCTGATCAGTGAAGAGAAAAGGGATGTAGCTTTGCTTTGATCTCAGCCTTGAGTTGAGCATTTTCCTCAAGAAATGGTTAAAACAAACAAACAAACAAAATAATAATGAAGGAAGAAGAAAAACTAATCACAACAAAACATACTCAGCTGAATCCCAGATATGTGCTTATAAAGGAATTCAATTTACACAGTCATCCCAAAGGGGGGAGTGTTGGAGCTGCAGTGTTCCATTTCCACTGCCAGTGGCTTGGTTGCAAAGCAAAAGGCTAGTGGTTCAAACTCCCCAGGGGTTCTGCAGGAGAACGATGCGGCTTTCTGCTTCCATAAAGACTGTTGTTAGGTGTCACCGTGTTGGTTCTGATTCCTAGTGGCCCTCCGCACAGTGTAACAAAAGCTGCCTGGTCCTGCACGATCCTCACAATAGTTCCCATGCTCGAGCCCACTGCTACAGTCACTGTTAATCTACCTCATCGAGGGTCTGCCTTTTTCCTTTGGACCCTCTCCTTTACCAAGCATAATGTTCTTCTCCAGAGACCAGGCCCTCCTGGTAACATATCTAAAGTATGTGAGACATATTTTCCAAGGTGACAGCCTTGGAAATCCTACAGAGCAGTTCTATTCCATCCTACAGGGTCCTCTATGAGTCAGAATGAACTCATTGCCAATGGGCTTTTTTCTGTTCGTTTGTTTATATACTGAGTCAGATTTGAAGAGGCAGCTCGTGGATTCTGATTTGCCCAGAGGTACTGGCACTTTCATCTATGTCTCCAGGGAATCCCGATTCCAGGAAAAACTGCAACCATCACTGCTCCCTCCCTTTCACTCAACTCACCCACTTAGCCAGCTACCAGGTGTCATCCATCCATCTCCTTCCCAAGTTTCCAATCAAACCTTGCTCTCCTAGCCTTTAATCTTGCCCACTACCCTTATGTTTACTGGGCTGTTTCAGAATGGATTGCTCAAAGGACACATCCAATGTCACATACTCTGCTGCCTGAAATCTTTCAGTGGGTTATCAGTTCCTTCAAGATAAAACCCAAAATTCTCAGCCTGGCTTCTGAGCTCCTTCATTATCCAGTCCCTGCCTTCTTCTCCCCAAACTCATTCCCAATCACCAGCTGGGTCTCTATATCACTCCTACTGTCCAATCAAATGAGAGTATCTGGAATTCCCTGGACACAGGAATTCCCAGTGATCTTTCATGCCCAATGCTTTTGCACACTTGGAATGGCTCTCCTGCACCCCCCAACACATCCAGAAGAACTCTAATTCATTGGACAAGACAGGCCAACTATAAAGTCCTTGAGGAAACCTTTGCAGGCAATTGTGTAGGCTTTCCCCTGAAAGCCCCTTTCATCCAACATGAGCACTTGATCCATGCCCCTTGCCCATAGTCAGTCTGAGGGGGGTGGGAAACTCAATTCAAGCCTGTGGTGAAAGGCTGGTTGGGGGTTTCTCCTTCTCATACCCCTCCCCTCCAAACCCCCACCACCCTCCACACACAAAAGACAAAAGAGATGTTGTCATGCTGGCAACTGCTGGAGCCATTTGATTCCAACAAGAAGTAGTACTAGATTGCAAATGACAGAGCCAACAGCAGATCAGAGAGATGGAAGGACCCTGGGACCTTGACGGGATTGTCAAGCACTGTACCCACTGGCCACTCCTCGGAAGGAAGTCTGGGCAATCTACTTCCGTAGCGATACTGCCTCTGAAACCCAAGGAGGGGTCACCATGAATCGGGATTGACTCGATGGCAATGGGTGAGTAGTTACTGCACCTGGGAATGTGCCCTTCTGCTGAACTCCCTGTTTGATGAAATTTCTTCTCTCACTCATGCTTACATCAGTTTGAGTTAGAGATTTCTGTTACTTGAAGCTAAAAGCATCTTCACCCCATAACTTTTCCTCACATCCATGCTTTTCTTTTCTTTCTTTTTTGAAGTTAGGAAACATTAGCAGAAATATACATATATTATAGACCTAGAAAAGTACCTGGTATATCGTAGGTGCTCCATAAATGTTTACTGGGTTAATGTAAATATGCCTAAGATATAAAATTATTATGAACACTTGAGCTTATGAAAAAACAACTAAGCATCATAAACTATTTATAGATGTGCTTATTAATACTTCCTTGCTAGAAAAATGGTAGCAAAAACCAAAAGTGAACAAAGAACAACAGGGTTCCAGTAGGCATACAGTTTGAGAACCACCAGGACAACACACTCCACTGTGAACTGGATCCAGAATTATATCCATTTGTTAGCTCTATACAAATTACATAATCTGGGATCCTCAATACAATTGTATACAGCAGCAAGATAAGAAATAAGTGAGCAAAGGAGTCCAGGACTACAGGAAGTGGTGGACATGGGTGAACAAGAAGGTACTTTTTTATTCCCAAGAGGCAGCCCTAGCAGATAGTCACTGTCAGGTTGGAATTACAGTTTTTTATTTGCTTGAAGAACTTCTTTTAGAAAGATCAGCACAAGGCAGGTGTCTACAAGGCAGAGTTAAAGATGTCCCAAATGTCCACCTCTTCCAAATAGCTGTGCACCTCCATCCTCTCTGACATCAATTCCTTATCCTATCCTCAGTAATCTCCCTCCTGTTTCAGGGCACTGTATGTCACCGTAACGTCTCACAGAATTTACAAACAGCCAAGGAAACGGCCCATGTGGTAGTCATGGAGGCTGGGAGTCTGGCAAGTCCCAGGTCGGTGGGTAAGTATGGAAGATTCACCCAACACACGTGGTCGCAGGGATTGGCAAACCCGAATCAGCAGGTCAGATGGCGGCTGCTGTCTCAAATCCAGGGGTGAGATGACGATGAACTTGGACAAATCTGGTTCTTGGATTCTTTTTTTTTTTTTTGACATGGGTCAGTGCATTTTTGTCTTTTTTGCAGTGTTCCCTCCCTCTTTTCCCCACCCCATAACCAATAAAAAAAGTTTCCTTCCATACATAAGCCTTTCCTTGACTTTTTACAATAATGAACTAATACTATATTTATTCTGTGATTGAGTTATTTCACTCAGCATAGTGTCCTCCAAGTTCATGCACGTTACGTGGTCTTTTACAGATTCTAATGTCCTTTTTCGAGGTGTTGCTGGTTTCTTTGTTCCATGTAATTTTGTACGCTGAGCTCATTTTGTTTATGAATCGTGTTATCACTTCTTTTGTTGCTATTGTTTTAGTATTTGTTAAATATTTGTGCTTGTCCTTTTTTATTTTGATGTGAAAGTTTATCATTTTTCTTTGAAGTTACTGTGATTTATAATTTTCTTCCCAAGTTTACAACAGTCCATTGTTGCAGTTGTCTTGACTTCCCTACCATTTAGAAGTTCCGTAACTACACATTTTTTCCCCCTCTTTTTGGTCTGCAGTTGTCCTCATTTGTCAATTGATGGCTCTGGTTCCCTGTTGACAGTCTTGTACATTTATTTACTTTGGATACCTCCATAACCGGGTTGGTTTCTGGGTTACATCATCATGGACATCCATGCTCTTACTGCCACTTGGCTCAGTGCCTTTTTCATTTCCCACCCCTTTATCTTGCCCAGCATTTATTTTATAACTACCTGGCTGGCTCCCTTATTAGACTATGAATCCCTCAATGGCAGGAACTATGATCTTATTCATCTGTCTTCTTCTGGTTCCCCACAAAAAGAAGACATTTACAACAGTCTAGAAAACAGACTTTGTTGAATAGTTATGCGTTAAGAGCAAGAATCAGGATAAAATTTATATTGTGTTTTTTCCTCTGCTTATTTATTTTCTAGTATATAAGGATCCAAGTGTACAGTGTGAAATATGTCTTGGTAACTGAAATGCCAGGTCTTGGCAACGCCACCAGTCAGAGGTGACTAACATTTACTGAGCATCTACTCTGTGCCAAGATCGTGTACATATTTCTCCTAATTTAGTCCTCATGTCAGTGACCACAACATCATTATTATATTTTCCTCTAAAAGACGAAGAACACTAAGGCACGATGAGGTTAAAAGTCACCAGTGGACGATGCAAATCAAGTCAACATAAACTAAACATCAAGTGGGGAATTTTGGCTTTAGGTTAAGAGCATTTCCAACACCATGCACTCAACAGCGGTGAACTCCGAATGATTCGGCAGCACAGGGCACTGACCTAAACATTCTGTGTGTGTCATGTTGTTGTTGTTACGTGCCGTTCAGTTGGCTCCGACTCACAGCGACCTCTCCTTGGGTTTCTGAGGCAGTATCGCTACGGAAGTAGATTGCCCAACCTTCCTTGTGAGGAGTGGCTGTGTCATATCACATGGTAATTAAACACCCACGTGAGGTTGGTACTGTCCTTACCTTCATTTTCCAGATGGGAAATGTGGGGTTTGCAACCCTGAGGAACTCATCCATGATGCCCAGTTGGTAAGGGACTAGCAGAGATTTCAACACTAGAAATCCTGAGCTCTTAACCTCATAGAAGGAGCCCTGGTAGCACAATGGTTAAGGCACTGACTACTAACCAAAAGGTCAGTAGTTCAAACCTACCAGCTGCTCCATGGGAGAAAGATGAGGCACAGTCTTCTTGGGTAAATATTGATAGCACTGGAAACCATAAAAGGCAGTTTCACTGTCTTACTGGATTTCTATGGGTTGCAGTCAACTCAATGGCAGTGGGTTTGTTTTGGCTAACCTCATAGAAGGTAAACATATCAGGCCATGCATGGCCATTATTAAAGGGACTTCAAGCTGGACGTTTCAACAACTGTTTATGAGGACTTGCTGGTGCCCTGCAGATGGTCACCTGTGAGGAGGGAATGCCTAAGCTGGAAGAAAGGCCCAGCTGGCCCAGCATCCCTGGTGTTTCTCCTGCCTCATGCCTCTTTAGCTGTAACACCTGGACAGCCCTGGCCCACAAAGCAGCTGCAGAGAAAGAAGAACGCAGAAATGGGAAGCTCCATGATGGAAGATAGTAGAAGGTCAGGCCAGCACGACACAGCCCACAAAGAGACTCGGAGAGGTCGAGCAGGCATACTGAACAGGGAGTAGATGGGGCTGAAATGAAACCCTAAGAGAGGCGCCTCAAGGGCGCCCTGGTGGCAGAGTGGTTCAGGGCTCGGCTGCCAACCGAAAGAGCAGAGGATCAAATCTACCAGCCACTCCATATGAGAAAGATGATAGCCTTGTCATCTACAACAAGGAAGTAAAACTCTATGGGACAGTTCTACTTTGTCCTACAGGGTCACTAGGTGTCAAAATTGACTCAATGGAAACAGGTTAATGTGCATCAGCTCAAGCTGCACAATGAGATGTCCACTGAGTAATAGCATCAGGACACGTGGGTCAGTGGGGTGGGGGGACCTGCCCCTTGACTTTCAGTCAATCTTCTCTGACATACGATCTCAGCACTAGAAACTTTCCTTCCTTGGCTGTCTAGAAAACATTGAGGTTTAACATCATACAATCAAGTGCAGAAACGTGAAGAATCCAGTTAGATGAGGTGCACACATGCAAACTTGTACATGTACTCATCACACACATCATGATAAACACCCTTTCCCCCCCACAATGGAATGTAAAGCTTGCCATCATAATTTTGTGAAGTGACTGGTTGAACTGTGTCATCCTGAGGAGATGCTATGCTCTGGCAGGGCAGCACCACATTGATTTCAGTCAACAGTTTGTGCCTGGCCCTCTGCTTGATGGAATGCTGAGTAAGAATGTGCCTCCAGCAGCTGCTGTGGAGACGACTCTGACACTTGGTGACCCCATGTGTGTGAGAGTAGAACTGTGCTCCATGGGCCTTCAGTGGCTGAGTTTTAGGAAGTGGATCATCAGGGGAGTCTTCTGCGGTACCCCCATGTGGACTTGAACTCCCAACCTTTCAGTTAGCCGCCAAGACTGTTACTACTTACTCACTGGAATCTGCTGAACGAACCAGTGAACTGAGAGGAGAATATGCAGCTGGCCACTTGACACAGCTTCTTCATCCATCTTTAAAATTGAGAAAGTATCTCCCACTCTTTTACAGCAATGAGAAAATCAAATAGAAATATTGATGTGTGTTGTAAGCTGCAAAACTCCATATAAATAACATTAACTGTACACTTAGCAAATGAAAATATTTTGTCTTGTTTATCCAGCTCCCTCAACTAGAAGGTAAACTTCACAGTCAAAGCTCCATGAATTTTCAGTACTTCAGACTGCAGAATGGCATTTCCCAAGTTCACCTTTTTAGACAATAGCTTTGGCTGTATCACTAGTTGATAAGCTCTGTGAGGTCAGGTGGTTTCTACAGGGGCTCTTCTAAAGATTCTTGCCACCTGGCATTCTCATATGAGGGGTCTGTGGTGGTGCAATGGAGGAAGCATAGGGCTTCTAACTAAAGGTCAGCAGTTCGAACCCACCAGCTGCTCCCTGGAAGAAAGATGAGATAGTCTGCTTCTGTAAAGATGACCGCCTTGGAAACCCCATGGGGGCAGTTCTACTCTTCCCTCTAGGGGTGCTGTGAGTCAGAACCGACTCCTCTGTGGCAGTGGGTTCTGGTATTCTCATCTCTGTGTCATCTTATCTCTTCAGTGTAGACCGGATCCAGTGACTTGCTTCCAATGGACAGATGATAGTGGAAAGGGTGGGGTGTCACTCCTGTGATGAGGTTAGAAAGGATTATGACTTCCGTCTTGATGGTACTTTTCCTATTGCCTCCTCAGCCTGCATAGGTGCAAGCGGCAGCTGCCATGCAGGAGAGGCCCATCAGGCAAGGCTGCCTCTAGCAAACACCCTGCAAGGAAGTGAGGCCTGCAGCCTGACAGCCGCAGAAGAGCTGAATCCTGCTAACCACCCCCTGAGTGAGCTTGGGTGGATTTCTCCTCCTTTCATGCTTTTTAGCATTTTCTCATTTTTTATTTTTATTTCAGTAAGTATGCATTACTTTATGGTAACAGGGAAGGGTATATAAACATATTGCTAAATACATCAAGTGCAGAGATGCCTTCAAGAGAACACATTCCTATTAATACTAGCATTGGAAAGGACGGACATCACACTGTGTAGAGTCAAAGCCCTGCAGCTACTCTTACTGTGTGGCCCTCAAGCGCGGACGATCTCAGGCAGCCCTCAGGAAATGGGTATCCGGAGGGGCTTTCTGCCTGGCCCACGGAGCTCAAGAACTGCATGTTCGTCCAGGTCGAGGGACTAATCAACAAAGAGCAGTACTGCTGCTGTTTGGAGGGTCTTCCAGGGTGGATGCAGTCAGTCTGCTTAGCTGCTTCCATAACAGACCCTCACTTCCTGGGGTTTTAAAGTCCTCAAGGGAGCTTGGTTTTACCTCCAAAATGGTGCTTTCTTGTTCAAGGTATCTGTGCTGGAAACCTTAGTCTATTCTTAGTGTTTCAGTAGTATAGGTTGCACTCATCAGATCATTGTTGTTGTCATGTGCCGTCAAGTTGGCCCCAACTCATAGCGACCCCTTCGTGGGTTACCAAGGCGGTATCACTATGGAAATAGACTGCCCAACCTTCCTTCTGAGGAGTGGCTGGTGGGTTTGAACCACCAGCCTTCTGGTTAGCAGTCAAGTCCTCAGGCACTATGCTACCAAAGCTCCTATCAGATCATCGGCAAGACCTTGGTATTTCTAAATTAACTCCAGAACAGTGATGCTCATAATTTTTCAGAGCAACAGAGTGTTCTGGGGAGCTTGTTTGAGGTTCTTTTCTATTCCGGAGGCATTCGTTTTGTAGGCTTGGGTAGACCAGGAATCCATTCTTTAACACAAGCACTCATGCCATTTTGCTACCTACATTCTAAGGGTGACACATGGAGGAATACTGCATCCCATAGCGCTCCTTCTTGCTGGCTTGGCTACTTTCTAAGATAGATAATCTTTTTATCTATACTGATATCTCCCATCTTTTCTTATTTTCACCAACTGCACAAACCATTATACAGAAATATGCTTCCCCACAAGGGTCTGGACCACACTGTGAAATGGTTTTAAGAATTTTAAAGTCTGGCTCGAATGTCCTTCAATTAATCTGTTTATTACCCTTCTCTCCACGTATTCACCCACGGAATATACACCAAGCATTTATGTGCCAGACACTGTGTAGGGAGGCAGGCTTGCAAGGGTCCACACCAAGGCTCTATCTGACATTACAATCCCTTTGACTGGTTCAAGCACATCATGGTGTACTTGGCTGGCAGTCAGGCTTATATGAACTACCAAGTGTTCTCGCCCACATATTGCCATTGACTGCTGACTTCAAAGACGATGGAGAGCAGTGGCTGGCACAAGAGGAGTCACTCAAAGGTATTCAATGAGATCGAGAGTGCAGGAGGGGGGGTCAACCACTCCTAGGGGGTACACACATACCAACGTAGGGGAAGGAATGAAAAACAAGGAATCCCACAATGCACTGTGCTGATGCCTGGGAGACATTTCAGAAACAGCTGAGGAGAGGTTCTGGTATGCTCTCTGACCCTGCTCACTCTCATTTACACCTTCGCTCCCTGTTGTAGATCCTACTGCAATAAAAACAGATCCAAGACTTCAGATGTCCTTCTCCTTCATTCCATCTTCAACAGAGCTGTCTCTCATACACCTATCAGATTTCACTTTTCCTTCGTTTAGAAAGCTGTCAGTGGCTTCCCACTTTCTCCTGAAAGCATTTTCACTCTATGAGGTCTTCCAACCCATTAAGATACTTGTTTCCAACATATGAAGGGATAAAATGTGGCATGTGGCATACGATCGATGGTCCATCAAAAGGAACTAAGTTCTGATCCATGGGTGAACATGGAACACTGGATGCTAAGAGAAAAGTCACTAAAACCAAATTCACTGCCATTGAGTTGATTCAACTCATAGCGACCCCTACTTGGGTTTCCGAGGGAGTATCTCTATGGAAGTAGATTGTCCAGTCTTCCTTCTGAGAAGTGGCTGGTGGGTTTGAACTGCCAGCCTTCTGGTTAGCATTCAAATGCCTTAGGCATTACGCCACCAGAGCAAGGATGCTAAGAAAAGTCAGATACAGAAGGGTAAGTGTTGTATGATCCCAATTACATGGAATACCTGTAACAGGCAAATTCCAAGAGGCAGAAAGTAGATCAGGGCTTTCCAAGGACTGCGGGAGGGGGAAGGAGTTACTGCTTAACTGGTACAGAGCTTCTGCTTGGGTTGATGGAAGGGTTTTCAGTCCTGCCCTGCTCAAAAATCAAAATACCCAAATCTACTGCCATCCAGTTGCTTCTGGCTCAGTGACGCTGGAGGACAGAGTAGAACTGCCCCATAGAGTTCTCCAGGCTGTAAACTTACTGGAGCAGACCTCCCCAACTTTCTCACAGGGAGCAGCTTGGGGTTTGAACCACTGACCTTTCGGTTAGCAGCCCAACCTTTTAACCACTGTGCCACTGGGGTTCCCTCCCTGCTCATTGCAGCAAGACGAACACCTCTCTCTCTGAAAGAGTCACCATGAGAATGCCTCTTAAGGGCCTCAAGGAGTTCCTAATAAGTAGTGATGGTGCTAGAAGCAATCAGTGCCATTGTCGTTGCTATGACAGGCTCTCTCGGCTGGCAAGGAATCGTAGCTGAGAAATGCCTCAAGAAGGTCAGCCAGGCCTTCTGCTGATAATACCTTCCACTCAGCTCATGCCCGAAATCAGCTTCCCGTGTCCCCAGACCTACCCAGACGAATGTGGAGACACTCGCCCGACTATTGCATCCAATCAACAATTCTCGCTGTAAATGCGTATGCTTGCATTCGGATTTGCATGTTTCTCTCTCACAACTTTCAGTAACTGAGGTCCAACCCAAGACACAAAGCCCCTCAGGAGGTAGAGACACGTCAGACTCCTAAGCCTGTGGAGAGGATGTCCAGACCCCGGGTGGCTGACGTGGATCAGGCCTCATTGCTAAGCCACCTGGTCTCAGATGACCACCAGCTTTCCCAGACGGTAAGTGACCCAGCAGGTGGCAGCTGGATGTTCGAGCTGCCTTGCTTTCAACAGCAAGTTTGCCACATGGATCTTTTTTTTTTTTTTTTTTTTTTTGCACATTTCGAATCTCTCAAATTAGACCCTCAGCCCTAGAAGGTGAAGGTCAGGTGGGATCTCAGCCCTCAACACCATGAGCACTCAGTAAGTGTCTGCTGCTGGAGAACACTTAATGGAGGCCTTCATCCACAGAAAAGCTGGTCTCTGACCTCTTCTTGTCAGAGAATTTTGTCCTTATCAGATATGTGGGGTGCAAAAATCTGTCATAAAACCTCCATGCATCTTCCACCACTGATAATCCATCTTAAATAAAGAGTGTTTCAAAATGAAATACAGTATTGCACAGTCATTTTTACTGTGGTAACATCAAACACAAGGTTGATTGCTGTTAAGCAATTGACCTGAAACCTGATTAGTAACTTCAGTCCACTGGTTGTGTTTAATTATAAGCTCAATCATATACCCAATATCCCAAACCATAGCATCAAGTATTAGAATCTAACTACTTAATCCATTGCATTAGAGTCGATACGGAATCATAGCAGCCTTATAGGACAGAGTGGAACTGCCTCAGAGAGTTTCCAAGGCTGTCAGCTTTATGGAAGCAGACTGCCATGTCTTTCTGTCACAGAGCGGCTTGTGAGTTTCAACTGCAGGCCTGTTGAACTGTACCACTAGGGACCCTTAACTACTTAACAGAAACAGTGAAACACTTTTCCAAAAGCAAACTCATTGGTTTCATTAAAAAAGCAAACAAAAAAAACAACTACTTAATTCTCATTAAAATATTATTCCATGTTAGCGTAAATAAAGAAAAAAGATTCAGTGTGCAATTAAGCTAAACTAATATAAGTGTTCCAGCTGTATAATACTGGTTTTCAGAATATGCCCGGAGGAAGTGTGGAGAAATGCCATGCTCACTGAGAACTGTTTTTAATGAGCATCTCCATAATTTCAATTCAAATATTCAGGATCATTTTTCCCATCCAGAAGAAACTGCCAACTTGGGGAGGGCACGTGAGAAGCCAGCCACATCCAAGGAGCATAGTTCTTGTCGTCTGAACCAGGCAGATGTGTTCCAAACGGAAGTGGAGGCTGTAGGAGAGACAGACCTGGGCTTTGTGTCCCTGTGGATGAACGCTGCTCACTCCAAGCCACTGCAGTGGGGAGAGCTGCAGGGTTCCTGGCCGCCAGCAGGACAGCGGAGGTAGCAGAAAACCATCAGTCCCCCAAAAAAACCAAAAACCCCGCTGAAGACTGACCCAGGACAGAGGGCAGAAAGGCCCAGAACCGGGCAGTGTCAGACGAAAACCGCCCAAGAACCAGAAGTGGGATATTAACAAGGCCACTCCTCAGGGCCTCCCTGAGTTGGGGAGAAAATCCCACCAGCCCCCACAGTGGTTACAGCTGTTTATTAATTGGGACTTACCCATGTCTGTGTTCATGCTTCAGTTGACAGCTTCTAAGTTGTTAAAGCTTAAATGGAAGCTAATTGTATTGATCCTATGTCTCATTACAATCCACCCCTTCTTCAATTTTTATTTTCTGAGCTCAATGTAAACAAAGGTGGGGACATAGGAAGGCAGTGAAAAATTATACCTGGAGGACATTATAGATGAACTCAGTTACAGGGACGCATTGATCACTCGCCACCATGGGGTGCAGGTGTGATTAAAAGTGATACAGTACTTTATATATATATATATATATATATATTTAAAAAAAAAACAAATGAACAAAAAACCCACCCAACTGTGGGGATCTCTGACCTGCTTAACGTGACCTTAGAGATACGGAAAATAATCATAGGAAACATTTTTTTGAATATATACAGGCCTGATATGTATAAGATGTATGAAGGGGAAACTCGGAGCATTTTTCTAAATAATTCTGCCAAAAGTTCCACTTGGTATAAATCGGGTCAAAGGAAGTTGGGAGTGAATTGCCCACCATTCGCTTGCTGTGACCCCACCGGTTTTGAGTTAGGAGCCCTCAGAGCCAACTTGACTTTTGGCTAGATCAAAGAATATAAAGGCCACCAGGAAATTCTCCTATCCCTTTGGAAATAACCCACTGCCGTGTAGGCGATTCCAACTCATAGGACCTACATAGGACCCTATGCCACAAAACAGAACTGCCCCACAGGGTTTCCAGGGCTGTCATCTTTACGCAAGCAGACCACCTCATCTTTCACCCACTGAGCGGCAGATGGATTCGAACCACTGATCATAAGGTTAGCAGCCATGTACGGTAACCACAGTATCACCAGGGATCTTTTTGGAAATAAACCCAGCAACAATTCTTTGTTGAACCATCTATAAGGTTAACAAAGCATCCTTTGAAAATGCAAATAACCATTTTGAGGATTTAGAAGATTTTGCTATCAACTATTTGTGTGTAAGGAGCTCTCATGGTGCAGTGGTTAAAGGACTCATCTGTGAATGGAAATATTGGTAGCTGGAACCCACCCGTCACTCTGCAGGAGAAACAAGTGGCAGTCTGCTTCCATAAGGATTACAACCTTGGAACCCAGCGGGACAGTTCCACCATGTCCTGCGGGGTTACTAGGACCCAGAATTGACTAGATGGCAGTGCTCGGTTTGCTTTGGTTACCTGTGTCTAAGGAGCCCTGGTGGTGCTGTGGTTGAGTGTTTGGCTGCTAATCACAAAGTCGGCAGTCTGAACCCTCCATCTGCTCCATGGGAGAAAGATGTGGCATCTACTTCCTCAAACACTGCCGACTTGGAAACCCCATGGGGCTGTTCTCCTCTGTCTGACAGTGTTGCTGGAAGTTGGAATTAACTCGATAGCAGTGAGTTTGGTGTTTTTTTTGAATGGTCACTAAGTTTGTTCTGAGACTGCCTTAGCTATTCAAGGTGGACGGGAAAAGGCAGACTCTTGAAGCTGGGCTGGCAAGCTGGAGTTATCCGAAGGGTGGGGACTGAGTGGGTAGGAAAGGGAGTACACTATGCTAAATAACTGGCTAAGAAAACAGTAATTCTATCTACAAGGTGAAGAACTATAACCCCAGAAGATGCTCACCATCAAGCCTCTAACCAGGTGATTCCTCAAAGCAAAGTAGTAATGCCTGAAAGGTTTCCAATTCACTAATTTGATTTGTCTACTTGTATGTTAATTCTTCCACTCAGTAACTGAGCAGCACCAACTGCTGGGGCAGCTAAAGGTGCCAGGATGAATGAGATCACATTGGTCGATCGCTGCCTTGAACAACACAGTCTCATGGAGACATACACTTGAATTCTCGAGCGACATCACCAACTGCTACCAGAGGCATGCCCGACATCCCAGGTGGCTGTTCTATGAAGGATGAGTGATCAGAGGCAAAGCCAGGGCTCGGGGAAGCCTTCTCATGGGAAACACAGGGCTTTTCAGACCCTCCGAGATGCACAGGTGCTCTATAGGCTGAGGTGGGAAGGAACATCCTCAGGCGAGAAGAATCTTGGCAAAGACGGGAAGAAGAGCAGCCCAGGGTGAGGAAGTATGGCCAGAGAAACCACCGCAGGCACAGTGTGGCGCTGGACCACATGCCAGAAGCAAGGGGCTGCGAGCCAACTGGGAAGAGTCCGAGCACAGGGCTAAGGGGGCAGGGACCGAGGCATCCAGCAGGATTCCTGCTGTCCAGAGGTAACTCGGAAGGAGAGTCAGGAAATGATTGACAGAGAGGCACAGCAAAGACCTCAGTCAGGACACCATAGTGACAGCTGACAATTAACATACAGTCAACTGTGTGGGATGACGTGTGGCACACTGGCATGATGGAACACGGCTTGGTGGTGAGAATGAGTGAACTCCAGCTCCAGGTGACACCACACATGAATCTCACCGACTGTGATAAGAAACGACAAAAGAATAGCACTGCATGCTTCTGTTATACAAACTCCCCAACAGGCAAGTGGACCTGTGCTGGTAACTGTCAGGAGAGGGTCACCCTGGGGAGGGGACAATGACGGCAGGGGATGGAAGGGGGCTTAACCCAGAGCTGGTCACAGTGATGCATCCACTTCATCAAAACCAACCTAGTGGTACACTATGTTGTTGTTGTTGTTATTTGCCATCACACTATACTGCCATATAAACTACGACCAGAAAAACAGGTACAAAAATAAAAGCTGTCATTAAGAGCTCAATTGACGAACAAACCCTGCTCTACAGCCTTCAGAGGCATTAGCTCACACAAGGGATTACCGTCACTATTTCACAGGTGAGGAAACTGAGGCACTGGGAGGCTAGCCCTCTGTCCTCTGCTCATACAACTCACAAGCAGCCCCATGACGGTGCCCACATGGTTAGCTTCTCCATTTGGTGGACACCCGTGCTTAGATGTCCCCAGAACTGCCAAGATGACGCGAGCCATGCCCAACTGTATGAGATTGGACCCTCTGAGCTTACTCTGCTATAGAACTTCAAGTAAAACAAGGGAAAAGTGCAGCAATGTTCCTTTAAAATATTGGCTTTTACTCCTGGCTGAACATTAGAATCACTTAGGGAGTACTGGAAAATACAAACCTCTCAATACCTGGATCTAATACCAGAGTGGGGCTCAGGTACCAGCATTTTACAAGCATTTCAGGGGATTCTGACATCCTCCATGTTGGCTCAACTCTACTCTAGGTGGAAGCCCAAGGAACAGCAGTGAACAGACCCCCAAAATAATGAGACTGACACGAGACCTGGGTCCTGAGGTTAATGCTACGATTTCTAGCAGTGGAGGGGAACAGGGTCCAAGGCTGGGCTGTGTAGTGCTCATCTGCTGAGAGCCAAACCAACACACATCCCTACGCAGTGAGTTCTTCCTGGTCCCACCCTCCGGCCGAGAGTTGTCTCCTTGGTTATTGCAGATGGGGAACAGACTGGGTCAGAGTACCCAAGAATGAAGATAACCACTGGCTGACTCGTGCTTCCTTACTGATCTTTAATGAACAATTTCACATTTTTGCATGACATCCAAGATCCTGCTTCTAGGGACAGCTGGCATCTCTTTCTCCCAAACACACAGCACCTTCCTACAAAATTAAAGCATCTATTCAAAGTTCCAGTCCTTGACAGGGAGGTACTACCCAGGAAGAAAGGTATGCACAGGTTTACTTGTGCTTACTTACTAATCTTTGGTGAACAAATGGGGTAAAACCCATGTGAAACCATGTAAGTTAAGTCTGTCTTTAACCAAAACCCTGTGAAACTGTTCACTTCAGATTAGTAAGGGAGCACCACTAAGTCCAAGGCTGCCTTGCTCACGGGTAATCCAGTTTCATTAGAAGCCTATTTAATGAGTGCGGGATTCTCACATGCTCTTTGTAAAGGGCAGGTACGCCGATTCTCCAGCCACTTAAGGGAGCAGCAGTGAGTGGGCAGACCTAAATTGAGACCAGGTGGGTTGATTTTTCTCCTCCAATACAACTGACATCTCCATTATGCAAATCAAGGCACAAGGTCAAAAGGAGGCAAATACCATCATCTCTTCAGCTCCATCTCTGTCAGTGTTTCAGACGGGGAATTTCATCAACAGCATTAACCGCCACTCCAACCCTACATTTTAAACGATTGTGCTGCCGCTGCTCTTTGTAGAGGAGTGGGGCTGCGTACACTGGATTTTTAAGAAGGGAAGGTAATTTGTTGGGGGGTAGGTGGTATTTGTCGAAGCCTCCTTAGGAAAAGGTTAAGCAATCAGTTTCCAAACAGGAGACCTGAGATGCTCGCTTTCTTCTTGGTAATTCTCTGCCTGTGAAATGTCACCACTGAGAGGCCCTGTGTGCGCAGCTGGCGCCTTGTGACTCCATCAGCTACCGGAAGCTGTGGCTGGAGAGCAGCTGTCCTGGCTCCTCTGACACTTGCTTCCGCACCTCTGCACAGCTCCCTCTGTTCTCTCCTTTTCCTTGTTACTGAAAGGGATCAGAGCAGGAGGCATCACACCTAATTGACTCCTTCCTCCTCCAACTCCTGTGGAGCCCACGCAAGTCATTCAACCTCTCAGCTCTTCCATTAATAAGAGATGCTATGACATAAGCAAGGTCCCTGGGGAGTGGGGATGGTTTGCTTTCAGCTATGAACCAGAAGCCTGGTGGTTTGAATTCACCCAGGGTGCTGGAGGAGGAGGATCTGGTGATCTCCTTCCATGAGAATTACAGCCAAGAAAACTGCACGCAGCTCGGCTCTACTCTGTAACACGTGCCTTCTCCATCAGTTGGAATTGACTCAAGGCAATGGGCACGACATGAGGATGCTGGGAATTTAAATGTGCACATGTCAGTTCCCAGTGCAGTGTGTCACCCTGAGCCCAGCAATGAGAAAAGACTAGGTAGTGATCAGGGCAGTGCTGTGGTGAGGGGAGTGGGGCAACACCTTGCTGTTGTTACCACTTGGGTAACAGTGCTGAGCTAAGCCATATAGGAGTCTGATCCATTAGGAAGTACCAGTAACTATGCTGCTGCCTTTATGTAAAATTGGGATGTTCATCATGGATTTCCTGCAAGAATTTTGAGTCATTTATAAGACCATGTGAAGATACACACACATGTGCACACACACACATTTTGACAATAAATCCACACTCTCTGAAAAGCCTCAGGCTGTCTCTATGACGATGAGTATTTGATAACACAGGGACTACATGGTCTTGGTTTCAGACTGCAGAGAGCATGGAGCTTGAATTTTAGGTTATGTGAGGATAAGTGTGTGCCCTCACTCACTGATGGTAATTTATTCACCAGCTTTTCTAAGCAGAGAAGTCCTTAGCCTTGGACATGGCCTGCATCTGATGATGAAAGCGACTAGAATGATGACCCTGTAAACTGGTAACACTAAGGACTGCCAGCAACCATGAGATGCTTGGAGACAGGCACCGAGCAGTTTCTCTCTGTAAGCCTCCAGAAGGAACCAATCTGCAGATACTTTAATTTTGGCCTTCTGGTCTCTTAAACTGTGAGACAATCAATGTTTGTTGTATCAAGTCCCCCAGTTTGTGGTCATTTGTTAAAGCAGCAAGCAGAAACTCATACAGCCTGCTTCTTTGATTCCCCCTCCACCAGGGGCCCAGCAATAAAGAACTGTGTTTATTTTGTTTCTGAATATTCCAACTCCTCAATTATTGACATGCTTAGATTACAAAGACCAGGCCGTCATGCAAAATGAATGATGATCACATCATATTACAAATTGGAGGATAACTAGATCATCACATAACCATCACACCACCTAAAATCATGGCCCAGCCACCCTGACACACTACCTGAAGCATCACAGCCAGCATTACGTTCCCCCGAAACCTGGGCATTCTTACTGCCAGATGAATGTTGTTAATGTGCAAAATAGTCTGGTAGTAGATTGGTTACTGTTGTCATGAATACAAAATGTTGCATAAAGAGACACTTGATCAATGAGTAGTGGGTGGTGGAAGTGTCGTTAGATGCCATCAAGCTTGTTCTGACTCGCTGTGTTGCATGCAACCCAATGAAACACTGCTCAATCCTGGGTCATCTTCCCAACTGCCGCCACGTCCGAGTCTGCTGTGGCGGCCACCGGTCAGTTCGCCCTGTTGAGGGTCTCCTCTTTTGCTGTCCTTTATTAAGCATGATGTCGTTCACTTGGGACTAGTCCCTCTTGATAACATGTTCAAAGTACGGGAGACATAGTCTTGCCATTCTTGCTTTTTAGGAGCGTTTTGGTTGGACTTCCTCCAAGACAGATTTGTTACTTCTGGCAGCCCATGATAGATTCACTATTCTTCACTAACACCATAATTCAAATACATTATTCTTCACTGTCCTGCTTTCATGTGCATATTAGACAACTGAAAATATCACATCTTGGGTCAGGCACACCTTAGTACTTAAAGTGATATCTTTGCTTCTTAACATTTTAAAGAGGTCTTTGGCAGCAAATTTGCCCAAAGCAATATATCCTTTGATTTCATGACTGCTTCCATGGGTACTGATTGTGGATCCAAGTAAAATTAAATTCTTGACAACTTCAATCTTCTCTCCGTTTTTCACGATGTTGCTTACTGGTCCAGTTGTGAGGATTTTTGTCTTCTTTATGTTGAGGTGTAATCCATGCTGTAGCCTGTCATCTTTGATCTTCATCAATAAGTGCTTTAAGTCTTCTTCACTTTCAGCAAGAAAGGTGGTGCCGTCTGCATATCACAAGTTGTTAACGAGTCTTCCTCCAATTCTGATGCTGTGTTGTTCTTCCACAGCTTCTCAGATTTGCTCAGCATACAGACTGAACAAGTATTATGAAAGGATACAACCATGATGCACATCTTTCCTAATTTGAAACCAAGCAGTATCCCCTTGTTCTGTACCAAAGACTGGTCTATGTTCAGATTCTACATAAACTCTATGAAGTGTTGTGGAATTCCCATTCTTCTCATCATTACTTATAATTTGTTATGATCCACACTGTTGAATGTCTCTGCATCGTCAATAATACACAGGTAAACATTGTTCTGGTATTCTTTGCTTTCAGCCAAGCCCCATCTGATATCAGGAACAGTTTCAACAAACAGATGCAAACTGGAAACACTCTTATTTGCCAAGAAATTTGGAACAAAGCTATCTGACCAACTGACTGGAAATCTGCAAATCTCCATATTTATGCCCCTTTCAAAGAAAAGTTATCTAAGATAATATGTTAATTATCAAACAATATCATTAATATATCATGTACAAGTAAAATTTTGCTGAAGATCATTCAAAAATGATTGCAGCATTACACCAGCAAGGAACTACCAGAAATTCAAGCTGGATTTGGAATAGGATGTAGAATGAGGATTATTGTTCCTGGTATCAGATGGGTGTTGGCTGAAAGGAAAGAATACCAGAAAGATGTTTACCTGTATTTTACTGATGATGCAAAGACATTCGACAGTGTGGATCATAACAAATTATGGGTAACAATGAGAAGAATGGGAATTCCACAGCACTTCATTGAGCTTATGCACGATGTTTGGTTATGATTTGCTCTCTCATAGAGAGTCTACCCCTGGAGCTCTTGTGGCGTAGTGCCTAAGGCACTTGACTGCTAACCAGAAGGCTGGAAGTTCAAACCCACCAGCCACTCTTCAGAAAGTAAGTTGGACAATCTACTTCTGTAGTGATACTGCCTCGGAAACCCAAGAGGGGTCGCTATGAGTTGGGTCTGACTCAACTGCAGTGGGTAGCTCTACCCCTGGGCAAATAAGGTCCTCTTGACTCATATGCTTGATTGTTCTAATGAGTACATACCCTTGTGGTATTACCGTTCACCTTATAGGTGATTCACCTATCGTTTGATTAAAAGTTTAGCCATAGGAGTAAGTTCAATTCCAGGCTTGAAGGGTGATTAAGGGCCATAGTCTTGAGGGTTCTACCAGTCTTCATCAGAGAAGTATTTCCCTGTTTGTGTTTTTTTTAATGGTTTTGAGTTTTGGTCCCCATCTTCCCCATCCCACCCAGGACCTTCTACTGTGGTCCCTTTTAGAGCAATCAGCAGTGGTAACTGGACACTATCTAGTTCTTCTGGTCTGAGGGTCGTGGAGGCTGGGGTTCAGAGGGCTTATTAGTCCTTTGGGCTAATTGTTTCCATGCATCTTTGACTTTCTTCACTCTTCTTTGCTCCAGACAGGGAGAGAGCAATAGTTGCATCTTAGATGGCTGCTCACAATCTTTTAAGACCTCAGTGGCTGCCCACCACAGAAGGATGTAGAACATTGTCTCCGTGGAACAGATTATGCCAACTGACCTTACTGTCCTCCAGGACTGTGGTCCTGAGCTCCCCCCCCCCCGGTCCAGCAACTCACTCTTTGGGTGTCTGGTTGTAGCTAAGAAGTTTTCATAACTCTGCCCCCCGAATGCTTTACTACATTCAGAGATATATTTGCAGCACGTACAAATACATAGGGAGAGACGTCTGTGATGCTACACACATTAGTGAGTATAATCCCATCTGCCTTCCCCCCTGCTCAGACTGTCTCCCTGTGTATCCACTTGTAGATTACTGTCCTTACTCTTAGTGCAGGGCTATGTAGGTGCCAATACTCATCTTTGTTGCCTTTAACTCTCATGCTGCTCTCTGTGTGTCTTGATCATTCTCTGCTACCCTCTCCCTTATGGTGCATTGCCTCTCCTTCACCTAAGTTACTGCCACAATGAACATATCTGTGCACTTATCTGTTCATTTCAAAGCTGTTTTTTCCCTAGGATCTATACCTAGTAGTGGGATTGCTGAATCACATGGTATTCCCATTTCTAACTTCTTAAGGAAGTGCCATACACCCTCCACAGAGGTTGTTCCATTTTACAATAGTACCATCAGTGTATGAATGCACCAGTCTCCCCACATGCTCATCAGCATTTGTTGGTTTGTTTTTTGGAGCTTTCCTCTTACTGCTGGGGTGAGATGGTATCTCATTGTTGTTTTGATTTGCACCTCTCTAATGGCTAATGATCACAAACTTCACGAGTTTGTTAGCCACCTGAGTATCTTCTTTGGTGAAGTGGCTCTTCATTATTCTAGATGGGGAGAATTTACAAGCTTATACTCTTGCAATAAGATCATTATAAAGCTGTATAGCACAGATGGTAAATGCTATAGGAATTCAGAGGAGAAGACAATTACTTCCAACTGAAACTACGACTTCCATATGTAGAAAGATAACTGATGGCAAGGTGAGATGGCAGAAGAACCTCAAAGATAAAGACATCAAGGCCAGAGTCCCAAGCACACTGAAGGTAGAGCATCTATGCTGACACTTCTCTTGTGGAACTTTTTGTAACACTCTAGGCTCCACCCCCAGAGAATCTTACTCTCTTTGTCTAGGCTAGAGTTGGGAATTGGCATTGTCAAATGCATTCACAGAAGATTCAATTATTCAGCCAGGGAGGAGAACTCCTGATCAATTGAATTCTCTCTCTCTCTCTCTCTCTCTCTTTCTTTTTCGGAGGGATGAGGGAGGATTTACTAGGATCAGAAGGATTAGGCCAGTTGAGTAAGGCCTTGAGGGAGGTGACCAGCCTTTACTGAACAGCCCCACCATGTGGTGGGAACATTTCTGCCTCTGAAAATGAAGACTCTCATTTAATCCTCTCAATAATCCAGTGAACAGGGACAAGGAACTCAAATTCACTGGGAGCTTACCCTGAGTTGACTCTGCTAGGAACATCATACAGATTATTATCATTCACTTAACTGTTTACAAGGTCGGATATTAACCTATAAAAGACAGAGACTCACTGAGGCCATCCGAGCCAGAGGATGACAGGATGGAAATGTGGTGTGGTGGAAATCCATCTGTCCGTCTATCAGAAGCCCTGAATGAAGGGCAAACAAGGAGTTGAGAAGCCCTCCAGGTGTGCTAGAAGGTAAGACACTCTCTTAGGCCACCAGGGAGTTTACTTCTCTGTCAACTTCACTTCTGCATTATTTGTCTCTTTCTTGTTGATTTACAGGAGCTCTTTGTATATGGGGGATAGTAGTTCTCTCTTATATATGTTGCAAAATTTTTTAGGCATCTTGTAATTTGTCTTCTAACTTCATGGTCTCTCAAATACACATTTTAGTTGTTTATATACATACTTCCATTTATAGTCTCTGGGTTAGGAGCCTGGGTATAGAAGGTCTTTTGCAGCTGAAAATTGTATTTTTTATAGTCTCATGTATTATCTTTTGGTCTATTTTTATGGTTTTCTCTTATTTCTTAGATCTTATATCTATC
Organism: Orycteropus afer afer; assembly: GCF_000298275.1. Taxonomy (NCBI): domain Eukaryota; kingdom Metazoa; phylum Chordata; class Mammalia; order Tubulidentata; family Orycteropodidae; genus Orycteropus; species Orycteropus afer. Next base: position 7,667,773 of record NW_006921644.1, on the reverse strand, counting down.
TAAAAATGTATAATGCTGTCTGTTGTGAAGTAGGAAGCTAACTTGGTATTTTTCCCAGCTGTACAGCCAATTGTCCTTACCCTAATTATTTGAATAGTCAGCTCTTCCCAGGGTAATTTAATAAGGATGGATAAATTGCCCCTGACCTCTCAGGTGATATTTAATATCCATTTTCAGAAATGGTGGCTAGAATGTGGCAGGTAAGGGCTGTGTTTGAATGATGTGCAAGTCTTCCCTGACCCTTGGCATCTGCAGTTTAGCCGTTGTGTTGTGGTTTACTTAATAGCATTTTCAAACAATTATCTTGTGTATGTATCCAGGAGCCCTTTGGCACTGGGAATATTTCTTATTCAGACTCACAGCTGGAAAGGAGGCATGCAAATCTCCACTAACAAATCTTCTGGGACAGAGCACTCACTGTACCTCCTGCTTCGATCTATAAAATACTGGGCTTCCAATGACTTAATTAGAATATATCGAGCCCTGATATCAGACCCACTTGTATCCACTATATAGAATGCTCACCTTTACTCGCCCAGAGAACATAAAGCTATTTCCTGTGACTAAATATTCAATTCAAATCTAATGATGTGAGAAGGAAATGTTAAAATGAGATCAACTTGCACCAAAATACTCAGAACCTGCAAGCAGAATTAGTTGATTCATTCTTCCAAAAAGACAGGGAGCACAAATTACAATGAGAAATAAGGAACAATAAAATAAAAACAAACCATGCAGTGAAGGAACAGGGGGCTGGGTGTTTCTTCACAGTCACTCCTCGTTATTTGCCATGTCCGTCTTTGCAATCCCAGAATAAACCCCTGCAGAGCTTGTGAGGTCACTTACCAGAACGCTCAGAACAGTGCCGGGTCTGAGTCACTGGACATGCACACTGACAGCTGAAATGTAACATCTTGTTTCAGCTGTCATGCTATAAACAAGTGTGCTTTTCATGGTCTACTTAGTGACACAATTTTGTGCTTTTTGTGTATGTGTGCTTATACTGTTTAAAATAGTCCCCTAGCACAGCACTGGAGTAGCGTCTAGTGCTCCTAAGTGCAAGAAGGCCAGGATGTGCCTCATGGAACACTTGTGTTAGCCAGGTTTTGTTCAGGCATAAGTGATAGTGCTGTTGACTGTAAATTCAAGGGCAATCAATCAACAGCATTTATTCCATAAACCACAAAAAACGCCCCCCAAAAAACCCTCCACTGTTACGGAGTAAATTCCAACTCATGGCAACCTTATAAGACAGAGTAGAACTGCCTCATAGGGTTTCCAAGGCCATATATCTCTGCCGAAGCTGACTGCCTCATTCTTCTCCTGTGGAGGGCTGGTGGGTTTGAACTGCTGACCTCTGAGTCGGCAGCTGGATGCCTTAACTTCTGTATCACTGCAGCTCCTTATTTTTTCAACAAGGAACTTTTACATAGAAACACACACTTAACAAAGTTATATACTGACTGACAAAAATAGTGTGACCAGAGGCTTGCAAGAAACTAACCTTGTATTTCTCCTGGAGAAGTGTGTCTGTATTTGCCAACCCAGTGTTTGCAGCAAGTTTATAGAACATAATGACTACAAATAATGAGAATCATTTTATATCTAATTGGCTATATCTATAATTATATTGTTATGTGCCGTTGAGTCGGCACCGACTCATAGTGACCCCTCCTTGGGTTTCCGAGGCAGTATCACTACGGAAGTAGGATTGCCCAACCTTCCTTCAGAGATAATACTGTATTATAATAGCATGCTGGCTATTGTTATTTTGAAAACATTGATGAAGAAGCTGAGGTTCAACAACTTGTCCATGGCCCACACCCAGAAAGGTAAAGCCCCAGACTCAGGTGGTCTCTCTCCCAACCTCATCTCTCACTACAGGTGGAGCTTCTCAATAGAATGAGAAACAGACAGTACTCAGAACTTTGCTCTAGTCTTCAACTATGCCATTCTTTGCTCATACAAAAGGCCACCCTGGAAAAAAGCGACACCCTGGCATTGCCAGGAGTCCAGGAGAAGAGTCTTTGGTGGAAGGCACTAAGGGGTTACAACAGCCTTCCTGTTTCCTCCTCAAGGATTCTACTGTGTGCATCTCTTCCCAGAAGTCCCTTCCAACTCTGTGTTATAATGCCAGACTGACAAGTTAACAAAAGCCACACTGAGAATATTCACACCATGGAAACTGGCAAATGCCACCAATCAGGCCTTTGCTCCCCCATGCCGCCAAGGCAGACGTAAGACATCCCTCAGAACCCCACTGCCTCCTCCCTTTACAAGTACGGTTGCCGGTGGCCTGGCACTGCCTTTTGTTAAGAAGGTGCCTTTGGCTCAAGGGGCCCATGGTGGATGAGGAGGGGCAAAAAGGAGATCTGGTGGCTTCACGCTACCTTTGGTTTAGGTTTGAGGGATGACAGCCAAAGCAGGGACCAGATGGCTCTGTCATCACATCAAGTCACCAGGCCAAATACCTGGTGTTCTTTACATTTGGCCGGGTTTGTCCCCATACATTTAACTTAAAACTGAGTAACTGTAAATTTACCAAGTTCTCAGGAAGTCTGAGGGATATTAGGAAGTAATTTTCTAATAGGAGGCAAAGTGCTTTGTGGCTGTTTTTTTTTTTTTTTTTTCTTATATTCAATATTGCAAGAACTCCTCGCCCTCTTTTGGGGAAGAGGGAGATATCAGACTTCATATCAATAGAAACCACACTTCTAAACAGATGACAGGGCTGTGGGATCAAGTACTGGGTGTCTTATTTAAATGAGTAAAGACAGAGAAGTTACTTTTAAAATAACTTTGGTATTCATTGCTCAAGAGTAGCAGTTGTCAAAATTTTGGTCCCAGGACACTTTCATCCTCTCACAAATGTCGGAGGACCCCCAAAGTGCTTCTGTATATGTGCATGACAGCCTACTGATATTTACATGTTAAAAACGAAAACTTGGAAGCTAAAGATATTTTTAAATTAATTCATCTTGAAATAATAATTAAATTGTAACTTGGTTCCACAATCAACACCAATGGAAACAGCCGTCAAGAAATCAGATGATATATTGCACTGGGCAAATCTGCTGCAAAAGACCTATCTGCTTCCCAAGTGCTGAAGAGCAAATATGTCTCTTTGAAGACTAAAGTGCACTTAACCCAAGCCATGGTATTTTTCAATCACCTCATAGGTATGTGAAAGCTGAACATTGAGTAACACTGCCTTCCAGTCAGATCCAATTCATAGTGACCCCTCCTTGGGTTTCCGAGGTGGTATCGCTACGTAAGTAGTTTGCCCAATCTTCCTTCTGAGGAGTGGCTGGTGGGTTTGAATGGCCAGCCTTCTGGTTAGCAGTCAAATGCCTTAGGTTCTATGCCACCAGAGTTCCTGGACATTGAATAAGGAGGACCAAAGAAGAGTTGATGCTTTTGAGTTGTGATGTTGGAGAAGAATACTGAAAGTCCCATGGAGTGCCAGAAGAATGAACAAATCTGTTCTGGAAGAAGTGCAGCTGGGACACTCCTTAGAAGTGGGAATGGCCAGACACAGTGGCTGCAACGATGGGCTCAGGTGTACAAAGGACTGTGGGGTTGGTGATGGACCGGGCAGTGTTTTGTTCTGTTATATACAGGGTCGCTATGAGTCAGAGCTGACTCGACAGCCCCTAACAACAGTAACTCCAAGACAACAAGTGAAGGGAGCAGATCACCAGTGCTTGGTTGTCACAGCAGACAGTGGTGTCTTATATGAGTTCCTACACTCAGTGCGCCTCAGTAACTCACCAGCTAACCTTCAATCTGTGGCAAGAGCACACACCTCAAGAAAACTGTACAGTCACGATAGCACACGAGGGAAACAGGCACTTTACATCTTAGTGTTATTACCAAAGTATTTTTGACCTCATGAAGCCCTTGAAAGGTCTTAGGGACTCCCAAGGGAGCAAGACTACACTTTAGAAACCTTTGACTTTTTTCAGACTTTGAAAAATTCTCAAACTCTACTGCTCTCAGGAACTTGTTAAAATGCAAATCCCCTGGGCCCTGCAGATAGCAAGCCTTAACTCATTAGTAGGCTGGCAGTACACCTTAGGAAGGTGCAATTTTAACAACTCCCTCTCCTCTGAGAAATGCTGTCATCTTAGAACCTCTGGCAGGCTTCTGCTGTCTTTGTTCAGTTTTCCATGTGAAGGCTAAAACACAGTTGTAGATTACGTAAGTTTCCTGTCTCGTAGAAGGTCATAACCATGAGCAAGAACGTCTCCAAATGAATGTCATCCATGTTCTTGTAGAGCAAGGAAAGAGTTCCTGCAGGAAGAAAGGTTCTCATACAGCCATCCATTCAACGTTTACTGACCACCCACTATGTGACAGGCACTGAGCTAACTCAGGAAACGTAAAGGTGCATGAGAGGCAGTCAGTCATTGGCTTGAGATGCTGACCGGACTCAACAGGAAGCACCAAAGATATGGGTGAAGGGGCCGTGAGAACGTCCTCAAAGCACTTGATGGGACGTCCTGTAGACCACAACCCAACTCACTGCCACTGAGGCAATCCCATCTCGTGACCCCGTAGTACAGAGCAGAACTGCCCCAGAGCGTTTCCAAGACTGTCAGGCTTTACGGGAGCAGACTGCCACATCTTTCTCCCATAGAGTGGCTGGTGGGTTCAATCGACTTAGTAGCCAAGACCCCTAACCACTGAGTGCTCTAACTACTGCATCACCAGAGCTCCTCATCCTGCAGAAGGACTCAGTTACTCAGCGCTTCCCAAGGGGAAGACTAGGATCAAGAGATAGATGGAAGTGAGATTTCAGCATGGTAACAGAAACACCTCAAACAGAGCGACTCTGGGCTGGAGTGCAGAGGTCATGACGGCAGATCGAAAACGTGGGCAGTCTGAACTGAGTGTCCACTCCCAGCTTGTGTAACCCCAAAGTTTTCTAACCCTATAAGCCAGTCTTGACGTAGGTATTCAGGATCTAATGAACGTTTTCCTTATACCTTTTACTTCTAATTACTTTAATAGCCATAATCGACTTGTGGTTTTCATCATAAGCCACTCCAAATTTTATTCCAGTATAGGATATAAAACCTGTATTTGTAAGTTATTGAGGGCATGACCCCCTACTCCCACGCTGACACCCACTTCGTGCAGATAGTGCTTATTTGCTCTGAAAGGAGGCTCTAATTCACATGGAGTCGGCAACAGGCACTCTGGGTTAAGAAATGACATATAACCAAAGCTTTCATAATTTCCATCAGGGGAGTGGACTCTTGTTATCTTCTGACCCAGGGTTACCAGCACCTTTATCTCCAAGTACCAGTATCACTGCCGCTATGTGGCAGACCCCAAGTTTTCCGTCATGCCAACCTCCTTGAGCTTGACCATGTTCAGTTCTATCTGAACCCTGAGGTTCCGGGAAACAGTGATGATTAAAAAAATCCCCAACCCTCTGTGTCCTGGAAAATGGCTCACTGCAAACCAGCACCCTTCCCTGAAGGCTCACAAAAGATGCACGAAGCCTTTTGTTTAAAGACAAAGCTGGGCACAGACTCTCCCAATTCTTAGTCTTTGCCTCCTAAATGATTAGCTGAAGTGCTTGTCCCCACCGATCAATCAGAAGCAAAGTGTTAACCAAACTTGGGTTACGTTTCTTTCTTCTTCCAAGTCTCTAAACAGTGACCCACTCTCAGATTAAGCCAACATATAAGACCCTCCACAAGGCCCCCTCCTCCCAGAAAGTAGGCTGGCCTCAGTGGAAACTATTCTCTGACTTACTATATCTGATCAGGCCACCCTGCCATCCCACTTCCCCATACCTGCTTCTTTCTGGCCTCGTTTACTCTCCTTTCTATTAAAGAAAAACCCTTTTGCCTGACTCTTGAGAAGCTGGCTGATCTTAGGGTCAGAGCGATCTCCCTATGGCAATAGACCCTCCTCCTAGTGAAACAGTCCCTGCCCCCCCCTTGCCATAGTCTTTTTGAGTAATGCGCCTCCCTGGAGGTACAACAATGGGCTCAAACACACCAACACTCATGAAGAGGGTGCAGGACCAGGTAGTCCTTTGTTCTCTTACACAAAATGTTGACATGAGCCAGAGCCAACTTGATGGCAAGTGACAACAACAACGTCATCATCTACGTCTAGTTTTGTTTTTTGTTTGACAAGCTCCTCGGGCACAGTTTCTATTAGCTCCTGTTTCAGATTGAATTATGTGTGATAAATCCTAACCCCTGTACTGGTTACAATCCCACTGGGAGTGGGCTTCCTTTGTTATGTAAATGAGACAGTATTAGTGTGAGGTGTGTCTTAAGTCAATCTGTTCTGAGATATAAAAGAGATGAAACAGGCAAAGCAGCAGCAGAGATGGAGGAAGACAGATGCCATGCCCCATGCAGACAACCAAGGAGCCAAGGAGTAGAAGCTGAAGAAGACAGGGACCTTCCCTCAGAGCCAACAGAGCAAGCCGTCCCTAGAGCCCATGCCTTGAGTTCAGACTTCTAGTCTCCTAGATTGTGAAAAAACATATTTCTGTTAGGGAAAGCCACCCAGTTGTGGTGTTTCTGTTACAGCAGTGCTGGATAACTAAGACAGTTCCAATCTCTTATGCCATGCTTCCTAGTATTTCAACTACGAGGGAAACAAAACACAGCCCTTCCTCAGAGACAAGTTACGAAGCCTGGAGAAGGATTCATTTTGCCACTGCCTTGTTTACTCTAACGGGGCTCTTTGTGCTCACCATGTGAATTCAATTCATCTGACCAGACAGGAAATTAGCAGCCCAAATTGCCTTTCTATTAGGTAGACATGACCCAACAGCATTTGGAGAGAAAGTATGATGGCTGCCCTAATTTCTCAAGGGTCATCCAATCAAAACTAAAAAAGAGAGAGACAAAGTCACTACTATCTCAGGTCACAGTGGCCCAGCAACTCTCCTGCCACAGCTGCAGAGGGCCTGGACCATTTTAAATGTTCTATGGGACGAACAGTTCACTCACTGAAATGTGCAGTGTGTGCCCACTATGTGCCAGGCACCAGTCTGCATAATGAGGATGGGCAGTGATCAAGCCAGACAAAAATCCCTCCATGTGTGGGGTGCATGCCAGTGGATGGCAGCTGTTAAGTCTGTGGATAAAACAATGCAGCCTTGTGGACAGGGAGTTCTGGGTGGAGTGTGTGGGGTGGAAGGTGGCAGTTCAGAGAAGGACTTGCTAAGCTCACACCATGTGAGCACATGGAAGCAGAATAAAAGCAGCCCTGGTGGCACAATGGGTAAGCTTCAGGTGCTAACTAAAAGGTTAGTGGTTCAAATTCACCAGCAGCTCCTTGGGAGAAAACACCTGCAATCTGTTCCTGTAAAAATGTTAGTTTAGGAAACTCTCTAGAGTAGTTGTATTCTGTCACATGGGGTCACGATGAGTCAGAATCAATTTGGTGGCACCCACTACAGCAAATGAAAGAAAATTTTGCACAGACTGGATTCCTCTGTCACATGAAAGTCCCAAAACTTATCCAAACCATCAGTCACCCTGGGGGTTGTTGAAAAACCCATTACAGTCCACACTTGGGGCTCCTGATCAGTAAAATCTGGGGTGGGGTCCCAACTTTGCAAATTTAACAAACACTCCCTGCCCCAGGATGTTTGAGAACCACCGTTTAGGGAGTTGAGGATCCAGTGAATAAATCTACATAATCATTAACTTGGTCTATTTTCCAATGTGTTCAGGGTGTTCGGCCAAGTCCGGCTCTGTGTTGGGTGGGCGATCTCTGGAAAAAAGCCTCCTCATCTTGTAGGAGTTCACTGTTCAGTGCAGCCACAGGCATTATTCAAACAACGGCACAAACCTAATTTCATTCCACAGGAGGGCTTAGAACCTGGGGCAGTTTCCTGATTTGGGGTGTGGAGGGGTCAGGGACAACTCCCTCTGGCAGTAGGAGCCACATAATGAGTAGGAAGGAAGAACATTCTAGAGAGAGGGAAGAGCACAAAACAGGGGCCCAAGGGAACTGAGTGGTCTCTAACAACCTTCTCACAGCAACAAGTCCCGTCCACAACATTCTCTCCACCTCCAGCCTTCCCAACTCCCCAACCTCCCTAGTCCATCTGTTCTCACTGCAGTTTCCCAGAGGGTGTGGCCATGATCACTCCTTTAGAAGAACTTTGGTGCTGAGGTGCAAGAGATGGGCTGGCCTAGGGAAAAGGCTGGAGGGTGTGGGACTGGCTTTAAGAGGCTGTTGTAATGGTCTAAACTGGAGAAAAGAAGGCCTAAACCCAGGTAAGGACAGGGAGGAGAAGATCGTAAGGATGAGACAGGTGAAATTCACAAGTCCACACGTGGATGGAAAGTTGTGTTGAAGTCCTAACCCCTGTATCTATAAATATGACTCTGTCTGGAATTAGGGGTTTTCTTTTGTCATGTTAATGAGGTCATACTGGAGTAGGGTGGGTCATAAAAATCTAATTCCTTCTGAGTGGTGTCTCATAAAAAAGGTAAACAGACAAGGAAAGACAGACATACACACCCAGGAGGAAGACAGGTGCCACCTGATGATGGATGCATCTCTAAGCCCGGGACCACCAAGGATTGTGTCAACTACTAGAAGCTAAACAAGACAAACAAGGACCTTACCCTAGAGCTGATGCCCTGAATTTTTAGCCTCTTCGACTGTGAAAAATACATTTCTGCCCTTCAAAGCCACCCACTTGTTTGTGTTAAAGCAGCACTAATTTACCAACAGAGCAGCCCAATAGGGGATGAAGGTTAAGAGCTCTGATGTCCTATATATGGGGTTAAACACCAAGCTGTTCTGTACTCCTCTAGGTGTACACCATGCTCCAGACCTCAATTCCTTCATTTGTGGAATACACCCATGGCTACAACATCCTCACTGGGCTGCTGGGACACGACAACAGGACAACAGCCCCAGTGCATTCAAGCACCCTGCACAGGGAAAGCACAGAAGAGCCCCCCACACTTGGTGAACTTCGAGCCACATATCTCCTGTATCCTCAACTACCTGGGATCCTTAAAACGCATCTTCTCTTCTCTGCAACCCCAGGTGGCTGCTTAAATGGACCTCTCTGCCAGCTTCTCAAGAACTAATATTGTGTGAGAGTCATTTTGTTTGATGAAAGATGTGATTGCTTCCGTAATCGGGGTGAGCGACTGCGCCATAAATATCACCAGTGAGGTGCACCCAGCACAACACAAGCTGGAGTTAGGAGACAAACACCACAGCACTCAGCACAGCAACGGCCTGGACAGTGTGTCACGTGAGCGGCAGTGTGCCCACTGTCATACATAACCAACCAGGTATGGGAGTGGAAAAGTGGTTTCCAGCAAACTCATCCATTAGCTTGGACAGCAAAACCCGTGCCTCAGTCCCCACAGGCATGACTGATCCGCATAGAAATTCCTGGGGCCGAGCAACAGAACCCAGAGCCCACGTCAACAGTCTAGAGCTTGTCTGTGAGTTTTTTTCAGTTTTTAAGCCCAGCTGTTTAAGTGTGTCCAGCCCCACCCCATGAATTGGGGAGGGGGGGCAGCTCCTCCAGTTCATTAAACCTTTAGGGGCCACACAGGCCCTGATGATGACCCAGATAACGATGATTTGTTCATTGTTTCTGTGCAGTGCAGTGGGCCCAAGGTGGGGGCCAGGGTGGAAAATTCCAGGAGCTCTGGACCACAACTTCTGGACCTCTATAAAATCTGTCTATAGAACAGAAGTTATTTCAGCCTTGAAAATTCAACTTTTCACCACGTGGGGAAACACACACACCGCATTAAGTACTAAGTGCAGAACGCAATGTTATCTGTGAGGTCTGCACCAAATAGCCCCTTTCCTGGAGTGCTGGCTCAGGGCTTCTTCCTCTTCACCTGTGCACAGGTAAGGGGCATCCCTCAACAGTCTCCATCCCCCTGGCCCTTTGGTCCTTTACAGCCCTTTTCTCCTCAACGCTGGGTCCTACATTGTGTTGTTAAGTGCCGTCGAGTCATTTCCGACTCATAGCGACCCCATGCACAGCAGAACGAAACACTGCCCGATCCCGCGCCAGCCCCACAATCCCTGCTATACTCGAGCCCATCATCGCAGCCACTGTATCAATCCATCTCCTTGAAGGCCTCCCCCTCTTTCGTCGACCCTCCACCATACCAAGCATGACATCCTTCTCCAGGGAATGGTCCCTTCTTACAACATGACCAAAATAGGTGAGACGAAGTCTGGCCATTCTTGCTTCCAAGGAGCATTCTGGCTGCACTTCCTCCAGGACAGATCTGTTAGTTCTTTTAGCAGTCCACGGTACTTTCAGCATTCTGCGCCAGCACCAACTTGGCTGCTGCTTCCATGGGCATTGATTGTGGATCCTACATTACTGTGAGTTTTTAGCTGAGGACTCAGCTTCCCACTAGAATACAGCTCCCATGTGGATGGAGACTGGGTCTTGTTCACTGTGCTTCAACAGGGACTCAGTCAATTTTTGACGACACACCCTAACGTTGCCTGAATCAATTAACAACCTGAAAACTGTTAGGAAAATTGAGAGAGATAATGCATCAAGAAGTACTACGTAGATTCTAACGCACAACACACATGTTTATCTATTACCATGCTGATAGGTGGGGTGCATCCAATCAAATATAATTGACAGTGACAAGGTCTTCAAATGGATCACTTTGGATTGAAGAGATTAATCCGGCTAAACAGGCTTGGACAGAAATTACCTCCCATTGCTGTGGCACACATGATTCAACTGTAGCACTTTTATTGGTATTGATTTGTACTTAATATTCACCAAGAATTTATGACAGAATTTTCCTTTAATTATCCTAAGTGAACAATTCTGGTCAAAGACTGCAGGGAAAGACAAAAAAGAAGGCTGCTATAAATAGTGAAGGCTCATACAAAATCGGTTTATGGAGTCAATTAAGACGCATGGCAACCCAGTGTGTCTCAGCAGAACTGGGCTCCATGGGGCTTTTAATGGCTGACATTTTTTGAAATGGTCACCAGTCCTTTTTCATAGCACCTCTCGGTGGAATTGAACCCTCAACCTGTCCCTTAGCAGCCATGGGTGTTCACTGTTTGCATCACTCAGAGGCAGTGCTGGCTCCTAAGTGTTACCTTTCCCTCAGCAGCCATTAATTACTTCCTTCCTTTCACTGAGATACCAGAAATACATGATTCCCAGCATTTCAGGGTCTTGGATGTATTTTGTTTTAGCGTTAGGCACTATCAAGTTGATCCCGACCCACAGCAACCCTACCTACAACAAAACAAAACAAAACGCTGTGTGGTCCTGTGCCAGCCTCATAGTCATTGCTACGTTTGAGGCCACTGTTGAAGCCACTGTGTCAATCCATCTTGTTGAGGGTCTTCCTCTTTCTTTTTTGCTGACCCTCTACTTCATCAAGCACGACGTCCTTCTCCAGGGACGGTTCTCCTGTTAACATGTCGAAAATACGAGAGACTAAGTCTTGCCGTCTTCACTTATAATGAACATTCTGGTTGTACTTCTTCCAAGCCAGATTTGTTCATTCTTCTGGCAGTCCGCATCAATTTCTTTTCACAAACATCATAATTCAAATGCATCAATTCTTCTTCATCTTCATTACTCATTGCCCAGCTTTTGCATACCTATGAGGTCATGGCTTGAGTCAGGTGCACCTTAGTCCTCAAGGTGACATCTTTGCTTTGAACACTAAGAAGTTCTTCTGCAGCAGATTTACTCAGTACAATATGTTTGATTCTTGGCTGCTGCTTCCATGGGCATTGATTGTGGATCCAAGTTAAAAGAAATCCTTGATAACTTCAAACTTTTTGCCATTACTATCATGTTGCTCATGGGTCCAGTTGGGAGGATTTTCATTTTCTCTGTGTTGAAGGGTAATCCATACTGAAGGATGTAGTCTTTGTTCTTCACCAGTAAGTGCTTTAAGTAAGTCATCTTCACTTTCAGCAAGCAAGGTTGTAGCATCTTCATATTGCAGGTTGTATGTTACATCCTCCTTCTCTGGACACTTGCTCCTACTTAGAGCCTTTTTAATAGTCCACTATCCTGAAGTGACCTTAAAACAACAGCCATGGTTTTGGTCAACTTGGCCTTGGTGGGGGGCAGAGTTGTTAGCAGATCCACCTCAAGAATGCTCTGAGCTTTCTTCAGCCAGAATAAAGGAGACTCCTGAGCACTTAACTAGAAGGCTTACTAAAATATCTCTGGACACATGTTAATAGACTTTACCCAGGGAGACTATGACGCATGGTTTGGCTGTGGTGCGTTTTCTTATAAAAGCTACTGGAAATGGGAGAGAAGACCTCTAAGGAACATGTATCAGTGGTCACAGAGGGTCAATGACCTGTCTGCTAAGAAGCAACTTGAGGCTTTAATTTGTTAGGGATGAGCTCCTTGAGGGTGGGAGTTCTCAGCCCAATAAGGAAGATGGAAGAGGAACTGATGCCTTTGAATTATGTTACTGGAGAAGAATATTGGCTATACCATGGACTGTCAGAAGAACGAACCCATCTGTCTTGGAAGTAGCAGCCAGAATGGTCCTTGGAGGCGAGGATGGTGTGACTTCATCTCATGTACTCTGGACAGGTTGTCGGGAGGCACCAGTCCCTGGAGAAGGACATGATGCTTGGTAAGGCAGAGGGTCAGCAAAGATTGGGAAGCCCTTCAGTGAGATGGACTGACACAGTAGCTACAACAAGGGCTCAAACACGGCAGCCACTGTGAGACAGCACAGGACCGGGAAGTGCTTTGTTCTGTTGCACACAGGGTCACTATGAGTCAGAACCAACTCCACAGCACCAAACAGGAACAACAAATGGGAACAGCAAGGGTGGGTTGTAGGAATAGGGTAGATAATTGCAGGTGCAAGGCCCAAACTGAATTACTCAAGGTAAGGGAGGGTTGATGAGGACAGCCACAGGGGTCCCCCTTCCTATCTCACATGAAGGGCTCACCTCTCCTTCTTAGTAAATATTTAGTCCTATTAAAGAATATCTGTTTGAAATGAGACTACATTATCAGCCTGTCCAAGGTACCCACAGCTCTATCCCAACTTCTTCAATTCCTGTAACTATCAACTTCTGTTTGGATCTGATAGGCAAATATCCTGATATCCCCTCTACAACAAATAGGAAAGAAATTGTTCAGTAAGGCAAGTGTCTCCTGACTGAAGACGTTTCACACACGTGGGTTTTGGTTCATTGTCATGTCTTTATGCCTTAGTCCCTCCGTTATAAAGAAGGAGCCACTGGCTCACCCTTCTTTTCTCGGAGCCCTGGGGAGGTTCACTATAGCACACACTGGTGTGATTTTCAGAAAAAGAACAAGGGACAGACGAACCCTTGATTTGATGCTGATCTGGGGTAGAATTCTAAAACTGATCACCAAACTCAACCCCAAAAGACATGAATCTACTAGAAGTTTGGACATTAGAACACTATCCTCAGTGGTACGCAAGATCATTTCAAACGGTGCAAGGATGAATATTTGAGCTTTATTGTTTATGTAGAAGCGCAGTATACCAGGAATACGGCACAAACTCATGTTTACATTGTTATTATTGAATTAGGATGAGGTAAAATTCCATGCTTAAATGGAGCAGAATCATGAACTTGTAAAGTGAATGGACTGATGTCAGGGTAACACTGCATTAATGTACCTGACAAGCCCCTTTTGACGCAATTGTGTACTTTGGTGGGGGTGGTCTGGACTGGTGCAGTGTGAATCAACGCCATTCTATGAAGCTGTTAAGCCCAACCCCAGCCCTCTCCAGCAGGCCTGGGAGGGGAAGTGCGGCACCATTCTAGTCCTGCTCAGGCCCTGCTATCTTGCCAACTCCAAACACTTTGTGTTAGTGGATTTGGAGCTGCCTCTGAATAAAGCAGCTTGTTTGCAGGGAGTTTACAGCATTGACTCATGGGTGATGGGCATGTGGAGAGAGAAACAAGGGTACAGGGAAGATGTAATACCAGTGTGTGTGTGTGTGTGCACGTGTGCATGTGTGTCAGAGAGAGAGTTTTTTTTAAAAGAAACAGCATCTGTAAAAATGCATTTGGCACCAGGAAAAGCCACCAATCTATAAATGTAAATGATGTGTAAATAATTCTTATCATGAGAAAACACACCTGGGAGGCCAGAAGATGATAGATATGAACGTGTCTGAAAAATCTGAAGCGCCCTCTTAGCGTGAGGGAGAATTATTAAGTTCTCAGTCTGCATGGATGGGTGCCTTCCTGTATCCACAGCCTGCATATGTGGATTCACACCTGCATGCATGTGCTGTGCACACCCCATGGATTTGCATACTCACTTCTTCTCTGTGGACACCGACATCCATAATTCATGCTTTCTTCTGCAAGGTTTAAGTATTTCAAATTTCACAATACAGGTGGCTTAATGAGGGGTGCTTCCCAAGTTACAGCAATGAGTGTAATTCTCAGATGCCAAGATCAAGTCGTATCTCCTTGTGACATATTATTGCCATGAAACACAACCACATCCCGAACTGTAAAACCTGTCTGTCGACTTCTCCACATAGAGCTGTTTCCTAAATATACATTTTATTCCACCCAAACACAGCATGACAGGGCCATTTTGATACTAAGAGAGTCATCAAACACTCGTGTTATACTGTTTTAATTACAAGCTGCCCCCTTTTCGGGCCTATTTCGATAGATTATTGCCCTGCTGTGTAACAGTATATAAAGAAACAGCAGTATCTCTTGCTGGTATATTGTGGAAATTAAAATTCTCAATACTACTTCAGTAATTAATTTCCAAAGAGAAACCAGTTTAGTTTAATAAAGAGATTAATGAAAATGTTGCAGAAGATATATTTCTCAGGAGGGGTAGTACATTATTTTCTTGCATTCAAAATAATAGAACCATTTCATAGGACTGAGTAAATCTAGCCTCAATCAATTCTGTTTAACTCAGCACAGAAATGCTTCCTAGGAGGTTTAAAGAACTCAGGTAGGAGAACCAGATCAGACCATCCCCAAATTATGGAGGGGAACCGAGTGGTTCTCAAGCAGCCACGTCTCTGGAATGATATGCCAAAGGGGAGCTCTACTAAGCTTTGAGGGCTTCATGGTGCAGAGCAGTGCTGGGGAAAGGGAAGGTGGTTACAGGTCAAAGATGAGGTCATTGGCACTGTGTTCAGGGTGTTGGGTGGAAATGAACCATGTATAAAACCATATGACCTAACCCAACATTCCTCATGAAGGTCAGTAGGACCCCTTCCTTCTCCTTCACAGACCAGTTTTCACATACATCATTCATTTATTCTTTTCAATACCTCTACTGTTATTGTTGGAGGCCATGGAGTGGCCATGAGCCAAGGGTAGGCCCTTCTGTTGTGTTCTCAGCCACTAATGTCTTATGAGCCTGTGGCCCAGCTTCCAGCTGCACTTTGTCCTACCCAACAGTGGGTCATGGAACAGACCTTCCTAAATTATTCCATCACACGACGTTCAACTCACCTTTGACGTTGTTGTAGGTAGGAGGAGTGTCCATGACTGAGACCAATGCTGCACATGCAGGAAGTTGTTTCCTCTCTTCTCATTAATGCTCTCAAAACAATGCCTAGTTAAGTAAGTACTTAAGTGAGATCTGGAATGTTTCCATAATTCATTTCATAGGAAGGAATTCACAAATCAGAAAAAATAAGTATCCATCTGATTGTATGTCCTGTAGTCTGAGAAAAATGAGGTGACTGTAGGAACAGCTGTGGTCTCCTGCCTTGACACAGCTGAGCCCAACTGGAGTTATGTTTCTATAACAAAGACAGATGGTACCCCGCACACCCATAAAATGTTACTTGACCACTTGGTCTTAGGTTTGTACTCCCACAAAACCACCTAATTCCAGCAGTTACATGTTACAAAGGTTATCTATATATGGGCATGGATATCCACATGCAAACATACACATACACACATAATTACAGAGCCCTGGTGGCACAGAGGTTAAAGCGCTCAGATGCAAAGTAAAAAGTCAGCGTCCACCAGCTGCTGTACAGAAGAAAGATGTGGCAGTCTGCTTCCACAAAGATGACAACCTTAGGAACCCTATACGGCAGCTCTACTCTGTCCTATAGACTCACTATGAGGTAGAACTGACTCAATGGCAGTGGGTATGGTCTATACAAAAGTAAGACTAGAATGCAATTATTTTAAATGTTTATACTTAATATTATGACAACTACTTCTATCAGGGATTACTCTGGTCCTATGACTGTTAATATATGTATGCAGATGTGTGTGTGTACACACGTCTGTCCACCATCCGTCTATCAGTTTGTCATCCTGTGGTGTGTTGTGTGTTTCTGTGATGCTTGAAGCTATGTGCTCTCATTTAAAATACCAACAGTGTCATCTCTGGGGGACAGGTTTCACTGTAGCTTCCAGACGAAGACAGACTAGGGAGGAAGACTTGGAGATCTATCTCCAGAAATTAATAAATGAAAACCTTATGGATCACAACTGAACACTGTCAGATATAGTACTGGAAGATGAGCCCTGTAGGTTGATGGCTCTCCACATTCACAGTGGTCACAACAATGGAGTCACGCACACCAATGACTGTCAAGATGGTACATGCCCAGCAACGTTTTGTTCTGTTGTACATGAGCTTTGCCATGAGTTGGAGCTGGCTCTATGACAACAACGACAAACATGTATATATGTATGTGTACTCATCTGTACCCATCACCTCGAATCCTTATTAATAGGAGCTCTGGTAGCGTGGTGCCTAAGGCACTTGACTGCTAACCAGAAGGCTGGCAGTTCAAACCCACCAGCCACTCCTCGAAAGGAAGATGGGGCAATCTACTTCTGTAGTGATATCACCTCGGAAACCCAAGGAGGGGTCGCTATGAGTTGGGTCTGACTTGACAGCACATGACAACACAACAGCAACATAGCCCTGGGAAGAAAGTGTTACCATCCTCCTTTTTTTTTTTTTCCCCAGAAAGCTACTTTATTTTTATTTGTTCATTTATTTATTTTAATATGCCTTAGATACAAGTTTACTAAGCAGAGTTTGTTTTACACTCAAAGTTATGTGTCAACTTAGTTTCACTCCCCATTTACCATCCCTCATCCTCATTTTCTTGATGAGGCAATTAAGGCTCAGAGTAACGTGATTAAGGTTACAGTCTGTGATTAACTGAGGTGGGATTAACAATCAGAGCTACCTCCTTCCAAAGCCTGGACACTTAGGCATCACTTTATCCTGCCTTCTTTTCATGGACAGAGACCATGTCTTATCATCATTACTCTTTCCCTGCCTAGTATAATGTCTAGAATTGAGGCTAACAGAGGACCGATTATATTGGCATCTATACTTCTCACACATTCTTCCAGTCAGGGAATGATGTATGTTGGCCTATCCTTCCTGGTCATCCCACTTCTCTTGCCAGTGAAATGGGAGGTAGCATAGATTACCTCCACAGAGAAAAGTAGAGATTTATCTCCTGAAAAACCGAAGGTCTTAAGAGAGAAGAATTACAGATGTTAGCATGAATGCTCCAGCCTCATCCTCCATTCTGTGGTCCATCAACTGACATTCATGTGGCTGCAGAGTTTCTGAAGGCTTTATAGTCCCTTCATCCCTGGGAGAACACTAGGCCAGCCAAGGCTCACCAAACATTCAGATGAGCTTCTCCCATCACTGAGGCAACCAGAAAAGGGAATTTAGACACAACAGAGGACAGAAGACTATTGAAAACAAAACCCTATTAATAATATCCTTGAAGAGGGAAGAGGGGATATTGTATTCACAAAACAAGCGATGTTGTTTTAGGTGCCATCGAGTTGGCTCCGACTCCTAGTGACCCTACGTAGAACAGAATGAAACACTGCCCAGCCGTGCACCAAAGCAAGCAGTAGTGCAACGAAGAAAATGAACATTTAGAGAGCAAGAAAGAGCTGCTGGCAACTAAAATTATGACGGCAAAGACAGGAAAAGCAGTAATTCAATGGGAATCCTACGATGAAGATGGAAAGAAATCCATCAAGTATTTTTTTAAAAGGTGGAAGGAAAAGCTAAGAAAATTGAATAATCAATCCAGAAAGGCCAACATTTGATTAATGGGCAACTTGGAAAGAAAACAGAAGACGGAGGGGAAGAATTCAAAATGGGTAAGAAAATCTGCCAGAAAAACTGAAGAGCATGTGTTTCTGCGTGAATGGGACCTACTCAGTGTTGAGCACAAATGAATGAGAACACACTGAATATTTGAGATACAGAAAGATCCTCAAAGGATTAAAAGAATCAGAACAACAAAGTCATCCATCACAAGCAACAGGACCTTGTAAAAGGGGAACAAACGTGTCAATATTCTAAGGGAAAAAGGTATCCAGCCTAGAATTGTAGACTCAACCAACTTGAAAGCCTGAAGGTAGAACAAGAGTTTCGGGACATGCAAGCTAAACCATTAACTCAGGGGTAAACAAAGAATGACAGAGGTGAGGGATCTAACAAAGAGGAAATTGCACCCAAGACAGAGGGGATTCCCTGAAGGAGAAAGGCAAGTCTCAGGGAAAAGACTGAGAAGCAGGTCTAGCCAAGGAACTAGAGCAGGAAGACAGAAGGAATGAAGAAACAAGTTAAAAGACATCGAGACAAGTTTTGTAGTTCTGTTGGAATATTCCTCATATAATTGAATGACAAACATACAGAAAACTAAGTATGTGAAAAAGTTTTCTTCATCTTCAAGAAAATGAAAAATTACTATTATACATTCACTTATGGCTGGAAATGTCCCACGTGTTTGAGGAGAAACTAGACCACCAACCTCCTCAAGCAAGCAGGTACTTGGTTGCAAAACACTGGAAGTCAATTTTTGCAATGATTTCCTACCCAAGACCTTATGAAAACACTCACATCACTGAACTTACAGAAATGAATACTAAAATTCATTCTTTAAAACAATCACTGTTGAGTCAATTCTGATTCACAGCAACCCTACAGGACAGGGCAGAACTGCCCTACGGGCTTCTAAGGCTGTAATCTTTTCAGGAACAGACTGCCCCAGCTTTCCCCTGCAGAACAGCCGATGGGTTAGAACAGCCGACCTTCTGGTTAGCAGCCAAGCACTTAACCACTGGGCCACCAGGGCTCCTTTAAGATTCTGTAAGGGCCCCACTCCCATGTTTTTAAGGTAAAATCACATTGAGCCATTTTTCTTTCCCTCCTCAGTTGTTCCTATCCACTTCTTACATTATATTAATTTATTTAACAAAATATTGTCAATACCTATTATATGCCAGATGGTATGTCAAGCTCTTAGAATAGCAAGTTAAAAAGAATGTACTTCAATTTCTTATCAGGCATGAAGGGCAGACAGCAAAGTATCAGCTTGGGTAGCTAAAAATTTAATTACACTGAAGCCTAATGAATTTAGGCCATTCATTAGCAAAATTCTTATTCAATTAGACAACACAAAAATGAGGGCGAGTGCTTTTCAAACAGAAAGAAACAGATCCTGGAAACGACTGCAAGTATTTTAGAAACATCTGCAAATACAGACTATTGGTATTTTTGTAACATGTTGCCCCAGTTTGTTTACTATAGCCCATCTTACAGATGTTTTAAAAAACCCTTTGTTAGCATATTCACTTGAAAGTTAAGATATTTTTCATATTTTCTCTGCTTCTGCCATTTTTTTTTTTTTTTAATAAATTTGGATAATTCTTCCTCAGGGGAAGATAGGACACTCCCATGAGATCATATACAAGGGTCCCCAAGAAATTCCAGGTCTTTTAATGTGCAAAATACCTTTTAGTTCCCTGTAGCTTGTGGTGTTACCAGAGACACCCAAGTTCCTCACCTGGTTCGTACAATGTTTGAAAGGAAATGAAATTTCTTCTTTTCAAACAAAATACCTTCTGAAAGTCTACCTTTGTTGATAAGGATTTTAGGTGAGACAGTGTGGGGTGGGGGTTCTTGCAAATCTCCCTATCCATGGGTTATACCATTGCCCTGCAGACTTAATGCCCTCTTCCTCATGGGTAATCCAAGAGATGGAGGCCCATTACCACGACTTGGTCTGGAAGAACTGTACTTGGAAGGGGTCACGTGAGGTTAACCCTCATACCCACATCTCCAGGGGCTTCCTGCTATATTCAATTTATATGACTGAGTACAAGTGAAGAAGCTGGTTGAGTGCATTCCACCTGGATGTTTGCAGAAGCTTCTATACTATTAATCACTTGGTAACTTCTCTCTGTGCCAACATGAAGATAGCTGTCCCAGGTAACCTCAGCGCTCAAAGCTGCCCACGTGTTCCCGTTAAATTGCAACCTGATAGGTTGGAGTGCTTTCAGAATAGATCAAAACAAATCCGATTAGCCAAGGGGGAACTTCACGTATTTGTCCTCAGGTTTATGATTCCTGTTAGACTGCACACCCTTCCCCCACCTTTTTGGCAGGTGCAGGCAAGAGGCCATTTTCCAAAGGCACAGGGAGGCAGCATGTCCTATGACCACATGGATCTGGGTCTAGGTTCTGGCTCTGCCACCTGTTAGCTTTCCAATCTTGTGAGTGTTACCCAACTTTGGGCCATCTCTTAGCCTACTTACTGCAGGGTTTCCCAATATCAGCACTACTGAAGTTTTGGAACAGAAACCCTTTGTCGTGGTAGCGCTGTCCTGTAAATCATACAATGCTTGGCACCACCCTGGGCTGCCATCAGCTAGATGCCAGGAGCCCTTCCCAGTCTTGACAGCCAGAAATGTCTCTGGAAATTGCTAAACATCCCTTAGAGAGCAAAACTGCCCTCAGTTGAGAACCACAGGCATATTGTGAGGATTAAGTTAACAAGTTGTAATGTGCTTGGCACAGAGGTGGCACTCACCAAACAGCACTTCTCTCTCTCTCTCTCTCTCTCAATACCATTAAGAATTTTAACAACCTCAAGTTCAGTTGCTGGTCTGTCTGCCTAGCATCTGTGCTTCTTTGGATGATATCTAACCCATGATCACTCCATTGTCAGCAAGTCTTGTTGGGTCAGCCTGGAATCCAACTGTGACCCACGCTAGGCCATTTGGACTCTCCCTGGAATGTGGCTCTCTACTGCAAGGACCAGAGGAGTGCTTGTTGTTGTTGGGCTGCTGAGCCATGATGACCTCACAGTGGATCCTGCCTGGTCCCGGCCACATCCAGACACTGGTGGATTGGACCTTTGAGATGCACAGGGCTTTCACAGACTAGTTTCTGGAAGTAAATCCCCAGGCCTTTCCTCCTTGTCTGTCTTAGTCTGGAAGCTCCGCTGAAACCCGTTAAGCATCACAGCAACATGCAAGTCTCCACCGACAGAGAAGTGGTGGCTTCCCATCATGCACACTGGCCGGGGTATTGAACACAAGCCTTACCCATGGAAGGTGAGAATTCTAGCACTGAACCACCCTTGATGCTTGCTAATTCCAACAGCCTTCAGGGCACAGTTCTCCACCAGTCCTGCTACCAAGAGTCCAGAGCTGCACTGCTTCACAGCCTTTCTGAGGCCACGTTGAACAGTTTTATGTAAATTCTACGAGCTAGTTATGCCTTTCAAACATTCTCTTCCCTGTCTTTAACTTCATCCAAGTGGATTTTTAGGAAGATTTTATGAAAAGAAAGTTAATTAATACAATCAGTCTATAAAAGTGAGTGACAAGACGACTTAAAGCAGAAATGGGTCTTGTTGGATGGGGCTATGAGTGGCAGCTTGGAAACATAGTGTTTCCCCACCACCACCCCTTCCTCTTGCTACTCAAAGTATGGTCCATGGGCCAGCAACATTGGGGCCACCTGGGGGCTGCTTAGAGATAAATAATCTCAGGGCCAACCCAGAATGACCATTAGGGCCCGAATTGCTTCCCGCACAAAATACTTGCTGTACTTCTAATGTACCGTGGATGTAATCTAATCTAAATGCAATATAATCACCTTGCATAGTGCAATCTAATGTAACACAATCAATTGATCACCTGAGGTCATATAAATGTAGGGTGGATGCTAAACCCAATCACTCCTAAGTTATATGAGGAACAGCATAAACACAGAGACAAGCACGTGACGCTGGGAAAGACAGATGCAATGAGAAGATCGTCAAGAACTAAGGACTGCCTGGAGAAGGAATTGACAGGTCAACACCCCGATTCGGCGAGAAAATACATTTCTGTTACTGAAAGCCACCCACCTGTAGTATTTCTGCTAAAGCAGCCCCAAGACACCCACTGAGATTCCAAATGATTGCAATGTGTGTCCAAGTGTTGGAAGTACTACCCTGGAGGATAAGATGAGAAGCAGACAAGTGTTTGCCTTCACAGACTTCCCTGTTGGGATACCAGGCCATACAGAAGTGACTGTGCGAGGAGAGGAGGAGACAGAGAAGGACAAGCAATAGATACTAATAGAAAAATTAATTATTTCTAGGACCCTGGGCACCTAGTCCCATGCCTTCCTGTCCCTCCATTTATGTACTTTCCTAGAAATAGGTTCTCACCTAACATCTTGGATCAGAGTTTTTGAAACTGGGTTTTAGATCATGCTCTGGTAGCATAGTGCCTAAAGGCACTTGACTGCTAACCAGAAGGCTGGTGGTTGAAACCCACCAGCCACTCCTTGGAAGGAAGATGGGACAATCTACTTCCATAGTGATACTGCCTCAGAAACTTAAGGAGGGATCGTTATGAGTAGGGTCTGACTCGATGGCACATAACAACAACAAAAACAATGGAATCAATTTATAGATCATAACCAGCATTTTCAATAAAAGAGAGGAGAACAGAAGCTAGATAGCCTTACACAGGCTAAGTGAGGGCAGTGAGTATAGTACATAAAACTGTTTCAAGGGTATGTGTGTGTGGAGGGCAGAGCTAAGATGGTGACTAGTTGGACACTCCAATCCACCCCTCTATGAGAAAGACCCAAGAAACAAAGTGAAACTGGTACAGATGATAATCCTGGAACCCTGAACATCAAATGAAAGGATAAAGAATTAGACTGAACCCCAGATGGAAGAAGAAAGTGAGAGAAAGTCATGAACAAGGACAGATAAAGAGAGGGGGTGCCCTGCTAGCCAGTCTGGCACAGTGTGGCCATTTTGCGGCACTATCGGCATTACTGGGTGAGGAGCACAGGAAGGCAACTTCACGGAATCCCCGAGAAGACAAAGACACAGTGGAAACAAATTCAGAGTGAAGCAAGATGAGCAGAACACAAGCTAGATCTGAGGAAGGAAAGTCCAGAAAAGCAGGCGAGAACACCAGAGACACAAGTGACCAAAGAGCAGGGAGGGAGCCAGTCGACAGGGATAGAACCACTCACTGGCGGTGGTCCTGGTCATTTGGGTTGAGGACCCACGTGGATGGGAAGGTCTGTGAGGTAGCAGCTTGAGACATCATACTCTGGGCAGCGCCACTCCTGTGTTGAGCTGGTGACTGGAGAAGTGTACTGTCCTCCCCACCCCACATCCTTGCAGTGACCAATGGTGTAGCTGAACCACACCAACCCACTGCCCAGTGATGTCTCCCTTGTTGCCCCTCCCTGCTCAGTAATCCACCCAGTCTGCCAGTGCCCTCTGCCACTCTGCTCCTCCAACAGCCTGCAGCACACTGCTGCAGGTCACACACTGGGTGTCTGCTGTCTCCACGTTCACTGGTGTGAATTCCTGTGGATTGGGCGCCATGTCTCCACCATGCCCATAGTTGGAGGTGTGTGCTCATGCCTGCTGCCAGGTTAGTTTACTTTTCTTCCTTTCTCTAAATTTTCTGTTTTTTATTTTTTTTTAAATTTTTGTCTCATGTAGTGGAAGGTGGCAACTGAGTCTGCACTAGTCAGCCACACCTTGCACATGCCCCACCCTCCAGCCACTCCTGCACTACTGGGTCAATGACAGACAGCAGCCAATACCTGCCCAGTCTGCCCTCAGACACTCTACATGAGGGATAAACAGAGACCCACACCCACACTTGCTACTCTACTAACCTGGAGATAGGCGGTAAGCACCCCAGTGCAGCCAAACTAGTAACCACAGTAGAACAGCCACCCTGCTTGCCTGGATGTATCCAAAGAAAACAAAACAAAAATCAGGGCTAAACAAACCATCATACAATCAACAAATAAATACAGTAACAGCACAATATCTTGGAGACAACAGATAATTTCAAATCATATGAAAAAACAGGAAAAGATGGCTCAAACAAGTGACCAGAAATTACCCCAGAGACATCCTTGAGGAAGAAAAGACAATGGAATACCTGATAAGGAATATGAAAGACATATATAAGGCCTCTCCATGAAATAAAGAAAAACACAGACAAAACTCTAAACGAATTCAGGAATACAAGAACAAAATGACAAAACCAACAGACAATTAGAATCCAGACAAAATAGCAACTAGAAATGCAGAAGATTAACACTAAAATTTCAGAAATAGATAGCACTTTGGAAAGATAAAGGAATAGAACTAAATCAACTAAATCAATGAAAACCAGAATCATAGTAAATACCAACCTGTAAGAGGAACAATCAGAAAAAAAAAAGTGAAGAAAACC
Source organism: Orycteropus afer afer (assembly GCF_000298275.1). Classification (NCBI taxonomy): domain Eukaryota; kingdom Metazoa; phylum Chordata; class Mammalia; order Tubulidentata; family Orycteropodidae; genus Orycteropus; species Orycteropus afer. The sequence continues at coordinate 7,643,230 of NW_006921644.1, read as the reverse complement.
AAAGAATTATATGA
>NW_006921644.1:7609893-7642383 GCF_000298275.1 Orycteropus afer afer | reverse complement strand
GAAGGAATGGACAGTGTAGTTACCGAACTTCAAATTGGAGAGGGAGTGAAGATGATATCAAGATAGAACAGACTGTTTTCAACTTGAGAAGGTAATAATAAATTACAGCGTAACCTGAAAGAAAATTAATAAACCTTCCAACAAAAATAGAAGAAAATCATAAAGACTCAGTAAACACAAAATCGACAGCAAGGAGGAAATGAAAAGGAAATAAATAATGAACTTGGCGCAGAAAAATATACAAAGAAATCATCAGCACCCCCAAAGCACCCCTTCAGCACACAAAACGACAGCAGTAAATAGGCATACGTGGTTATACATGCTGTTAACCCACTCTTATCCAGTCCATTCTGACTCACAGCAGGCCCCACTGGGTTTCCAAAGCCATAAATCTTTACAGAGGAAGCATGCCTCATCTTCCTCTCATAGAGCAGCTGGTGGGTTTGAACTGCTGACCTTCTGGTTAGCAGCCAAATGCCTCACCCACTATGGCAAGAGAGCTCCTTATTGATAATTATACTGAATGTAAATGGATGAAAAGCACCAGTCATCACATACAGAGTGGCAGAATGAATAAGAAAACATGACCCATCAATATGTTGCCTACAAGAGACACACCTTAGGCACAAAGATATAAATAAGCTAAAAAAACAAAGGCTAAGAAAAAATTCAAGCAAATGGCCACCAAAAAAGAGGAGTGGGAATAGAAATTTGTCAGAAAAGAGCCTTTTAGGCAAAAATCCACAAAACGATCAAGGATAATTACATAATGACTAAAAGGTTATCTAGCAAGAGGACATAACTGTAATAAACAGCAACAACCACAATTAAAGAGCCCCAAATATATAAATTAAACATTACAAGAATTGAAAAGAGGAATATACAACTTCACAGTAGTAGTATGAGACTTTAACACATCACTTTCAGTGAAGGATAAACAACTAAAAAGGAACTCAATAAAGGTACAGAAGATCTAAACAACACAATCAACCAACTTGACTTCACAGATTAATACAGAACACTCCACCCAACAAAAGCACAATGTACACACATGGGTCATTCTCCAGATAGACCATGTGCTAGGCCACACAGCAAGACTCAACTCATCTCAATTTAAAAACAGTGAAATAGTACAAACCATCTTTTCATATAAGAACTATATAAAATGTGAAATAAGTAACAGGAGTAACAAGGAAAAAAATCAAATACATGAATAAAACTCTGCTTAAAAACAACTGGGTGATGGAAAAAAAATTGAAAATGAAACAAGCAAATAAAATGTCTCTAGAAATAAATGAGAATGAAAACACAACATACCAAAATCTCTGGGATATAGTAAAAGCAGGGCTCAGAGGTTAATTTATAGCAATAAATGCACAGATCAAAATAGAATGAACCAAAATCAATACCTTAACCCAACAACTCCAACAATTAGAAAAAGAGCAACAACAACAAAAAAAGTCTACAGTCTCCAGAAGAAAGCAAAGAGTAGAGATAAATGAAACAGAAAATAGAAACAAAAATACAAGACTAGAAGTTAGCTCTTTAGATGGATTAATAAAACTGACAAACCTCTAGCGAAATTAACAAAAGACAAGATGGAAATAACATGAATGAGAAATGAAATAGGTAAAGTCATAACAGAGCCAACTGAAACAAAAAGGATAACAACAGAACATTAGGAAGAATTGTACTCCAACACATTTGAAAACCTAGAAGAAAAGGACACGTTCCTAGAAGCACACTACCTTCCCAAACTAACACAGACTGAGGTAGAAAATTTGCACAGACTCATAACAAAATAAGAAATTGAACAGGTCATGAAACAACTCCCCAAAAAGAATCCCTGGCCCAGATGGCTTCACTGGAGAATTTTACCAAATATTCAGAGAAGAACTGATACCAATGCTACTCAAACTATTCAGAACATAAAAGAAGATGGAATACTCCCTCCCCAATTCATTCTATGAAGCAAGCATAATCCTGATAAAAACCAGGCAGAGACACTACTGCAAAAGAAAATTTTAGAACAATATCCCTCATAAACATAGACGTAATAATTCTTAACAATATCCTAAGCAAGATAATCCAACAATTTATCAAATAATAATAATAATAATAATACATCATAACCAAGTGGGAGTCATACCAGGTATGCAAGGATGGTTCAATATTAGAAAAACAATCAATGTAATGCACCACATAAATAAAAGAACCACATTATCATATCAATCAATATGAAAAAAGCATATGACAACACAGCATCCATTCTTTGTAAAAACACACAGCAAAATAGGAATAGAAGGGAAATTCTACAACATAATTAAGGGCATATACACAAAACTAATGGCCAACATTAGCCTCAATAGAGACAGACTGAAAGCATTTCCCTTGTGACCAGGAACCAGACAAAGATATCCTTCATCACCACTTCTATTAATTATTGTATTGGAAGTTCTAGCCAGAATAAGGAAATAAAAGATATCCAAATTGGTATGGAGGAAGTAAAACTATCCTTATTTGCAAATGATAAGATCCTTCACATAGAATATCCCAGAGGCTCAACAAGACAGTTACTGGAATTAATACAAGGATTCAGCAAAGTGGCAGGGCACAAGTCAAACATACAAAAAAAAATCAGCCTGATTCTTCGACACTAACAAAGAGAACTCTGATAAGGAAATCAAGAAAACAATACAATTTACAGTGTCGACCAAAAAGATGAAATACCTAAGCAGAGATATGGAAGAAAACTACAAAACACTACTGCAAGAAACCAAGAGAGTCATACGTCAATAGTACCCAAAGCAATCTCTCTATATAATATAATCCCAATCCAGATTCCATCAACATTCTTTAAAGAGATATAAAAACTCATCACCAACTTTATTTGGAAAGGAAAGAGACTTCAGATAAGCAAAGAACTACTGAAGAAAAAGTACAAAGTAGGAGGCCTCACACTTCCCAATCTTCCCAGGCTAGCCCTAGTACAACGACAGACAAAGAGATCAATGGAACAGAATTGAGAACCCAGAAGTAAATTCATCAACATGTGGAAAGCTAATCTTTGACAGAAGACCAAAATCAATGAAAGGGGAAAGGATATAATCTCTTTAACAAATGGTGCTGGCAAAAAGAGGTATCCATCTGTAGAAAAATGAACCAAGATCCAATACTCACACTATATACAAAAAACTAACTCAAGATGGATCAAAAACCTAAATGTAAAACTCTAAACTCTAAGGATCATTAAAGAAACAATAGGGGCAAATTTATGTTTTATAACAACTGACAGAATAAACAGTCTATCGAATGCAACTAAAAATACACAAAAAGACAACAAACTAGATGTCTGGAACCTACTAAACATTAAACACTTATGTTTAAAAACACTTCTCCCAAAGAGTTTAATGGGAACCTACAGGTTTGGGAAAAAAAAGTTGGCAATGACACATCTGATGAGGGACTAGTCTCTGAAATTTGTAGCAAACTTCAACACCTCAACAACAAAAAGCCACATAATCGAATTAAGAACTGGGCAGAGGACACGAAAAGACACTTCACCAAACAAGACAACCATGTGGCCAATAATTACATGAAGAGATGCTCCTGATCATTAGCCATTGCAGAGATGCAAATCAGGATGATGAGATATCATCTCACCCCAGCAATAACTGCAAAGTTAAAAAACAAACAAACAACAACAACAACAAACAACCCACAAAAACCAGAAAATAACAAATGCCGGTAATGATGTGGAGAGATTCGAACTCTTATACACTGCTGGGGGGACTGTAAGATGGTACAATCCATGTGCAAAACAGCATGGTACTTCCTTAACAAGTTGGAAATACAAACACCATATAAGCCAGCAATCCCACTACTAGGGATATATCCTAGAGAAATAAAGCTGTAACATGAACAGATATAAGGAGCTCTGGTAGCATAGTGGCTAAGGCACTTGACTGCTAACCAGAAGGCTGGCGGTTCAAACCCACCAGCCACTCCTCGGAAGGAAGGTTGGGCAATCCTACTTCCGTAGTGATACTGCCTCAGAAACCCAAGGAGGGGTCGCTATGAGTCGGGGCCGACTCGACGGCAAACAACAACAACAACATGTTCACTACAGTATTCCACAAAAGATGGACACAATCTAAGCGCCCATCAACGGATGAAAGGGTAAACCAACCGTGGTACATACCCAGTGGAATACTAGTCAAAGAACTACACTAACCAGGAAACACCTCCTAATGTGGAGGAAATCTGGAGGGCATTACAAAAACCAAACTAAACACACTGCTGTCGAGTTGATTCGATTCACAGCGACCCCTCCTTGGGTTTCCGAGGCATTATCACTATGGAAGTAGACTGCCCAATCTTCCTTCCGGGGAGTGGCTGGTGGGTTTGAACTGGCAGCCTTCTGGTTAGCAGTCAAATGCCCTAGGGACTATGGAACCAGAGGTAATGGAGGGCATTATGCTGACTGAAATAAGTTAATAACAAAAGTTAAAAAATAAGTTAATAAATATTGTATGAGACCATTACTATAAAAGGTCCACAAAGAGTTTGTACACAGAAACATTCTTTAATGGTTACCAGGGATGAGAGGGAAAATCGCTAACTAGGGAATAGACAAACCTTAACTTGGGTGAAGGGAAAGGAAATATACAGTAAGTGGGAGGTCGCACAATATGTCCAAGGCAAAGGAGGATACTGGGAGGGAGGGGCACGAGAGTTAAAGGCAACAAAGGTAAATACTATTCTGTACAAGGAGAGGAGAAGTGAACCATCATCTGCAAGTGCACACAGGTAGACATGCAAGCTGAACAAGTGTGGGAAGGCCAGTGGGACCACACCCATGGTAGACAGAGGCTGGGCAGATGTTTCTACACATGGTTTGCATGTGCTACAAACATGTCCATGCATATAGTACAGCACACAGGGGGGAGAGTGATGAAAATTTCTTAGCCATTACCAAACACCTTGAGGGATGAGTCACTGGATTTAGGGGCTTAGAACTATATAGTCTCAGTGGACATCTAGGTCCAATGGCATAAGATATTCCACAAAGACAATGTTCCAACATCCAACTTTGGTCACGTGGGGTCTTAAAACCTTTTGAGCAGCCATCTAAGATGCAACTATTTGTCTCTTCCTGTCCACAACAGAGAGGAGTGAAGACCATGAAAGACAGAAGGAGACTATTAATCCAAAGGACAGATGGGCCACACGGACCTCAGGCTCCACTAACCTGGACCAGAAGGATTAGACTGAGCCTGGTGCTCTGATTGCATTAACATTAGCAGATCTTGGATAGAGTGGGAGAAAAATGTGAAATGAAACTCATAATCATTCTAAAAGCAAACAAACTAACAAACCCAGACTTACTGGTTTGAGAGAGACCAGTGGAGCCCTTCGGACTATGCCCTTAGATACTCTTCAAACCTAGAACTGAGCCAACCCTTGGGAATCACTTTTCAGCCAAACAACAGACAACCCTATCAAGTGAACAATAACAGCTGTGAGCAAGGTGTTCCTCCGAGCAGTCACCCAGACAAGACTAAAAGCACAGTATTTGTCTGGAAATAAAGCTCAGCAGATGGGGGGGGGGGGAGAGGGGGGACAAATGCAAAAGGGAAGCCCAAAGAGGAAGCGGGAAGAGTGCTGTTAGGTGGAGGGGACGGTAACTAAGGTCACGAAACAAAATGTGTATCAACTGTTGAATGGAAAACTAATATGCTCTGTCAACTTTGACACAAGCTACAACCAAATAACAATAAAAATGTGTGCGTGTGTGTGTGTGGTTAGGTAGTAAGTTGTAATATAAAACCTATATATTTTTTTAATTATGAGGCCCTGTCAAAAGTGTGAAAACCACATCTTTGAACTTCACCAAGAGAGAAAGTCCCAAGAAAGTGTCATCCCAAGAAAATGTCATATATAAATGGCTTTATCTCTGAGTTTTCTAGTGCTACTATAACAGAAAATCCACGAGTGGGTGGCTTCAAAGAACAGAAATTTATTTCCTTACAGTTTTTGAGGTTGAAACTCCCAATCAGGCTGTCGGCCATGCTTATGCTTTTCTTGTAGATCGTCCAAGGCGTTTCTTTGCTCACTGCTCACAGAACAACCTCACGTGGTATTTGTCTCCTTTGTGTGCCTCATGTGTCTAATGCACTCTTTTTTATAACTCAGAAGTAATTAGACTTGGAACCCAGCCTACTCAGGTAGGATCTAATTGAGGGAACAAAGAAAACCCTACTTTCAAACATGATCACCTTCACAGGTGCAGGGGTCAGCATGCCAACACATAGATTGGGAGTACACACTTTAACATTCTGTGCTGTTTAATGGTTAAAACTACTCAAGGAATGGGTTTACTAGGTTCCACAAAGCTCCACCACAAACTCTCTTTAGGACTTATCCCCAAGTGAAGTCTGCCTCTTTCTTCTGAAGAGATGTTATGGGTCGTAGTACCAGAAAAGTGAGGATGAAGAAGGCTGCATTTCCTTCTTTGCCTTGGTGCTAGGAGGCTCCATTTACACTATAAGCTCAACCACGTCAGACACCTTCATCGCGATTCCAGACTGAACTCTTGTCTGTGTGAGTCTGTCTTGCGGGATGTTAGTGGTTTTCATGTGCTCCTCTGCACGCCCTGAGCATAATTATGTATGGCACAGTCCTTTTCTGCATGCATTCGTAACATAAATTTATCAGGTAGGCCAACATATAAAAACTAATGTCCAGAATACCACTGGCTGCCCAAGCAAGGATGCTGAGGAAGGAGTGTGTGAAGCTGTGTGTGCAGTTCTGTTTCACCCACGCTCAGAAGACACACTCACCGGCACCACCCAACCTGACCTGATACTCCTTACGTGCCCAGCTCTGTGCTGCGAGCTTTAGAGATAACCTCCCATCGCATCTGGAGAAGCATCCTGTGACGTGGAAAGGATTTTTTTTAATGTGAGGTGAAATTCACATAACATAAAATTACCATTTTAAAGTGTACAATTCAGTGGTATTTAGTACATTACTAATGTTGTGTGACCATCACATCTACTTCCCAAACATTTTCATCACCCCCCAAACAAAAACCACTCATCCACTTGACATCTCTATGGACTTCCCCCTTCTGGACATTTCATAAGACTGGAATAATTCCAAACGTGGCCCTTTATGGCTGGTGTTTTTCACCAAGCATGATATTTTTGAGACTGTAGATGCTCTTATCATCCCAGTCTCACAGATGAGAAAAATGAAGCTCAGAGAAGCTGAGCAGTTTGCAGAGGACCCATCTAGTTTAACCCTCATCCTCTTGCCTGCTGTGCATACCATCCTGTCATCCTCCCACCACCCCCCATCTTAAACCGAGCTGCCAGGAGCAGCACTGGGCATTTCCTCTGCCCATCCTCCCGGTGCTAACGAGAAATATATGTTTCCCCCTTGCCATAGAGACTCAAGTAGGAGCCCGGCAATTACGGGTGATATTTACAACACAGCACACAGCTTCCTTTTATCTTTCCTGGTTCCCTTTGTTTATATATCAAATGGAACAGCATTCACCCCTTCAAAGGGAAAGGAGAGGCAGTGATGTGGAACGAATATCTCAGAAGTGGAATTTGACAGTGAGTGAAAGGTTTATTCAAACGAGAGGGTCTAAGGACTGATCACGTGCCTGTCATTTATAACACCGCGATGTGCTTTATGCCATTAACTTTTAATTAACTCAATTAGAGCCGAATGTCTGACACCACAATGAGCACATATAAACACCCCTGTTGATGTCATGTTAAATTAATGTCTCCGAATGGCAGATTCTCTCCTTGCGTTAATGGGTTTGCTACTGTGGCTCTGTTAATTGTCCCTGGCACCGATGTGCTAGTCACATGTGAGACGTACCAACAGTTCCAGTGTAAATGCAAATCCAGAAGCCGTGTGGCACACGAAACACTGTGTGCTGCACTTTTCACCAGCCTATTGCCCCCCATCTTGACCAGCAGGAGTGGCATTGTTATTTTCACTGCAAGTTTCAGTGGCATTTTTTCCATTCTGGCTGCTGATGCTAGGCAGACAACACTGATAGGTTTCAGTCTAATTTTTACTGAGGATATTAACCCACCTCATAAGCAGCCACCACCTGTCTGTTAGCAGAGGCCTGAGTGTTGCTAGGAAGCTGAACGGGTTTCTGTGGAGCTTCCAGACTAAGACAGACTAGGAAGAAAGGCCTGGTGACCTATTCCTGGAAATCAGCCAATGGGAACTCGATGGATCACCGTGGTCCAATCCACAGAATGGATGCTGCAGGGCTGGGTGGCGTTTTGTCCCGCCATACACGGGTTCACCAATCCAGGGCTAACTCGACGCCAACTAACAACAAAACTGAGAGGGTGCATCCTCATCATCAGAAACAGGGACTGTTGAAGCTAAACATTTCATGTGAGCACTGCAATTGGAAGTGAGATGCACATACTTGGGTTCCTTCAGCTGCAGCTAGGAGCTAGAGCAATGGCTGTTTACCATCAGACAATGGCTATGCTTTTCGGCTAAATCAGTGTCCTTACTCATTTTTATGAGCTTTATTAGTACAGTTCATTGTCTAAATCAAAACTAGCCCCCAAACAAGCACCGGTGCGGGTTTGGTTATAAAGGCCCAGCTTAAGTTATGGCCTCATACACTTCATCAAGAATACGCAGGAGTAAATCTTTAAAACGATCAGTGTTGCTGATGTGAGGCTCTACTGGGGTTCTTCTTACTGAGAGATTCATGGACTACCTGTCCTTATGGTATTTTATTTTGTAAACTTCTTACGTCGTGGAGCCAGAATGAGATGGAGGCAAAGACTTGATCCCAAGAGCTGAGGAGGGTGGGATGTGTGGAGGGAAAGGCCAATGCCCTTGAACCTTGTCCTTGGGATTTGCTTGAATATTCCTTGCTACACTTATCATTCTGTTATTTCACTTCCATCCAAAAGAGAACACACATCAGCTCTGCTTGAGCTGCAGCCGGGCTGGGCTGCACTGCATTTGCCAAGCTCACCACCATCTGCCTCCTCCTAGACTTCGCACACTCTGTTCCTTAGCCCATGAAGCACCACCTGCTTTGCCTGGTTAATTCTTGCTCATCCTTGAGTAAGAAGGATCAAAGGCCACTCCTTCAGAAAAGCTTTCCTCCATCCCAGTCTCAATGAGGACTTGCCAGTCTGTGTTCCATACGAGCACTCCACTTTACCTGTAAAAGAAAAACCTCCTAACAGTTATTATCACTTGTTTAATGTTTGCTTGCCAACCAGGTAATAGGGCCCAGGTGTGCAAGAATGAGTTGTGGGGAGGGGGGAGGAGGAGGAAGGAGAAAGGAAGGAGAGGCAATGTGTATGTGCAAGTTAAGGAGCATGACATTTGAGGGACCATCCCAGCCTCCAAAGGGCAGGACCTGCCTGCAGATCTAACGAGGGGCTCAGGAGGGAGTGGGAAGAGCTTGGGTGTAAGGGCTGTATCCCTTTCAAGGCAGGTGATAGAGATTTGATTTTGTTTTGAAGACTGCCCCTTGTGCCTTTGTGGCCTGGAAGGGATCTGAGTTGATGACATTTTAAATGATAGCTTTGCTGGGTCTTGATGATCTTAGAGAATTGGTTCCTCATAAGCACTTAAGATGTTACATCATCACTTAGGTGGCTACCATTCCTAGGTACTGTTGAGGTGGTTTGGACTTACAGCAACGCTACGTACAACAGAACAACACGCTGCCTGGTCTTACTCCAGCCTCACAACTGTTGACCATGCTTGAGCCCTTCATCGCAGCCACCGTATCGACCCATCTTACTGAGAGTCTTCTCCCTTTTCGCTGACCCTCCACTTTACCGAGAATGGTATCCTTCTCCAGGGACTGGGCTCTTCCGACAACGTGACAAAAGTATTAGAGATGAAACCTGGCCATTCTCGCTTCTAAGGAGCATCCTGGCCGTACTACATGTGTTTGTTCTTCTGGCAGTTCACGGTATTTTCAATATGCTTTGCCAACACCACAATTCAAACGCATCGGTTCTTTGGCAGGCTTCCTTATTCATTGTCCAGCTCTCACATGCATATGAGGCTCCTGAGAATACCCTGACTTGGGTCAGGTACACCTTAGTCTTCAAAGTGACAACTTTGCTCTTTAACACTTTAAAGAGGTCTTTTATAGCAGATTTGCCATATGCAATACATCATTTCTATCTTGACTGCTGTGCTCATGGGTATTGATAGTGGATCCAAGTAAAATGAAATCCTTGACAACTTCAATCTCTTCCTGTATTTCCAATACTAGCAAGGTCATCCATTTTGCACAGGTTTCAGTGGAGATTCTAGGCTAAGAAAGTTGAGGAACAGGGATGTGGCCGGGTCCGCTTCATTTGCTAGTGCAAATACAAATATGCCCATTGCAACCAGCGTTGAGTTAAGATTGAGGATGAGGGCAGCAGGCTCGGGATGCTGGACCATTCTTTCCTCCACTCGTGTTTAACAGTGAAGCACACTGCCAGGACCACACAGCCTCTGCTGACAGTCAGAACGCACATAGACGTGGCACCAGCAGGGTCAAGGACCGAATCCTCAATCTTTTCAACAGTCAGCTTCCTCCACAGTCAGTATTTTCTATTAAAAATAATAGCGAGCAGTTGTGTGCTTTCCTGCGGCTTCTCGTGCCATCTGTCACAAACACCTTGGGCAGAGAGGCTACGATGACCATGAGGAGCTCTTTCAAGAGCTGCAACATAAAGCAAGAACGAGCAGGCCTCGTGATTTTGGACAGATGAATTTTAGCATTGAACCTAGCATTTCATCTACCGGGGACATTTTTACAAGGAAGTTAATTGATCCTATTCGATTTGGTCTTGGAATCAGTTATCTTTATAGGTACCATTGGTCACTAAGAGAAGCAGGCAGAGCCACTTTTATTCTTGGTCTCAGACTGGAAGGAGTACAAGCAACCTAAGCAAAATCTTAGAGAATTATAGAGCAGATACAAGGTTGGGCTTTTTTTTATTTTATTTTATTTTTTAGTTCTACTGAACATCAGTCCACAAGGTGGCGGGTTGCAAAACTAACTGCAATAATATGGAATTGCCAGTATATGAAAAGAAGAATTGGAGAAAGGAGAACAGGAGACTGTATTCTGGCCTCAAGGGATCTTCTCTAGAGTTAAGGTTCAAGTGCAGATCTGAGCCTATGCATCTTGTCAGGCAACACAAAAAAGAGAATGCTGGTCAGTAAATGGTGTGAATCACTCAGGGAGATGTGGTGAAGGAGAACACACAGGACTTGTGCAAAGGGCTTCCTGACTCTGAGGTCAGAAGACACTCAGACATGAGTCTTCTAAAAGGGCTCCAGTGGGGAGGAAGTGGGAAGAGTGCCGTGACACTGGAAGGATTGCAAATGGTGTCAAAAATGTGTATGAAGTGTTGAGTGGAAAACTATTTTGCTCTGTAAAGTTTCACCCAAACTACAATAAAAAGTAACAACAGAACAAGGAGGGTTTCAGCACCGTGAGTCACGGATTCTAGCTCAAGGAATGAGTGGTGACTGGATGTGGGCAGCGGGCTTCAGATGCTCATGCATCACATGATGCAGTTGTAGTTGTGTTCCCCACCCCCACGGTGGGAGGCTGAGACTTAAAGAAGCCACGTAACTGGTGGAAAGTCACGTGACTAATACACCAGCACTACACCACTCTGCACCCTAAGTCCAAGGCCAGTCAACTGACTCCCATGCTCAGAGTTCCAATGCTCTTGCCTCCAGTTCTAGGTCAAGAGGACAACAGGTTCTCTTCTCTCTGAAATGCCAACCACACTCACAGAGTGTGCCAGTCTCCTCCTGCAGCCTGACCCTGAGCAGACCTCCACTGCTGGGAAAGTTTGTTCTATTCCATTTGTAGGAATTATCCATGTGCATGTGTATGTGTGAACTATGAAATGCACAGCTCAGAAGGGACAGGAAAGAAGGAGGGATGAACAGAAGTGGGGTACCCATAGAGGGAGGGAGAGGAGTGCTGGTATATTTCAGGGTTGGCAATCAATATCAAAAACAAAACGTGTATGAAATGTTGAATGGAATACCAATTTTATCTGCAGATCACAGTAAAAAGTAAACTAAAATTAAATGAAATAAAATACAGAGTATCCTCTAGTTTCTTGAACATACAAATCTATTGCACAGACAGTGTCCCTGGCTGGTGCAAATAGTTAACCTGCTTGGCTGCTATCCAACAGGGTGAAGGTTCAAATCCATCCAGAGGTACCTCAGAAGGCCTGGCCATCTGCTTCCAGAAGGCCACTGCCTTGAAAACCCAAAACAACACAGTTCTGCTCTGCACACACGGAGGCGCCATGGGTTAGAAATGAGTCAGTGGCGACTGGTAACTATACAGGTGGAATGCGTACGTGTGCAGGCACTTGCCTGTATGTAACAGCAAGTCTATGTACAAACATCCATCATCGCTGTAGCTAACACTTCCAGGACCCACTATGCACCAGCCTCTGTTCTGATCACATCCTGTGTATTGAGTCCTGTCATCTGTGCCTCAACCTTATGAGTAAACCAAAACCCAAACTCAAAGCAATCCCCATTGGGTTTCCAAGGCAGTAAGTCTTAAGGGAAGTAGATTGTCCAGTCTTCCTTCCATGGAGTGGCTGGTGGGTTTGAACCACCAACCTTCTGGTTAACAGTCTGATGCCTCAGGCACTGTATGACTAGAGCTCCTTAACCTTATGAGTAGAGTTGTCAGTATGAGTGTGACTGTATGTTTATCCCCATCTTGCAGATGCGGACTAAGACCTGAGTTCTCAGTCAATTTCTGACCCCCAAACATTAGCCATGACATTCACAAATGGTGTTATGGTTTGAATTGTGTCCCTTCCCCCCAAAATGTGAACTCCTGACCCTTGTACCTGTGGATACAATCCTGTTTGGAAATAGGGCTTTTCTTTTCTTATGTAAATGAGGTCAGATGAGCATTAGGTGGGTCCTAGACCTCACCACCTCAGAGACGCACAGACACACCTACACACACAAAGACAGGTGCTCTCTGACAACAGAGGCAATTGCTGCTCTAAGTTCAGGAGCTCCAAGGACTGCAGGCAGCTACTAGAAGCTGAATGGACAAGGAAGGACCTCCTGTAAAGCCATGCCCTGAATTTGGACTTCTACTTTCTGCATGGTGAAGAAATAAATTTCCATTCTTTCAAGCCACTCAGATATGGTATTTCTGTTACAACAGTGCTAGGACATTAAGGCAAAGGCATCAGACACAGATCAAAGGGAATCTGGAGCAGGGCAGTAGCTGCTCTGTCAAAGGGCAATGTGGCCTACAAAGCTCCTGAGTGGCCCAGCAAGCCCGTGTTGACAGCTCATGAACATTATCTGCTCAGCTCTGCTGTGACATCCCAGACCAGCTCCCCTGTGAAGGCGCGGCTCTTCCAGGGCTGATATGCTTGGCTCCCTCAGCAGAACCACGTGGTCCTCTATCTCAGACGCAGGCTTCCTCTTGCTTTGATCAATATGGCTAACTGCTAGGACATCCATGTGGTAAAGCAGTGTTCTAGGGTCACAGCCAGTACTGTAACGTGCTTATTTCACAAGAACGGGGTGTTGCAGGCATATCCACTACTAGACACCTGAGCCTAACGGTCGCCCTCAAGACTATACCCTCCGAGTAAGCCTGTCACAGAATCATGGAATACACAAAAAATGGATTGTGATACCAAAAATTGCTAATTTTAAAATTTAAGCTTGTTTTGAAATATTCCTCATTAGTTTACTTCCAAGAAAAAACAGCAACCACAATAATGGTAACACAGCTAGAACTGCCATGTCTTTACCGACCACTGACTCCATGCCAGGTGCTCTGCTATGGACTGCATATACATTGTTTCCATTCCCTTAGTATTCAAGGAGATAGATACTACCAGACTCGCTTTAGAGATGAGAACAGAGAAGTCCCAAGAGCTTAGGTCACCTTCCTAAGGACATCCTGGTTGTGACAATGCTGGGTCCTGAAAACGAGCCCTAAACTTCATTCAAGTTTCTCTACCTCGAAGCCACTCACGTTTGGGTTGATCACTGCTTGGGGTAGGGTCTGCCTTTGCATAGCAGGATGTTCAGCAGCATCCTTGGCCTCAACTCACCCGATGCCACCAGCATCCTTCCAACCCCAGGGAAGAGAATCTAACGTGTTTCCAGACCCTGCCAAACACCCCTGGGGGACAAAATCACCCTGACCCCAGGCGGAGCCTTATCCAGGGTACCGAACTGCCGACTGTGGCCGAGACATCAATGCTCACCACTCAGGAACATGGAACCATCGCCTCAACACCTGACTCAGCTCAGCCCGCGTCCCCAAAGTCCTCAGCAAAGGAAGGATGACAGGATGTGCTTTACGAACAGGTGTACGCCTGAAATATTTTCCATGAGCACAAGGTTTTAACCATTTTAAGATGATCATCCTTGCTTAATAAAATCGTATTTTCCCCATTTGCATTCATTAGGAAGTTATGGCCATGATTACATCAACCATAATATCCTAATAAATTCTTGGCTAAAGATGTAGCAAACACATCCAAAGAAATTACAACTTTTTCTTCAAATTTAAAAAATGCCAGTCAAATTCTAAAATAAAAATGTATCTGGGGTGGGAGGCTCATATGTGTCCTTGACACAGTGGCTCAAAGATGCAGAGGGGGTAAGGTAATCATGTCAGAAACACCCACTGCTCCCCAGGAACAGTGACTGTGGTGTGCACGCCTGTGATGGTGTTCTGCGGACTCTTCAAAAGCTTAACTTGGTGAGAAGAAGGTGCCTTTGTGTGAAGGAGAAGGTTCCTCACGTTCCTCAGCCCACAGACTATGAGCTGCCCTGACTCTACCCCTGGGTACACCTGCTTCTCTGATGGAGCAAACCTTCTAAATGCCAAGAGATAGGGGAACCGAATGGGGAGACAAGGTCTGTCTTCCCACCTACCCAGCCATCTACACCTCAGAGGCCTGGCCTCTAGATTTCAGTGTTGCTCCCAGCAGATGGGAGACCTGCTTCCTCCTACTTGGTTCTCCCCCTGCTGACACAGATACTGGAGATCCTGGTACCTCCTGGCTGAACCCCCAGTGCTAGGACAGAAGAAACACAAGGGTGCGGTGAGGGTGGGTTGAGAACCTCAGCTCCGCAGATGGACTGCCTAGAACAGATTCTGCCCCTACCACTTACTAGCTGCGTGACTGGCCTAATCCCTTAACCTTGAAGAACCTCAGTTTCCTCCTATCCAAAATGGGCCAACTCTACCTCCCACCTTGTACGATTCCTGAAGGGATTACATGGACGGGTTCACATAACACGTGACATGGTGCTTGTTGTTGCTGTTGTTATGTGCCGTCGCGTCGACCCGACTCATAGCGACCCCTCCTTGGGTTTCCGAGGCGTTATCACTATGGAAGTAGATCGCCCAACTTCCTTCTGAGGAGGAGTGGCTGGTGGGTGTGCACCACCAGCCTTGTGGTTAGCAGTCAGACGCCTTAGGCACTATGCTACCAGAGGTGCTTAGCAACGAGTAAAATGCTTAGATAGACAAAAAAAAAAAAAAAAAAAACAAGAACAACAACAAAAAAACATTTAACTTCTTATTCTGAGATAATTGCAGACATCCATGCAAGACATAATGCAGAGAGATTGTATGTACCCTTTACCCGGTTCTCCCCACTGTAACATCTTGCAAAAATATAGCACAGTATCTGAACCAGGACACTGACACGTACACAGCCAAGAGAGCAAGCAGTTCCATGCCGACCAGGACCCCTCCTGCACTATTATTTTCATTCTTCTCCAAAGGCAGCAATGCCTGGATATACTGGAGATGGTTGTTTTTTGGGGGAGGTCAGTGAAAGAACATTTTCTACATCATAGAGATGAGAGACCATATTTTAAAGAAGTCGCTTCCTCAATTTTCAAACAGATTCCTGTTGCTATTTTTGGCTGCCGTTGAGTTGGACCCAGATTCATGGCAACTCCAGGTGCAATAGGATCAAAACACTGCAATCCATGTATGTAGTTCAACACACCTGTTCCAGAAGGCTGAGCAAAATCCAAATGACTGTATGTTCACACAACTGTATTACTGATTTTGCAACAAGGGACTTAAGTCGGTTCCCGACCACAGAAAGACAGAAAGAGGCCAGATGGCACTGCCATTCTATAAATGGACTCCTGGACAGAAACAGAAATGAGGAATGTATTTGTTCTTCTTGGAACCTGCCAGTGCCTCCAAAGCACTGAATGTAGCCCTTATCTTCCCCATGACCTCCCCCTGGACTCTACTCACCTCTTGGGTTGACTTGCTAACCAAGCCCACCTCCCTGGTGGCTTCCCTCACGAGAACCCCCCCCCCCTCTATTTCCTGATCACACCCAAGATGCTGCTGTCCTTGGCCCAGGGATTTTCATGACCTGGAATGCTCTCTCCCTAGATCTCTGGATGGTTGGTTCCTCATCACTGCAACACCTTCCATGTCAGCACATCTAAAGCCGAGCCCCCAACATGTCTCACTTCCTGTCGGTTCATGGCCACCTCGCTTCACCCTCTGCCTGGCACACATTGCTCCCTGAAATTCTGGCTGTTTGCTTATTTATCCTGTGTCTTCCCCCAAGTAGATCACAAAGCATGAAAGGCGAGATGTTACCTGTCTTCTTTGTTCTTTTATTCTCAACCCTTCACATGTGTTCTCTGAGTGTTTGTTAAATTAACGAATGACAAAGTAACAAGGAGGGGAAATGAGTTTTTGAATGCCCATTGGATCAGAAGAATTATTTTTTGATGGTGCCAACTTAATATTTTGTCAGATTTAAAGAAAACCTAACTTGGGCCAATGACATTTTATCTTAAAAGCAGAGCTAACTCATGCTTCCTTTCACTCTAACACCCTATGGGTCCAGTCACTTGGCTGAAAGTTTTGCTACGAATAATCCCAGGTAACTTGAGTCCTCTAGGCTCTACTGTTTCTTGTGATGTTTCTATTGCAAAGAAACTGGCTGGCTACCAACAGTGCTGTTTTGGGGAGGTTCCTAAGCTGGTATGAGTAGAAAGAATATGGGTATAAATGGTTATTTAGGTAACAGATATGGCTCTTGTACTAGGAAGCTGTCACCCTAACAGGAACCTAGATCTTCTTCATGAACCACTTTTGGATGATGTCTAACCCGAATTTTAAAGTTTCCAAAGACAGCTTGTTCCAAAAATGCAGAATCTGTAAAGTCCAGTCCATCAGATGTGCCACCATTATCATCCTAGAATGGACATCATTCAGAAACAGAGACATCCCATCTGGAAAACAATGTCCCTTGGCCAGATTTCTACCGCAGTTCTACTTAGATGGCATGGAACTACTCTTAGACACCTGGTGTTGAGTCTTCACTTTGCCACCCACTAGCATCATGATCTTACATCTCCAAATACCCATTTCCTTCATGTGTAAGTTGTAGATGATGATGGCACTCCTCTCATAGGTTTTTAGGAGGATTCCAGAAGGTGTATCTATGGAGCTTTAACAGAATACCTCAAGCAGAGTAAGCTCATGTCATTATGAACTGGACACAACATTCTAAGCTTGGTGGGAGCAGCGGTGTGCCGGTGGATGTTTAACAGCTCTGAAAAGCCAGAAGCCTGGATTTGTAGTGGTTGCCCATTTCCATGGTGTAAACACTCTATCGTGGCTGCTATCTAAGCTACAGATGCTAAATGTACAGTTGGGAAGAGATGCTGAAAATTGTCTCACGGAGACAATGAGCCAGCTCCAGCACACCAACCACTGTTCTGGGAGTATAATACTCTCTCTTCTTAGTCTGGCCAATGGACATCAAAAACGGGTTCTGCATGATATACAACTTGCTAGAGAGAATCAAGCATTGGGAACCAACCATTCAGAGAAAACTAAGGTCACAGTTGCAGCACAGAGCAATTAGTGTGTCAGGTATAGGCATTCGGGGTGAACTGCATGGTTTCCCACTCCAAACTATTCCAAGGAGTCATAAAGAGACTTTAATTCTGCACGTCAGTCCTTGAGGGCAAACACGTGGAGTGAGGGATTACAGATTCAAAGAATGAAAGACATCAGCAGTTTCCTCACTCAACTTAAGGGCACAGAAAATGTGTCAGTTCAGTTCTTGGATACCCTAAAGGGAAGATCAACGTCCCTAGAAGCAGCAGTCAAGAAATCAAACGTTGTCTTGCACTGGCAAATCTCTTACAAAAGATCTCTTTAAAGTGTTAAAGAGCAAAGATGTCACTTTGAAGACTAAGCTGTGCCTGGCCCAAGCCATGGCATTTTCAATAGCCTCATATGCATGTGAAAGCTGGACAGTGAACAAGGAAGACTGCAGAAGACCTGAGGCATTTGAATCGCGGAGCTGGGGAAGGCTATCGAATAGACCGCGTACTGCCAGAAGAACAAACAAATCTGTCTTGGACAAAATATAGCCAGAATGCTCCTTACGAGTGAGCATGACTCACACTTTGGTCTCAGTCTCTAGAGAAGGATGTTGGGCTCGGTAAAGTAGGTCAGTGAGCAAGGGAAGGACCCTCACTGGGATGGGCTGACACAGTGGCTGCAACGACGCTCCAGCACATTAAGGATTGGGCAGCACTGTGTTCTGTCGTGCACGGGGTTGCTACAAGTCAGAACCAACTCGACAGCACCCAACAAAAACGAGGGGAAGATGGCAATGGTCCATTTGGTGATGATGCCCAGTGGCCAGTCAGCAACACTCGTCTGGAGGAGTTCCGGGTTGGACAAAGGAATTTCTGCAAAGAGTTACAGGTAAAGCTATGGGTACAGTGAAGATCTCCCCAAAGACAGAATGAGAAAAGCAGGGAAGGGCAGGAGCCTGGGGCGGGCTTAGTTTAACATCAGGAGAGGAGGTCATCAACACTTCTAGGAAAAAAGTGTCCTGAGAAACAGAAAGAGGACAGGGGACGTGAATGTCACAGAAGCCCAGGAGAGATGTGCTACCTCCCCAGGGTACCCTTGAGCCACTAGCCTGCTGATGACCCCGGTGCCTGGTTTCCTTCCTCTGTTATTAAGCCCGAGAAGTAATTTTTAGTGTGATACAATTACAGCTGCATGTGCTGTACACTGAGGCAGGTGAAGAGCCTGGCCAGCTCCCGCCAGCAGAGGAAAGCCTCCACACAGCAGCAAGCAGCCCTCTTGCAGAACAAGGCCACAGGGGGCAGGGTTTCACTTTTCCCCGGCCTGGTTCTCTCTCGTCCTCACCTGCACACAAACACATCCAAGCTACTCGGTCCCTTCCTTGCCTTCTCTTTCCAGCCCCTCCCACAGTGTTCCTTCTCCGTGCTCCTGTTGGCTGCAGGGGCTGAGGGCAGAACAAAGCCAGGGCTCTCACAGGGATGGAACCAGGACCCCACCCTCTGATGCCATCAGCACCACGCTGGTCTGGAGGCTTCCTCAGACACAGAGCGTCCATCTTCTTGGGCCAATTCTCCAGGCCCTCCCACTCTCCCTTCCTTTCTCCTTCCACCACCAGCCCGGTGCTCCCTGGACATCAGAAACAAAGCTGAGGACATGGAGCCAGAAGGAAGGTGCTAACACACGCGAGAATCCCCGTCCTTCGGAAGTGGGTTCTACTATTCACTGTAACTCACTAGCGGCTCTGCATTTCTGAGTTCAATACTGAAACACTGGATGGTTTGCCCATGGAAAGGATTAAGAATTATGGGTGGGGTGGACCCCAAACCAGAACCAAAACCATTGCCACTAAGTCAATTCTGACTCACAGTGCCCTACAGGACAGAGCAAAACTGCCCCGTAGAGTTTCCAAGGCTGTCATCTTCACAGAAGCACACTGCCACATCTTGCTCCCCCAGAATGGCTGGGGGGTTCAAACTGCTGGCCTTTCCATTAGCAAGCAAGCACTTAACCACTGTGCCACCAGGGCTCCTGGGGGTAGACCCCAGAACTTGTAAAAGCTCATTTCTGTATCTAAGATGATATCTAAAACAAACCAAAGATTTAGAACTGATTCATTTTTAAGTACATTTTTGCAAGGTTTCATGGAAAACCATGAAAACTATCTCAAAGGGAAGTGACAAATAAGCCATGTATTGAAAGGTGACTTAGTGGGGAGTGGGGTATCCAGTTCATGATCCCACAGTGGGCTACAGGCTAAACTGCAGCACAAAGAGAGTGAGACCCTCATGTCATCTGCTTAACATCCCCAGCTCTGCCCAGCTCAGCCAGTGAGGCCCCCTGTGGCAGCTGCTTCTCTCAAGGCAGGACAGGGATCCACCGCCTGTAGCCCCTCGCCCCGGAAGCACACACTTCCATCCTAGTGGCTTATTTTAAATGACCTGCCAGGGCCCTATCTCTCCTTTACTCAAAATTAGATCTGTGAATTGAAACACATTCTCACCCACACAACGTCCTCCCTTCCTCTCAGGGACAGCATAGATGAAAGAATCCTGACCCTAAAATCCAAAGGGTCATGTGATTCAAACAGTTTCTCTCCCTGAAATCGATTCACATGTCCCTCCTGGTTCACACCCATCACGCTTCCAGGACGAGGAAGCCCCTGAGTCCCTCCCAGCAGAGATGGTGTACAACGGCTCTGGGGCAGACACGTGCTTTAGGGCGATGATGTGGAGCACATAGGGTGGCAGAGAGGGGAACTATACACAGTAAAACCAGAGAAGAGGCAGGAGATGATGCTGGAGAACCATAGAAGGCAAGAGATGGTGAAAAGCCTGGGTCCAGAAGGCGATAAAGAGTGGCTGGTGGTCTACACACAGAAGTGATCACGTCCAGTGTTAAGTCTCTGACAGCGACACTAGGCAAGAGATGTTGTCGTAAGCCAAGGGGAGGGGTGTTTACCGGTTTAGGTAAGTCAGTGAATATCAGAACTGAGAAAGTGATGCTGATGGGAGAATGAGGGAGAACTGAGGGGGCAAAGAGGAAGAGTTCTGTCAGAGGTCAAACCAACAGGAATCAGTCACTCCTGAAAGTGTATACTATGTTGTTGTTGTTGTTGTTGTCAGGTGCCACCAAATCATCTCCAACTCATAGTGACCTTATGCACAACAGAATGAAACACTGCATGGTCCTGTGCAGGGTTTCGTTCTGTGCCAGCCTGCCGATCCTCGCTATACCCGAGCCCTTCATTGCAGCCTCTGTATCCATCCATCTTGTCGAGGGCCTTCTGCTTCTTCACTGACCCTCCACTTTACCAAGCATGATATCCTTTTCCAGGGAATGGTCCCTTCTGACAGCATGACCTAAGTAGGTGAGACAAAGTCTGGCCATTGTCACTTCCAAGGAGCATTCCAGCTGCACCTCTTCCAGGAGAGATTTGTTAGTTCTTTTAGCAGTCCATGGTTCTCTCAGTATTCTTCACCAACATCACAACTCAAAAACATCAACTCTTCTTCGGTCTTCTTATTCATTGTCCAGCTCTCATATGCATAAGAGGCGACTGAAAATACCATGGCTTGGGTTAGGCGTACCTTAGTCTTGAAGGAGACTAAGGTGTGCCTAATTCACGGCACATAGAAAACAACAGTCTTCAAGGAGACATCTTTGCTCTTTAGCACTTGAAAGAGCTTTTTTCTGCAACAGATTTGCCAATGCAATACATTGTCTGATGTCTTGACTCCTGCTTCCATCAGTGTTGATTGTAGAATCAAGTAATATGAAGTCCTTGACAACTTCAGTCTTTTCTCCATTCATCGTGATGCTGTTTATTGGTTCAGTTGTGAGAATTTTTGTTTTCTTTATATTGAGGTGTAATCCATACTGCAGACTGTAGTCTTTAATCTTCATGAGTAAGAGCTTCAAGTCATCCTCACTTTCAGCAAGCAAAGTTGTGTCATTTGCATATTGAAGGTGGTTAATGAGTCTTCCTCCAATCCTGATGCCATGTTCTCCTTCATATAATCCAGCTTCTCAGATTATTTGCTCAACATATGGACTGAGTAAGTATGGTGAAAGGATACAACCCTGACACATTCCCTTCCTGATTTTAAATCATGCAGTGTCTCCTGTTTGTTCTGTTCTAATGACAGCCTCCTGGTCTATGTACAGGTTCCTCACATAAGTACAATTAAGGGTTCTGGAATTACCATCTTCTCAATGTTAACCACAATTTGTTATGATCCACACAGTCAAATAATTTTGCATAGCAAATAAAACATAAGTAAACATCTTTCTGGTATTCTTTTCTTTCAGCCAAGATCCATCTGACATCAGCAATGATATCCCTTGTTCCATGTCCTCTTCTGAATCCAGCTTGGATTTCTGAAAGTTCTCTGTCAATATACTGCTACAACTATTTTTGAATTATCTTCAGTAAGATTTTACTTGCGTGTGCTATTAATGATATTGTTCGCTAATTACCACATTCTGTGGGATCACCTTTCTTTGGAATGGGTACAGATATGTATCTCTTCCAGTTAGCCAGCTAGGTAGCTGTCTTCCAAATATCTTGGCATAGCCAAGTGAGTGCTTCCAGCAGCACTTCCATTTGTTGAGACATCTCAGTGGGTATTCTGTCAATTCCTGAAGCCTTGTTTGTCACCACTTCCTTCAGTGCAGCTTTGACATCTTTCTTTAATAGCATTGGTTCTTGATCATATGTTACCTCCTAAAATGGGTGAACACTGACCAATTCTTTTTATACTGTGACTCTGTGTATTCCTTCCATATTCTTTTGATGTTTCCTATACCACTCAATATATTGCAATCTCAATATTGCAACTTGAGGCTTGAATTTTTTCTTCAGTTCTTTCAGCTTGAGAAATGCAGAGCATGTTTTTCCCTTTTGGTTTTCTCACTCCAGGTCTCTGCACATTTCATTATAATAATTGGCTTTGTCTTCTTGAGCTGGTCTTTGAAATCTTCTGTTCAAGTATTTTATCTGATCGTTTCTTCCATTTGATTTAGCTACTCTCTGTTCAAGGGCAAGTTTCACAGTGTCTTCTGACATCCATTTTGGTCTTTTCTTCATTTCTTGTCTTTTCAACGACCTCTTGCTCTCTTCATGGATGATCTTGATGTCATCCCACAATTCCTCTGGTGTTCAGTCATTAGTATTCAATGCATCAAATCTATTCTTTAGATAGTCTCTAAATGCAAGAAGGATATTATCAAGGGCTTAGTTTGGCTCTCGTGGGCTTGTTTTCATTGTCTTCAACTTCAACTTGAGTTTGTATATAAGCAGTTGATGGTCTGTTTCACAATCAGCTCCTGGCCTTGTTTTGGCTGAAGATACTGAATTTCTCCATTGCCTCTTGCCACAGATGTAGTCAGTCTGATTCCTGGGTATTCCATCAGGTGAAGTCCATGTGTATTGCTACCATTTATGTTGTTGAAAAAAAGATATTTCTGATGAATAAGTCATTGGTCTTGCAAAATTCTATCGTGTGATCTCCAGCATTATTTCTATCACTAAGGCCCTATTTTCCAGGCACCAGTGATTCTTCTTTGTTTCCAACTTTCGCATGCCAGTCACCAGAGACAATCAACACATCTTGAGCTCATGATTTCACACTGTAGAAGTCAACAAAACAAAACCACTAACAAATGAAGATGAACGAGGCTTGTCCAAGTGTAGGAGATGAAGAGCACCAGGTCAGAGGTGGGATGAAGAGGTCACAGGGTCTCAGGGAGAGCAGACTCAGCAGACACTCACAGGGGGCTGCACCGACGGTGAGGTTAGGAATGTGATGTAGTGCAGGTGGGAGGAGAGGTCAGGGAAATAAACCACGCCATGCCACTCTGACAGCAAAGTTCATTATGGGCAGAAAATATTAGGTCTTTTCCAAGTTTTTACATAAAAATTTCCTCAAGTGATATTTCAGTGCTTCCTCTTGAAAATGTTTATGTAAACATGGTTTCCCTGTTTTGTAAGTCATTCCAAAATGCATGTACCTAGAGGCTGAATAAAGTCTAGTTTGAATACAAAAGTAAATGAAAAATACTCTAAAATCCTGATTGGAACAATGATAAAGAACCAATTCAGGTTTACTTACACACACACACACACACACACACACACACACCTTTTTGGAGATATAAGAAGCAAGAATGAGATTGGGATTCTAATCTGCTGAAAATATATTTAAATTAGACTTCAAAGCTCAAGCTCTTGCCATGGTTAATGTTCCTAGCATGCAGAAAAAATCTGAATGTACATTTCAAATGAAAAAGCTATTATTTTGTTAACAGATGACCCCTTGATTACAGCTTTGGAAAGACAACACACAATAACCTAAGAAGTGGATTACTCTGGTTTTACAATGCAGCAGAGGCCAGCTCAGCCTCAGCCCCTTCTTCTCTTTGTACCTTGGATCAGAGTCTATAACACTGCTGCATTTCTGCATATAACGTGCCCCATACACAATGTGCACATGCATGTAACATGCACAGGAGACTAGCCTGCGACAGGCTTACAGAAATCCTATAATGCAGGTGTTATTGTGGGGAAATGCGATGGTCAGATTAACAACTCACTGTCAGTGCTCAAATGTAAAGGAAAACACAATTCATAAATTTTAAAATCATTCTTTCCTGCTACCGATTTATGGATTTTCTCCAGTGTTTGACCTTAAACTTAACAACATTAATGTCGTTTCCCCACCAGCATGTCCTGGGGCTGTTGCCAGCAAGCACAAAGCCTGTATGACGTGCCCCTGGCCTGGAGGGTTGAAAATCCAGTTGCTGTTGGGTTGATTCAAGCTCAGGGCGACCCACGTTTGTCAGAGGAGGACTGGGCTCCGCCGTGTGATCTGTGCCTGTGTTTTCAGAAGCGGGTCACCAGGCCTTTCCGTCAAGCCATCCCCAGGAGGACTGGAAGATCCAACCTTTCAGCTAGCAGCTGACCCCAAGTCAAGTCAGTCTGGGTAACTGTGGGTGTTAACATCTATCCAGAGTATGGAGGTAAGGAAATTTAGGGCTAACTACCTCTGGTTAACTCAGGTTTCCCAAACTTACTTGCTTGAGGAGTATTTCTAGTTTATTTTTTGCACCGTGCACAAGAAAGAGTTAACACAGCAGGCCTGAGACTTCAATTTTTGGAAAGGCCTACTGGCAAACTTAGCCCCTTAACTGGCATCTGGAAACTTGGACTTCAGGAAGGTTCCCATCATTCCCTAACTGATAAGGGTGGCTCACTGGGCCTATAGTGCACAATCAGAGTGGTCTGTTCTCAACACCCACTTTCCTTTACAGAGCCTTGAAAGTTGTGTGTTTCCACCAAGAGTGTTCATGTCACCAGCCCTATGAAGAGCCTGAGTGGTGAGTCTCTAATGGGCTTCCCTGGTAGACAACATTACACACACATTGTTCATTGCTGGAGGAATTAGTAACATCCTGTGTGAGTCCAGGAGTTCTGGTGGCCTAGTGCCTAAGGCATTTGACTGCTAACCAGAAGGCTGGTGGTTCGAACCCACCAGCCACTCCTCAGAAAGAAGATTGGGCAATCTACTTCTGCAGTGATACTGCTTCAGAAACCTAAAGAGGGATCCCACTTGATGGTAGTGAGTTTGGTCTTTTGGAGCCTTGTGTGACTCCAGGGAGCTCCAGTGGTGTGTGGTTTAGCACTGAGCTGCTAACTGAAGAGCTGGTGGTTTGAGCCCAGCAGCCACTCCACAGGATGTGACGATCGGCTTCCGCAAAGGCTACCTTGAAAACTCTAGAGGCCAGGTCTACTCTGTCCTGCAGGGTCACCGTGAGTCAGAATTGACTCAACAGTAAAGGGTTTGGTTTGGGTTGGGTTTCGGGGGACTCCACAGAAAGAGGACTCTGGAAGCACGTGCCTGGTCGCCCCTGGACTTTGCTCCACCAGCCTGTTTCCTTTGCTGACCTTGCTCTTCATCCACTTCCTGTTAGAATCCAGCCATGAGTATGGTATTTGGGGGGTCTGGGACCCCTCCTCACCATCACTGAGGCTGGAGGTGGTCTTAGAGACCCCAGCACCATCAGAAGATTGGTGTTCATTGACTTCCTCTGTGCCAGAAACCAGGCAGAGCACCGTGTGTGGCATGTGGACCTTCTTACGTAACTCTCCACCCCATCACTACTACCATCATGGGGACTCCTGACGCTCACAGCATCAGCATCCACCAGTGTTCATCAGAACCGGTGTTCCAAGCAACACACTTAGGGAAACACTACTCCATAATTAAAGGTTAACTCAGAAAAGACATGTAGAACACTGCGCAGTTTCTGGCAGTTCAGGTAGGCTCTATACACTGTACACCCAAGAGACTTGACGACAGAGACACAAACAGCTCCTTGTATAGCAATATTCCCTGTAGCACTATTCCCAGTAATAGCCCAAAGTGCATACAACCTAAATGGCTGTCAAGGGTAAACAAAATGTGGTCCTTCCACACCATGGAGTCTTCCTCCATAAAGAGAAATGAGGTCCTGATACATGCCATCTGCATTAGGCAAAAGCACCGAGACCAAAATTTATTAGAGATTACTAATAACATTACCCCTTACGACTCTGGGGATGATGTTCCTTAGAGGTTACTAATAACCTACTAATAACCTCTGGGTGGAAGGAGGGGAGAGAGGGGAACCATTGTTTAAGAAATCATCATCTGTTCATGGTGATGGGATATTTGGTGATGGTGATGGTTATATAGCACAATGAAGGCAGTTAATGCTTCTGAATTGTACATGTAATAAATGTCGAACTGGCAAATGTACACTATGTATTTTTACCTCAATAAAAAAGGTGAAAAAATACAAGTCACTAATACTGTTAGTCCAACACTGTGTCAGAGCACAACCTTCTGGGACAAGAGGGTCCCTCTTTGCCTCACTGTGCCGATCTGCCATGTGCTCCACGTGGTGATCACACACAATAACCACCCTCTCAGTGTTTGCTGGATGAATTATAGGGGCTTTATTTACAAAGTGCTATGCCAACACAGTAAAGCCCATTTAAAGCATGCACTCTCAGCCCTTTCAGAGCTCACAAATCTCAAACAAACACCATCAATGAAGACAGAGCTGGAAAGGAAACTGCACACAAAGCACTTGGCAATCAAAACAAATAGATGCAGAGAAGGGAGCCCGGTCCCCACACTTTCCCTGCTCTCAGAGCTTGGGGCGTTTGCATTCGACCTGAGTGCTAACACTGAGGATGGCCCCATGACCAACCCACATGGGGGCTGGCCTCCGAGCTAATGAGCTACAGACTTGGAATGGTAAGGCAACACTTTCAGACAGACAAACAAACAAACAAACAAACAAACAAACAAACAAACAAAACCCCTAAATCTGAGCCAGCTGGGTCAAGTGCTTGTTCACGAGGTTCCCAGTCCAGCAAGTTCCCTTGAGGCTTAGGTGTCACATGACTGGCCATGTGATCTCATGGCTGGCACTGAGGGCCTACATCACACTGTCAGCCCAGTCCAGCCCCTGAGAATACGTCTTATTTAGAAACCCTTGGTTTGGGTTTAAACTGGCCACTACACAGACAAGGTTTGGGGACATCCTTTAGCAATCAAAGACATATCCTGTTTGTCATGGAAATGTCTACCTGTGCCTGGCCCAACACTGTGCTTTGGAAACAGGTAACTTGCATTCTAGATCACAGAGGCTCACAGACGAAGGTGGGTGTCGCTCTAGGATGGAATCCTCCTCCAGGCTCCCCTGTATGGGATTGCGATGACTCAGAAGATGGTATCGTGAGCTTGGAGTTGACTTAAGACTTTGGGGATAATGTGTTGGGGTGAATGTGTTTTGCATGAAGGATATGAATTTTGGTGGGCCAAAGGATGGAATGCTATGAATTGTGTCCCCCAGAATATATAAATCCTAACCCCTTTACCTGTGGTCATAATCCTTTGTTATGTTAATGTGGTGGGATTAGTGTGGGGTGTGTCTTACATCAGTCTCTTCTGAGATATCAAAGAACAGATTGGACCAGGGAGCAGAGTCAGGGGAAAATGGCTGCCTTGACTCTTGGCATCCTTAGGGAACCCAGAAACAAGTGCTGAGGAGAGACAAGGCCCGTCTGCTACAGTCAACAGGGACAGAAAGGTTTCCCCTCAAGCCAGGGGCCTCAATGAGGACTTGCAGCCTCCCCGATTCTGAGAAAATAAATCTCTTTGTAAAAGCCACCCCCTGGTGGTATATCTATTACAGCAGCCCCAGGGAAGTAAGATCCTACCAACGCCATGTCCATGTGGCAGAGCACGTGAACCACAGGTTCCCGCTTTCTCTCTGGGAACATGCCCTGCCACAGCCATCCCCACAACAGTGACAGCCACCCCAACAGTAAACTGCACTCTAGTCTGTCCTGGTTGGCTCCGGACAAAAAACTCTCATGTCCTCCAATATCTCTCTCTTTCATGTTGTTAATCGCTACTGAGTCCACTCCGACTCCTGGTGAGCTGACGTGCAGGAGACTGAAATGCTGCCTCTCCCGCATCGTCCTCATGGCCACGGACCCGTAACACTGCAGCTACTGTGACAGGCCAGCTTTCGGAGGCACTCCCTCATTGGCCCTCTGCTCCAAACACGATGTACTCCTTCCACCATTGACCCCATCTGAAGACGTGTCCAAAGCCAGTGAGTCAGACGATGTTGTTATCGCCTCGCTCTTCAGCTGCCTGTGCGCTCACAATGCAGGTGCCACACAGCCCACACCCTGCTCTTTCCCCAGGGCTCTAGTTAGAAGGCTCCTCTTCAGAGAGGCCAGTCCTGAGCGCCAGGCACCAACAGCACCTTCCCCACCTCCTGCGCCTCCAGCCTCCTTACGCTGCCGCGTGCTCCTCACTGACACCCATGCCCAGCTGCCTGCTCCCTTACTGGAACAGCAGCCCCAAGGGGCAGAAGCGCCGGTTCACTGCTCCTGCCCACTGCCTGCAACAGTGCCTGACAGCCAGTAGACTGAGTACGTGAGCATGCGAACGAGTCAACAGCTCAGCAGGTGAGAAGGATAAGTTCCCCTTCAGAAAAAAGTGACTTGGTCACAGAGGGTAGACCGACTAGAAAGACGCCACACCTGTCTGTCTTCTCGCTATGCCAGGAGCTCCAGAAACTTCTAGAAAGATTTGCATTTATATGTACTGGCTAAGCACGTGCCTTCTGGCCATGTGGGAGGCCAAACAAGACCCTCACGGCATCATGAATGATGGTGTTGGGGAGGCACGGGAATCTCACCATGACAAGCGCATCTTCCGGGGAATTAAAAACATTAATTGCCTTTGGTATACAATCTGTGTCTGGAAAGGGCTCTGCACCCTCCCCGCATGCATCAGCGACAAAGCGCCAAGGCGCTAACTCCATCTACCTCCTCCCATTGGTCTTTTTTTATTTCCAACTTGAGGCTCTGGGCCTGCTGGTCTCCCTCTGCAGTGATCACTTCCAACTGGGCTGCTCTGGCCTCTCCCGCCTGCGTAACCCCACTCCGCCGCTCTTCAGAGTGACGTGGGCCGCACTGCTAAGCGGCAAGTGTGACAAGAGAGGGGCCGGAGTCAGAGTGGGGAGGGACGACCCAGCCCTCGGATCAGCACGCATTGTTAGCGTCTGGAGTCTTCCTCGAGCAGGGAGCTGAGATGCTAGCAATCACACACATGGCGTTTTGTAACGGCCCATCTCTTGAGCCAGAATCAAAAGTCCCCTAAGGTTGGAACTCTGTTCTTAGCCCAAACATGAAGACAGCAGGATACACTTGTTCCTTACAACTATAGTTAAAACAAAAGAAGACCGTTTGGCCTCTGTCTGTGCCAGGCCTGTGGGCTGGAGATGGTATTATGCAGAACGAAGTAGAAAGGGTGATGCCAAGGTCTCCACACATGTATTGAGACTAGCGGAATGAACAGTGTGTCTGAAAGATCTGCCCCAGCCCTGTGGCTTCAGGTGGCCGATGACCGAGAGCCCAGGGTGCCCCATGCTAGTCCAGGGTAGCGTCGATCAAGGACTACTCTGGGCAACACCCAAAGAGCACAGGGGACAAGCTGTGTGCATGGCAGCAACACAGAACCACACGCATGATCACCTTTTCCCTAGGAGTCCAAGTCTGATGTGAAATCCATCTACTAGGAGTGGGAAAGAGCTTATCTGATGGACCAGTCCATGGGGAAAAACAAGACCCACTTCTCAGGCTGGTGCCTTTTTCCATGAAGCATCTGGTAACTAGCAGTCCAGGGAGGAAGCCCAGCAGTGCAGTGGCAAGCAAATGGACGTTGCATTGGCACACGGGGATTGAATTTCAGCTCCTCTGCCTGCTGGCTGTGTGACCATGAGCAGTTTCTTTACCTCTCTGAGCCTGAAAATGCATGTCATGTTACAGCCTACCTCAAAGAACTGCCGTACGAAGCACAGCTGGATTATCAGCATTCGAAGGCATAACCAACCCACACGGAGGACTCAGACGCTGCCTGGTTCCATGCACTCAACAGGCAGCAACTCCTAGTCTCTTGGCAACAGCTCCAGGAGGTAAGTACTCCAACGAGGAATCTAAGGCTCCTGGAGGAAGCAACTTGCCCTCAATCACAGAGTGAGGAAGAGGTTCAGTTGACAGGAAAACACAGACCTGAGCGACGTCAAGGCAGCACCTCCAGTCGTTGCAGTCTGGACCTACGCCATCCAAAACAGCAGCCAGCAGCCAAAAGCGGCCAAGCAGAGTTAAGTAGAATGCAATACACTTCAGAATTCAGCTTGTCAGCGGTGTGAGCCCCTTCTCAGTGCTGTGTCTTTGTGGAGTTGCCTTTCTAGACATTTCCCACACATGGGTCTGACGTTTTCGAGGTGTGTCAACATCGTAGCTTGAATCTGTACTCTGGTCCTCTTGGTGGTGGAAGCGAATTCCACTCTACTGAAGCACCACGCTTGTTTGTCCTGCACCCACCCACGGGCTCATGCCTCTCTGTCCACTGAAGCACAGGAGCGGGAGGAACAGCGTCGGCAGATGCCCAGCTCCCACCAGCTTAGCAGAGAGTGAATGCCGACCTAGCTCCAGAACTCTTCCCAGAGTAACTGGCTGTACAGCGTCTCACGACACACTGCCACCTCGACGCTGGCTCTGTCAGGTCTCATGGATTAATTTCTTTTCTTGCTAACGTTATCCAAAGTGCCATTTCTGTAATGGTTAACAGTTCTTACCGGAGAACACTGTAGACAACTTGATTTTAAGAAGTGTTGGGATAAGCTGGCTTACACAAGTTTCTCAGCTGCAGGTCTCAGAAGGTCTCCGGCACACCAAACGCACACTGCAAAGCTTGTCTTTAGGTGGGGCCACATCGGCTCTGACTCACATCTGATCCATGAAGCCCTGCAGGCCCCCCACAGCCCCTGGGGTACATGACTGCACTGCTGGGGCCACTGCGCATGTGGAGGGCCTTCTGACCAGGGGGCTTATCTGCCAGCACTAAGTTGGAGAGCATTCTGTCATAATCCACAAGGTTTTCATCGGTTATTGTTGTTACGTGCCGTCATATCATCTCTGACTCATAGTGAACCCTCCTTGGGTTTCTGAGGCGGTATCGCTACAGAAGTAGATTGCCCAACCTCCCTTCTGAGGAGTGGCTGGTGGGTTTGAACAGCCAGCCTTCTGGTTAGCAGTCAAATGTCTTAGGCATTATGTCACCAGAGCTCCAATAAAGAATACGATGTTTCTAAATTATGTTTTTGCATGCTTCCTAAACTCATTTGGAAAAACAACTCGTGTGTTTGTGTGTGTGTGTGTGTGTGTGTGTGTGTGTGGCGGAAGTGCATCTCAGAAACGATCTCGAGAAACTATTTTATGTTTCTGTCTGGAGTCCAGGTCTGTGTAAAGGCAGGGGGTCCCCACACTTTAGAGATGGGAGCACGTCTGCCAGGTTTCAAACGGGCATACCTAGAATCTCAAGTTAAATATCTTAAAAGCATTTAAATGCAAATTATTTCTGAATTAATCATAGAGGCTATACAGAGTGTCATAAATTGGAATTGCAGTCGAATGGCAACAACTCATAACTTATAACACAATATCCATTTGGAAAATATCTTAATCCGCTAGTACTTCATAGCCCACAAGGTTGAGAAAATCAAAGAGCCATAAAGAGGGGAAAAAAAAGTTCTTTGAGAAATACACATTCCAGCATATATCCTCAGTTTATGTATTAACACTTAACATATAATCTGCTTAAGCGTGACATGGAGTTGGAAATTGTGTTTCTGAGTAATATCTACATAATTTTCAATAAAAATAAACTTGCAGTAAATTATCTAGATCTTAAGGTATCAGAGACAAATGGCCTTTGCTGGAATTAGTTTTCCCTCAGGAGTAAGGAAATAGAATTTGTCTTTTTCAATGAGAAAAAAAAAAAAAAAAAAGCCCACTCCACGCAGAATAAAAAATGAGTGTGGTGAAATCTGCCAGAACTGTATCACTGGCATTTCTCAGAACTGGAGGGCAGGGAGCCTGACAGTGCTGGGGCCCAGCAGGTCAACAGACCACCTAACACACAAGC
>NW_006921644.1:7598689-7609778 GCF_000298275.1 Orycteropus afer afer | reverse complement strand
GGGGGTGGGGTGGAGCCCCAGTACATGGGGAAGGCGTGTGTGTGTGTGGGGGGTGGAGCCCCAGCAGAGTTAAACAGCTCGGTTGGACAGCAGGCTGGCCATGTCCTGGCACACGTGTTCTGACACATACACTATCATCTTCCCAGCTCATAGCGAACTATGTGGTGGGTTTATTATTCTTGTCCTACAGCAGGGTGTCTCAATCGTGGTACTATTGACATTTTGGCCCGGGAGATTCCTTGCAGTGGTGGTGGGGAAAGCTGTACACTGGAGGGTGATTTGCAGGATCCTGGACTCTACCCATTGGAGATACCAGTGGCATCTCCTTGCCCAGGGATGACAACCAAAGTTGCCTGGAGACACTGACAGGTGCCACCTGATAGCAAATTGATTCCTGGTTGACAACCAGAGGTTTACAGTGAGCAAAGCAAGAGCTAAGATGATGCTCACAGGAGGTATGTGTGGGGCTGGGGCTGTGGTGGGGTGGGGGCTCAGGGTGGTTCGTAGCTGTTTCACTGACAGCTGGATGACCTCGGGTACTTCTGTCAGTCTTAGTTTCTGCATATAAAAAATGTACAAAAACAGATTGTCCTCAAGGCTCTTAGGAGTATCAGTTTGCAGAGGGCAGCAAACACGTTCTGTTCACTTTTGAACTCCCAGTGCCTGGGTCAGGAGGCATTGAACTTCATAGACAGTTCAGGAGACGTGCTTACCCCGCCCAATGCACAGTTGGCGGGCACTCAGTCCACCTCCACTAGAGGCCTTCCAGTTGACTCCTGGTGGCTCCACATGTGGCCCAGGAGAAGCCCATGGGTTTTGTTTATTTTTGGTGAAAATATATTCACTGAACAAATACATATGCCCACTCAACAATTTCTATGTGCACAATTCACAGTGGTTAAATTCTTGACAGTATGTCATCTTTCTCACGACCTCGACCCCCATTTTTTCACCCCACTAACTTAGAGTCAGGAGCTCTGGTGGTGTAGTTCCTAAGGCACTTGACTGCTAGCCAGAAGGCTGGGAGTTCAAACCCACCAGCCACTCCTCGGAAGGCAATCTACTTCCATAGTGATACCGCCTTGGAAACACAAGGAGGGGTCGCTATGAGTCGGGTCCGACTTGACGGCACATAACAACAGCACAGAGGCCTTGCCCCCTAAGTTCCTCATCTGTGCTTCACTTAGTGCTGTCACTTTGATTTCTTACAGTTTAAAAGGACACAGTGCTGAAGGCCAACATTCTTTACTAATTGTGTTCAACTGCTGTTCGCCTTAAAGATGACTTAAGGGAACAGTTTGAAGATTATCTCAGGGCAATAGATTCAGGGCAATACATTCCTTCAGTCTCCATAGGCCCAGTATGTTGGGATTCCATGGGAATTTGAAATCCTGTTCCACATTTTTCCCTCTGCTGATCAGGATGCATCTATGAAGTTACTGGCCAAAATATTCAATAACGGTAGCCAGGTGCCATTTAGTTCCCTGCAGATAACTGCTGAGTACTTAACCCTCTGGACTACCCAGGCATCCAGATAGATGCCTGGACTCTGGAAGAAGGAATGAAGAGCAATGGGGGGTCAAGGAGGAAGCTCATTATAGTCCCCAGCTCCAACCCTTGTAGAACTACTTCCACACGGACTGTAGACACTGAGGTCCTTCACATGCCCTGCTCTCTCGACTTAACACTTACATTTTAAAAATGTATTTTATTTGGGAGTTGACACTGCTCTAATTAACAGAGCTTCACAATTTAGGAGGTTAGTAAGAAACACTGAACAGGAATGAACTTGACTTCAGTCGAGTTCATGACTGGGCTCTACATTGCAAACTCAGAAGAATAGAAAATGCATTCAGAACTAATTGTGAAATGCCAGGCATCCAGTTCGGAATGTGCATGGCTTCAACTCAGCTACTGTGCACGTGAGCAATGCAAAGTGCACCCCAGGCCGCACCCAGCTTCAGAAGGGCTCAGTGCCACCCTCCTGATCTCGTGTCCACCATCCTCAACTCCAGCCTCGGACCCCGTTGATGCTGCTTTGTGCACTGAGCCATGACTGAATGAGGCCGCCCCCACTCTAGTCCCTTCACGTTGCCCCAGCTTGGGTGTGTCTGCTCGGTACACTAAACGGCCCTGCCTGACCTCGTGACTCAAAGAGTGCCTGAGTGAAAGGACAAGCAAGTCCCTTTGGATGAGCATGACGCCTTTCCATCATGGCACCAGAAACGGGGGGCTTGACTTAAAGGAGCCCATTATGCAAGCGTGCACTTTCAGAAGAAAGACAAATACGACAGAAATGATCTTTTGGCATCTGACACCTCGCTGCATGGAAAGATAAGCTTTAGTCATAATCAAAATCTGGAAGCAGATGCCAATCGAACCAACCAATGACTTCCAGCTCCCACCAAGCCTGTTTAGCATGTAAGTCTGAGATAACCCACTGATAAACCCTGAGAGAAGAAAGAACTGAAAATTTGGGGGGTTAAAAGAGAAAATTTATTTGGTATGGAGATTTAGCCAGATTGAACAGGAGAAGGCAACACATCCAGCCCTCCCCATGTGGGTTTAGAAATACAGAAAGGTTGTGTGGTTTACAGTTAAGAGAACTTCAAGGCTGAGCTCTGGGGAGGGAGGGCTCGACCTTCTCTCTTTTTCCCCAGCGCTGGTAGGTAGCTAGTCCTCAACGAACGAGTGCATTTTCAAATTAATTTCTCTTTTGTGGCAATGGGAATGTTATTGTTAACTTGCTCCCATCAGTCTAATCTTCCTGAAACGTAAACTGGATCTTGTCCTTTTGCTGGGAGTCCCGGAGGCTCCCTTAGACTACAGTCCCCACTCCTCCTTCCTGTCGCCCCGCCCCATAAGGCCTTGCTGCACCTGGCCTTCTGACCCAGGTACCTTGTTATCTCGTGAATCCATCCTTTCATAGCTTCACAAGCAGAGAGCTGGCCAACTGCTTCTACTTCCCAGGTCTCCCTGGGTATTTATCTGACGTAGGTCATGGTGGCTTTGGAGACCCAGGGACAGGTCGTGCTCCCTCCATCCTCCACAGACCATTCAAGCAGCCTGGGTGACAACAGGTCACATCAAGTCACTCTGCAGCCTAAACCCTTTGCTGTCTGTTCTTCACCAAGGAGGATGGTGTCTTGGCTTTTTGCTTAGCACACGAACCGTGCCTGCTTCCTGGTCCTCTGTCCTCTCCCCATCCCTGCCTTCCGGAGCCATGTGCCCCTCTCCAGAGGTGTCACATGCTTGGTCTCCATCCTCTCTGTCCTGACTACCCTTCCTGCCTTCCATTTCCCTGTCTTCCCGTGAACTCATTCTTGTTCTTCATTCTTCATCACTTGCTCTGTTGGCTGTCCTTGTCCCCTTTTTGTCCCATGGTAGTGTAGCTGCCTTGTTCCCAATCACTGGCCCCAAGTGGACTGTGTGCTTTACCAAGGCAGAGATGGCATCCCTAGCTCTGGTGCCCCAGTGACAAACAGGGGCCCTCGCGTCTCCTCCAGCCTTACGGAAAATGGAGTAGCGAGGGAAGCCTTGAGGTATCAGCCCCATGTAAAGGCCCAGCTCCGTGCTGGCTGTTGATATTTGGGGCAGATCTCAACTCTGTAGTATTTTAGTGGCACCCTGGCCTCTATCCAGTGCCAACAGTACTCCCTCCAATGGCACATAACAACCACCACCACCACCTCAGCCGGGGCACCCCAAAATGTTTTCAGAGCAGTTGAGGGGTGACGGATGCAGGGTCCTCCCACCTGCACCTCTTCTCGGGAGTTTGTGTTAATGACGTTCACAGAAATGTGCTTCTGGAGGCTGAGGGAGGGAGCGGCTTTGCTCAGTGGACCAGGTCAATCATCAGCCCAGCACACCTCCGCGGTCTAATCCAGGTAGGGGGCCGCCTCCGCGGGGCGTTCAGCCCCTTCATGCCTCAGTTTCACCAGCTGCGCTCGGGAGATAAGGCCCGGTCACGAAAGGAGAGCTCAGAGACGTGACAAGCTGGGCAGGAAGAGCCGGACGGAGAGGCTCTGATGCACTGGGGTGGGAGCGGCTGCCACCGAAGCTTCAATTACTTCTTCCTAAAGTGAGTTGGAAGACATCCCATTCATTTATCTATCAAATCCTGTGTCCCCCATTCCTGGTCTTTGTTTATTTACTATTATTATTTTTAAGGATTTTTGTCAAAGGGAACATCAGGATGCTGTAAGCTATAGACATTAGCTCAAAGTCAAGCAGGTGATCAAAGGGAATTAAGATCTTTGACTTTCTACTATTAGGTGCTAGAAACTCCTGTATGTCTGACCTCACTGGAGATATCTGGTAACACCCCACCACTCATGAGTCCTTAACGCCACTTAGGAGTAAACTGGGGTACGACACTGCTGTTGCTGGCCTCTGTCACGATGGCCCCATGAACTGTGGAAAGAAATGGGCCCGGTCCTGCACCATCCCCCCGATTTATTTGGGATCCAACTATTGTGATGTACGGGGTCTTCATGGCCTATTTGCAGAAGGAGATCACCAGGCCTTTCTTCCTAGTCTTTCTCAGTCTGGAAAGTGTTGATATCTGTTCACCATCTTGGCAGCAATCGAGTCTGCGCTGATGGATGGGGGCGTGGCTGCTCATGAGGGGGTGGGCCAGGAATGAAACCAGGATGTAGATGGGTTATGTGATTCTCAGTTCTCAAACTCGGCTTTGCCATGGAACCAGCCAAAGAGTCTTATACACAGAGGCAGGCTTGCTTCCACCCCAGCACATTCTGATGGAATTGGTGTGTGCTGTGTGGCCATCAGGGGTGTGTACAGCTTCCCAGGTGATTCTAATGAGCAGCAACGTGGGAGAACCAGGAATCACTTGCTCCAAGTCACAGATCCTTTACAGGAGCAGCACTGGCTCTGCTGACCTGAAGGCAGCATCCTCCCGGCAGGAATTATCTGAGCCGCATCAACTCAGATCTTTCGAAGACGCTTTCATCTTTGGCCTAAAAGGCTGGTTTTCTGGGAAACAAGCAAACACTCAGCAACAGGGCATTTAAGAGTCCTTCAAAGTCAGAGAGCCAGGGACAAGTCTGCCAGCTCTCAGGAGCCATTAGTGAGGCAAAAACAAAGGCAGTCGGGCAGAGAGTGAATTTGACTCAGAGGGCTTCACGCCGCGTGCTGGACCTCCTGACGGGGATGAGAGGCCCATGGCCCAAATGGATGACTCTGGTGGGAATGCAAGCAAACTGCAAAGGCCGCCCTCATGGAGACAAATTAGTGAATCAATCGGCAGTGGTGATGTTAATAGTCAGGAACCGTGAGTGTTAGGGGCGTGGGTCTCAGACACCAGCATCTCCATCTCCAGCAGGGTTTGTAAATGGCCGGCCCCACCCCCAGAGCATGTGACTCAGGAGGTATGGGGTGGGGTCTGGGAATCTGCATGTCTGATGAGGCCCAGGTCCCGTTGATGCTGCTGTTGCAAGGACCCCAGTGTGGGAGCCACTGACTTAGATGATGCCTTTCTACAACCCACTCGCGTTGGGAGGAACATCCTCTGTGTGGCTGCCCACGGGATGCAGAGTGAGTGCTACCACCTCGATTTTACTGCAGGGAGTTTAAACTACACAACAGACAAGTGACTTGATGCCTCCCAACTCCAGGTATAAGCAGACTGTGCCAAGTGTCCCTCTTAACATCCCTACATACTAACTATAATGCCCTAGGAAATAATACAGGCAGTCTCAGGTTATGAATGTCAAACTTACAGACAATTCCTACTTATCCTTTAATGTTAGGTAAATTTGGCTTCACTTTGAAACAACTGAACCAATCCCTACTCTCAACAAATGCTTCATCACAATCACCATCACTTGCTGCACTTTCAGTCTTTAAATCACTGACAAGACTTAGAATCTTTTCTGGCATTAAAACCCAAAAGCCAAACTCGATGCTGCTGAATTGATTCTGACTCATAGCAACCCTTCTTTGGGTTTCTGAGGCGGTATATCTCTATGGAATTAGACTGCCCAACCTTCCTTCCAAGGAGTGGCTGGTGGGTTTGAACCACCAGCCTTCTGGCTAGCAGTCAAACGCCTTAGGTACTACTTTGAATAAGAACCGCATGTACCTGTTCTGACTTACCTACAATTTTGACTTATATTTACTTAGGAAAGGATCTTGTTTTGTAACCAGGGGACTACCTGCAGTATAAATGCATCTTAATTCTATAGCCTTCAGTGTGGATTACACCTCAACATCAAGAAAACAAATGTCCTTATAATTGACCAATACAAATTTCATTTTACTTGGATCTCCAATCAGTGCCTATGGAAACAGTCAAGAAACCAAACAAAGTACTGTACAGGGCAAAACTGCTGCAAAAGACCTTGTTAAAGTGTTAAAGAGCAAAGATGTCATTTTGAAGACTAAGGTGTGCTTCCCCTAAAGCCATGGTGTATTAAATCATCTCACATGCATGTGAGAGCTGGGCAACAAACAAGGAAGACCACAGAAGAAGCGATGCATTTGGATTGTGGTGTTGGCAAAGAACACTGAAAGTGCCATGGACCAGTAGAAGACAACAAATATGTCTTAGAGGAAGTCAAACTGAAGTACTCCTTAGAGGCAAGAATGGCCAGTCTTCCTCTCTTGTACTTTGGTCATGCTGTCAGAAGGAACCAGTCTCTGACAAAGAATATATGCTTTGTAAAGTAGGAGTCAGTGAAAAAGGGGAAGGCCCTCAGTGAGCTGGATTAACAGAGGCTGTGGCCATGGGCTTAAGCACGGAAACGATTGTGAGAATGGTACAGTACCAGACAGTGTTTCATTCTTTGGTACGTAGTGTTGCAATGAGTCAGAACCAACTCAACAGCACCTAACAACAAGATTCTAAAGATGACGAAACAGAGGCAAAGAATTAGATAACCTGCCAAAGATGACCCACTATTAGGAAGAACCAGGAAACTGCTGATTTTTTCCTTTTTTTGACCTATAAAAATGGCCATTTTATATGGTCTATCCAATGGTAGAGTCAAAATTCCAACTTTAGAAAGCCTGATTCCAAAGCCTGGCTTTAAACTCAAGTTCTTGGTTTCCTCCAAATCACAGCTCTTTCCTAGGCCTTGTGTATGTTTTTAATCAATAGACTCATAATGATGAGAGAAGCTGTGGTCAAAGATTTGAAACCATGCTTCCCAAGCAAGGACTGGTCATCTGCTGCGATAACCGTGCTTCTCACTGACTGACCGTCACTTGAACGAAACTGACTGATGACATGGTGGATGCTGACGGTGGACTCAGAACACTCACCTGAACCATTCCTAGCCAAGTGCCCTGTACTAGGAAGTCCACAAAAGTGAATACTGCGTTGCCCTGACTCTCTTGCAGCTAGAGTTCTATGTATGGCTGAAGTTCTTCCCTACAGACATTCCAGTGAGAAAATAAGGCATCAGCTGAGCTCTGGGAGATGACAGCTTCTGGAAAGCTTGGTGGTAGTTGCTCCCACCCAGTTCTGAGCACTGTAGGTAGAGAAGGAACAAGTAGAAGTGGCACAATGGTGTTTCCACTAGAACAGTGTTTCTCAACCAGGGGCCATTTTATCCATCACCCCCAAGGGAATATTTGGAAATACCTGGAGACATTTTTGATTCTCATGACTTGGGAGGGAGGCTAGAGATATTGCTGAAAACTATATAATGCATAGGACAGCCCACACCACAAAACATTATCCAGTCCAAATGTCAACAGTCCTGAGGCTGAGGAAGCTTGCATGAGAACAGTATCCTATATGATGGGATATTTCCTGGAACACCACCATTTCTAGTTGTGTGCATAAGGGCCAGGTCATGTGGTCCTCTTACTAATCAAATCAGCTACATGTATCCTTTAATAAAACCCTTGCTTTGTAAACTGGCTGGAGTGGGTTTCATTGACTGCTACCAAGAATCTCACTCACAAGAAGGATCATGAGAGACACTAGCTAGAGAATGCACATGACTTAGGTAGTTTGTCCCTAAAATTGGGGTAGAGGGGGGATTCAAAGAGAAAATGCTATCAAAGAGGAGCCCAAACCCATCAAGGTCATACATGCATCACCTGAGTGTAACATGGGCATGATCATAAACAGGGTAATCACCTAAACAATTACCTCATCTGAAACCTGGGGAAATCTGTTTCTCCCAGTTGTTTTATGATCGCCAGTGTGATGATACGCACATTTCCATATGGCAGCAGTACTTCTTGTCAGCCTAACCTATTTGGAACAAAATACTCTTGGAACTAACAATGAGTCAGAGTCACATGGGTTAAAGGAAACTGAAGAGCACATACACCCCTGTCGGCCAGGTGTATTCCAATTTTATGGTCACATTCTTAACTCCAAAGTCAAAATCTGACCAGGAGATCATCTTGAAAGAGGGTAAGTCACACAAGAGAAGACAAGAGCAAGTACTCCAAGGGGACATGAATGTCTGCCCTTGTTCTGAGGCCAAGCATGCAGGTGGCTCTGGTTTCTTGGTCCATAACTGAGAATGGTAACAGGATCAATGTCTTGACATATTTATAAAAATTAAAGGAGATCATAATTTAAGCCTTTAGCACTATATTCTTAACATACTATGAATGCTTAATAAATATGAACATCAACATTGCTATTATATATCTTAGGCACTTCTTTGGCCCTCAGCTCACTCAGCAGTAAAGGCAAAATTAAAACAAACAAACAAACAAACAAACAAAAAACAGCCTTACATGTTTCTATACGTATGCTATCAGGAGAATCCTCAGGTATTCAAAGGTGCTCAGCTAATGGTGGTTCTCTCTCTCCTTCAAGGAGCTCCTATCTTCTCCCACTCACCTCTATCTCGCTTCCCAGTTCTCCGTGCATTGCCTACTGTGGACAAAGGCGGCCACGGGGATCTGGGTGAAGGTCTCCCACTGGTGACAACTCTGCGGTGCTGCCCAAACCATCCACACAATCACCCCCACACGCCCTGCACACCAAGCCCTCCACTCCACTCCTCTCCTCCCATATTGACAAATCTGCGGCCAGCAGATTACATTCACAGTGTGAGGGAATCATTACCACCTGCTAATATTTTTATAGAATTTCATAAACTTGGTCATTCATGAATCATTTAGAGCACTTTATTCCAATGAAGAGTTCACAAATCACTCAAATGCTGGCAAAATGCATAATAATGAGCCATATTTCAGGAGGCTTTGCATTAATATGTCAGCTTCCAATACTGCGAGAGCTAAATTATTTTGCCAGGTGCTATTTTGGGTCACACGTGTGGGAAGCCCTTTTGGGGGCTGGGGTAAGGAAGCATGGGCAGCTTACAGCAGGTCATGGAAAAAACGATACTTAAGAAGCAATCGATCAGTCAGCCAGCCAAGCCCCCTTCCCAGTCCCAAGAAGGTGAGTTCCCAGAGAGAGAGCTGAGGAATTTGTACATTAGATATCAAGGCTCGTTGGGGGTAAAGCGGGAAGAAGTACTACTCTGTGACAGAAAGCGCAGGGCTTTGGAGATGGAAAGAAAAGGATATGGATCCCAAATCCAATACACACCCGCTGTGAGGCCTTGAAAAAGTTGTTGAACAGTTATTTCCTTATCTGCAAATGGTGTTAACGCCTACTTTGTAAGTCTCGTGTGTGAAATGGATTAAATGAGAGTAAGCATGTGAAACGTTTAGCACAGTATCTGCCACGTAGCACTCAACAGGAGTTCCAGCGATGACGCACATCCGGGGCTCCACGAACAAACTTATCCCAGATTATTTCCTGTCACGCAGGTTCCCGAGTGTTCATTCTGAAATGCTTTCATGGTGGCTTCGAGCAGTGTTAATACATTGGTGTGAACGTGCGTTTGGGTAGCAGTTAAGTTTAAAATAACCAACCACAAGCACACTAGAGCCATCACAGTGGCAAGGAATTCACCCACATGCTCTGTGCACTTGAAGCCTCCAGGAAGGGAGACAAAACCATGGGGAGTGGGAAGCCTTGGCTTTGCTGTAGGCATCTGTTCCTTGAGAAAGCAGGTTTGCTGCTAACCATGATGACCTCCAAGGGTGCATTCATCCCTAAACACATTCCAGTGAGATATCCAGGCTCATTGTGGGTACACCAAGGCCACCATGGTCTGCTGCTGGCTCTTCCTGCAGCAACTAGACACTGAAAGCTGCTAGGTGACCTCACATCATGGTCAAGGGCAGCTGGACCTGCCAATTCCTGAGGATGCCAGCATTCAACTCCTACCACAGCCTGACTGTGCCTGGGTGTGGGCAGACGCACACAGTGCTCACCCTTGGGTGCTCAATGACAGGCTCCCCTCATAGGAGCTCACAATCCTGCCCTTTGGGGGACAGTGCTCTGAACTGAACCTGCTGATGGATGGGGAACCCAGCCCCCACAATCAAGCCACCACCCAAAGCTGCCCAGCACGGTAATGCCTCTATCGCCCCTCTGTCTGCTGCTCACTGGGGCCTCAGCAGTCCCGTCGGGGAAGGGACAAGGGCCATTTGTGTGCGACGGGTAAGCATCCTGGGGACCAGAGCTTCCAGAAGTCTCTGCCAGGTCACCAGCTAGCCTTGACAAAGGCAGCCAGAGCCCAGGTGACCTGGTTCCAGCTGGAGATGCTCACTTTACAACCCAATGCTCCTTATTCTCTTCTGCAGAAAGAGACGCAAGCAGATTTTTGGGGAGGGGTGGAGGTGAGGACTGAGGTGCTTTTGGGTAGTGTTAAGACCAAGAAAACCAAGGATATCAAGCCTGGCCCAAAAGACTCAGGGAAAGGCATGCACCAGGGCCAGGGTAGCAGATGGCAAAACCCTTGGGCTCAGTTCGGTCCTGCTGCCGGCCTCCAAACTCAGCAAACTTCACGTCAGCGCCACTTCATCGGAAAATGGTCGGGGATTCCCCCTCACTCCTCAAAGAACGCAGGCTGGCTCATTCTGCTTGGAGGCTTAGGCCCACACCCTGGGCCACTTCAACTGTTTTGGGGAAGGTAGTAGAGAAGTGAGGAGCCCTGGTAGGGCAGTGGTTAAGTGCCTGGCTTTTAAGTAAAAGGGTGGCAGTTTGAATCCACCAGCCACTCTGCAGGAGAGAGACCATGGC
>NW_006921644.1:7596113-7597299 GCF_000298275.1 Orycteropus afer afer | reverse complement strand
GAAAGACCATGACCCGCTATGACATTCTCTCATCAAAATCCATCTCAATTCCTCACTACGTTCTCAGGATACATTTCTAAAAGTAGAATCACCAGGTCCAAAAGGTGATTCATGGCTCCCGATCTTTCAAGCTGCTCTTTGGAAACCCAGAGCTGACAAAGGATTCTGACTTCTCTGACAACCCCGAGTCCTCCCTCCTGGTCTCCAGCGCCCAAGGGCTCAGGGTGGCCTAAGAAGCTCTACTGGTAATACTGGGGCTCCCAATGTGTCCTATTGGGGTTCACCTCCACCAGAGCTCCCACTGAGAATCC
This sequence comes from Orycteropus afer afer, assembly GCF_000298275.1. Lineage (NCBI taxonomy): Eukaryota > Metazoa > Chordata > Mammalia > Tubulidentata > Orycteropodidae > Orycteropus > Orycteropus afer. The sequence continues at coordinate 7,596,988 of NW_006921644.1, read as the reverse complement.
CTACAGCTGCACAGCCCCAGGTTTGATGAGGCAGTAACAGAAATAACCAGCTCGGTGGGGAGGCAGCCATCTCTGAAAGCCACATCTCCGCACCCGGGGGAAGCAAGCGTGAACACTCACTTGGTAAGTAGCAATCGTTTCCCGGTCCAGGGTCCGTGTCACCGAGACACTGCCAGTGTTCTCATTGATCCTGAAAATTCCTTTAGGCTCTTGATCCACTCCCTTGCCAGTGAGCCGGAACTTGGACCCTTCTGGTCTGTCACTATCCACTACCTGGTCAGAGAAAAGAGAACGGATGTTCAAGCCTGTGTCTGAAAACAGAGAGAAGACATTATAAACACACCTGAGTGGCCTGTCCACTACTCACAGATGCCAAGACAAAGATGCCAGGTGAACAGAGGTTGGGTCAAAGCAGCATGATCAAAAATAGCATGACTGCTTAACTTCCCCTCATCCCAACGTGCCAGTCTTTGCAGCTGACAGCCTGCGGAGCTGGCCAGCACTGGGTGAAATATAATGATGGCCCAAGGAGGGCAACAGCTCCAGAAAGTTTGAGGTTGGTAATTTATATTATTTTTTAACTCCTAGAAAACAAGCTTTCTTTTGCCTGCAAGCAAAACCAACCAGGCAACGAGACCGTTTGCCCAACAACCATACGCTGGGCTAGCTTCGACTGAGGCTGGAGGGATCTACCTTAATCGAATCATCAGAACCACCTCCACAGCACTTCCACCAGGTACCGGCACGGGGCTCAAAGAGCTTCACACATTTTCTTTTTTTTTTTTTTTTTATTAGTATTTGGGTGAAGATTTACAGAGTAAATTCACTTTTCATACAGCAGTTCACATATACTTTGTCTCATGTCATTGACCAAA
>NW_006921644.1:7571005-7594323 GCF_000298275.1 Orycteropus afer afer | reverse complement strand
GCCCTTGAGTTGGCTGCAGCTCACGGGGACCTTACACGTAACAGGGGGAAGCGGCCCCCAGTCCTGCACTGTCCTCATGATGATGTTTGAGTTCACTGTGTGGCTACTGTGTCTGCCCGTCTTCCTGAGAGTTGCCCTTGTGTTTGCTGACCCCCCTACTTTACCAGGCATGATGTTCCTTTAGAGACTGGTTTCTCCTGGTGACGTGTCCAAAGTCAGTTAGGTGAAGTCCGGCCACCCTCACTCCTAAGGAGCATCCTGACACACATTCTGATCCCTACCTGAATGGATGAAGCCACCAACACATGGCGAGATGAAGCCAGTTCCATTGTCACAGGGGTGGTGACAACTCAAAGATGAAGATGGGACCCAGATCCACATGTTTCTCTGGAGACACTGCTGGGTCACACTGCCATTTCTAAATTAACTTATAGGACATTGCCTACAGACTGTCAACCTGGGTTGGAAAATGGGAAGCATAAGTACCGATGGTAAGGAAAGTTCCCAGAAAGACAACAGCACAGAGGCAGGAAGCCAGGCAAGGGAGTGCCTAGAATGTCCCAGGAATGGAAAGTCATGAGTATGGCTTGAATGAAAACGAGGTTGAGAGGTGCTGAGGGGCAAGTGGTGGGGATATTTTTATGTCATCTGAAGATGTCCAACTAAATCAAGAGCTGTTTTTGCCATAAGATGGTTCTAGAGCGCCTAAAGCACTTAACTGCTAACCAGAAGGCTGGTGGTTCAAAACCAATAGCCACTCCTTGGAAGGAAGACAAGGCAATCTACTTCCATAGCAATACCACCTCAGAAACCCAAGGAGGGGTCACTATGAGTGGAAATTGACTCAACGGAAGTGAGGCTTTTTGTTTTTTTAGAGCTTATCCAGAGGATTCATCCACATCTAATGCTGCTTCATCACCAACACCTGTGAACCTAAACTCCACCAGAACAAAACAGTCTTCAACGGTCCTGAAGACAACACACATGCCTGGCCTTCGGGACACAGAGACAAAAGCAAGCTGATGGGAATCCAGATGTAGCAACTTCCTAACGAAAAGCCACGTATCCAGATGTGGTCAAGCCTCGAGGTTTATGTGGCCAGGACAGGGAATGAGCCCCACCTAGTGTAACCCACCTAGTGTAACTCAAGGAGCTCTGGTAGCATAGTGCCTAAGACACTTGACTGATAACCAGAAGGCTGGCGGTTCAAACCCACCAGCCACTCCTCAGGAGGAAGGTTGGGCAATCTACTTCCGTAGTGCTACTGCCTCGGCAACCCAAGGAGGGGTCTCTATGAGTCGGGGCCGACTTGACAGCACATAACAACAGTGTAAGCCAGGATCCCTAGAGGCCATTCCTCCAGTCACCAAGCCTGCAATTACGAGGCCTGCCACCAGGTGGCAGTGGTGCCTAAGGCAGTGTATGAGTGGCTAGTTGAGTTGGAGCATCACAGTTTCATACTGCAAACTGCAAAGTACTTTTTCCTACTTTAGAATGTTCTTTATAAAATATAATGGGAGTTTTCATTAAACACCAATTATACATCTCACTGCCCTCAATTCTCACAGTGACCTTATAAGACAAAGGTGAACTGTTCCATCTGTTTCCAAGGCTGAAATCTTTAAGGAAGTAAGTTGCTTCATCTCTCTCCTGGGAAGCAGCTGGTGGATTTGAACCACCAACTTTCTGGTTAGCAGCCAAGCGCTTAACCACTGCACGACCAGGGCTCCTAAACACCAATTATTTCCATTTGTACTTTTAAGATACACAGAAAATACTCTCTAAAGCAAGGTTAACAACAAGGCATGTGACACCTGAGGGAAAAGTTTAACCACACCTTTGCTTCATTTAATCCAACTGACACTCTCCCCCTGCCCCACTCCCCACACCTGCAGCTACTTGGAAGCTCCATGAGGCCAAGAGCCAGGTCGTAGCATCCTTGGGATTGGATCCCAGTGTCCGGTGCCCTCCCTGGCATGCAACACACTCCCCAGTGTCCGTGTAATGAAGAGCACCTGTTCACAGAGACACATCTCAGGCCTCACTTTGCCAATGACCACCGCATGTGACCACGAACACACAGTCCCTTTGTCTCTTGGGTTCCTCATCTGTAAATGGGGATAAGTATTTCCCAGGGTTGTTGAGGATCCAGTGAGATCATGTACATCAGATACAGTCCAGGCACATGGATGGAAAAGCTCAAGAAATGGTGGCTAACAACTGCATTAACAAATGCTAAGAAGCATAGTGCCAAAGGCACTTGATTGCTAACCAGAAGGCTGGCGGTTCAAACTCACCAGCCACTCTTCAGAAGGAAGATGAAGGAATCTACTTCCATAGTGATACTGCCTCGTAAACCCAAGGAGGGGTCACTGTGAGTCGGGTCCGACTCGATGGCAAATAACACCACCACCAAGAAGAAATCACAACACACTATACTTCTGTTGTTAAAAACTTAGTCTAACCAGCCCAGAGATAAAAAGCATCTTAGCAACAACGCAAATACACCCTCCATGAACGGACAGCTTTTCCTTTATAAAAACAAAACTCACCTCTTCTTTGCAGGGAAGAAACGCCCCGGTGGGCAGGGGCAGCTTAGCCAACTCAGCCCTCCTCTCACCACCATGCTCACTGTGGCTTCCCCCACCCCCTTACATCTGGGGCCCCACTGGGCATTCAGAACCCCTCACCTTGCTGTCCTGAGCATGCCTGAGTGAGGCAGGCCCTCCCCCAGAGGCCCCCTCCACCATGAGCAGCGGGATGACAGGCGCTATGGAGCTCTCTGCTTCCTCAGATCAGCCCTCTGTCCACGTGTGCTGGGCCCTGGGCCCACGGTGAGGGCTCTGTGGCCTCCCTTCTCTCACAAGACCCTTCCCTGCTTCCCAAGCAATGGAGTCAGCACTCCACACCTCCCGGGAGAGTCAGGGTGAGAGACTGGCCTGAAGGCCCCTCTCAGGGGGCCAAGGCCACCTTCCTATCCCTCCACCTGCTACTCATCTGGACTCAGAAATTCTCCCAGTGACCCCTCCTTATTCTGCCAACACCAAGTCTGGGTCAGTTCCTCCCTCTCAGGGAGCTTCAGCCACCTGAGCGCAGCCGAGTGGGGTCTCGAGCAGAGAAGCCAGTTCAAGGAGCACTTGGGCAGGATTTCAGTGACTCGTTCCCCTTGGAAGAAAAAGTCCCAGGTGTGGTGCTGTACTACTATCTGTCTGTCCGTCTCTCTTGGTATTTTTCCTTTTTTTCTTTCACGGCTTTGAAAACACCTGAACTGTCTCCTGCACCACACAGCTCAGTCCACCTCGCAGGCATGCCCACGACAAAAGCCCGGAATGGCTCCTCTTCACTGATGGCCCTAAAGGACCCCTGTACAGAGCAAAGGGGCCTAACTTCCAGTAGAGACCCCATTCTCTTTCTCCGGTGGTTCCTGAGATGTTGACATCCTACCAGCAGCCTCAGCAAACTGCATAGATATAAGCAAATTTGCAGGCTCCACGCAGCCCTCTTGAGATGAGGGGATTGGGCCAGGCAATCTGTGTGTTAGCAGCCCCAGGTGAGCGGGCGCCACACCTGCGTGTGAATACCTCTGCTTCAGACAGAGCCCTCGGCCTGGGACAGCTGCCGGAGCTTCTAATCCCTAGTGCCAAGGTCTGCAGCTTTCGGGGGAACAGCTGGGTCTGTTTGCACCCTTCTTTCTAGATTTATTATTTTTAAACATCTACCAGTAGAATGGACCCTTGGAAAAATCTGTTTTCGAGAACCTCAGTAAAGCATAGCTAGCATTTCTCCAAAGCGTTAGGCCAACAACACTACCGGCTTTAAACGCAACACTGAAGGAAAGTATGGAAGTAGGCTGTCTCTCCAGGGAGAAACCAGGAACTTGGGCTTAACTCAGATTCAGGGAGAAGCTCAAGTGTTTTTATTTTTAATTTTTTTAAGTTGTGCTTTGGGTGCAGATTTACAGAACAGAATTTGTTTAACATTCAACAGGTCGTGAACATTTGGTGTCACTCCCCGATCATTATCCCCAGTCCTAACCCACTCTCCCCCTCTTCCTTCCCTGGGACCACCTCACCCCTGTGCCCTTCTTAGTTCTGCGCTCCCATTGGTCCAGCTTCCCTCCACGTGAACGCTACCCCTCCACAAGGGTAAAAAGAGGACCAACAGACTGGGAGAAAACATTTGCCTATGACAAAGGACTTATCCCTAAAATTTATAGAAAACTTCAACACCTCAATGCCAAAAAGACCATCAATCCGATTCAAAAATGAGCAAAGGACATGAATAGACATTTCACTAAAGATGACAGGCTGGTGGCCAACAAACACGTGAAGAAATGCTCATGATCATTAGCCATTAAATCAAAAGCAAACTCATTGCCATCGGGTTGAATGGACTCACAGTAACCCCCTCCTTGGGTTTCCGAGGTGGTATCTCTACAGAAGTAGATTGCCCAATCTTCCTTCTGAGGAGTGGCTGGTGGATTTGAACCACCAGCCTTCTGGTTAGCAGTCAAATGTCTAGGGCACTATGCCACCAGAGCTCCCATTAGCCATTAAAAACCAAACCCACTGCCGTAGAGTTGAATCTGACTCATAGCAACCCCTCCTTGGATTTCTGAGGTGGAATTACTATGGAAGTAAATTGCCCACCCTTCCTTCTGAGGAGTGGCCGGTGGGTTTGAACCACCGGCCTTCTGGTTAGCAGTCAAGTGCCTTAGGTACCATGCTACTAGAGCTCCCCCTATTAGCCATTAGAGAGATGCAAGTCCCAACAACAATGGGTTATCATCTCACTTGAGCAATAACACCAAAGTTGAACAAGACAGAAAATAACAAACGCTAGCGAGGATGTGGAGAGACTGGAACGCTCAAGTGCATCTTACTCTCTGGCTTCTCCATCCCTCGGTGAGTCTCAGAGGGCTTCCAGCCCTGCTCAGCTGGGGAGATAGGAGACACACAGTGGCTAGAAGCCCAAGGCTACTCTCAGCACAGCTGTGAAACTATCTGAGGTAAGTTGAATGAGTTTCTAAACCTGTTGCCCCCGAGTCAATTCCGACTCAAAGCCACCCCACGTAGAACAGAACAGAACACTGCCTGGTCCTACACCAGCCTCACAGTCACTGCCATGCTTGGGCCGGCACTGCAGCTGCTGTGTCCACCCATCTCACTGAGGATCTTCCTTTTTTTTTTTTTCTAACCTTCTATTTTACTAAGCACATTGTCCTTCTCCAGAGACTGGTCACTCCTGATAACATGCCCGTTAAAAGTCTTGAAAATTGTCCAAGTGGCTATTTCAGGGCTGTGGTCTTTTTGTTGGTGTTTAATGTGGTGGGATGAAGAAACCCAGCCTCTTCCTTCTGGCCAGAACCAACCGTGCAGAGCTGCTTACAGATGCAGAAGCTGTTAACACTCATTACAGAGCTTCACAATTAGCTGGTCCTTCCTATTATTGCTTGTAATTCAACACTTCTAAAACCCACCAGCCACTCCTCAGAAGGAAGATGGGGCAATCTACTTCCACAGTGATACTGCCTTGGAAACCCAAGGAGGAGTTGCTATGAGTTGGGTCGGACTTTACGGCACATAATAACATCCACAGTGGGTTGTTTTTTTTCTTGTTTTATGAGTCAGAATGGGGGAGGAGCTAATTATGAGAAAGATCTGGGACCTCAGGTGCCCACAGCCTGGGAAGGCATGCTAACAGCATACAGGTGTCTTGCTGGGTACCTACCTGGGTGTGGACTGCCTCACTTCCTGGTGGGCTGGGTGGGTGGGTGGTGTTAACACACTACCTGTATCTTGGGGCATAGCTGGGTCTAGAGCCTTCTGCACCTGCAGATGGGCAGGCAATAGTGGGGCCTGGAGGCAGGCAAAGGAACCCTGGTGGTGCAGAAGTTAAGCACTTGGATGCTAACCAAAAGATCAGTTCAAACCACCAGCTACTCTGCTTGGTAAAGATTAGAGCCTTGGTAAGCCTCTGGGGTGGTTCGCCTCTGTCCTCTAGGGGCTCAGTGAGGGAATGGACTCGCAGACAGTGGTTTCACAGAGCAGGGCAGGGCAGGGAGTGAGGACTTGTTCAGTTTCTGAGGGCCTTCTTGCCAGATACTTCTTGCAGAATTCAACACATGAAGGGCACAGCCAGTCCCCTGTGCTGCCCATTGCTAAGTCCTGCCCCGCCTCTGCCCTCTGCTGTGAGTAACCAGAGAAGCCAGACTCTATGTGTTTTTAAAGCATTTTTCTATGAACTTCCATGTGTGTGTATGTGCCCGTAAAATACAAAGCAGTTTAGAACATCCTTTTTTTTTTTAAACCTAGGTAGGATCATTCTGTATGAAATTCTTCTTCCTGTTTCTCTGCTCAATGTGGTTGGACAATTCATTCATTCCTGAACACTTTTAGGAGAACGACTGGAGATTGACAGAAAGGTTGCAAAGATGCTGCAGAGAGTGCCCTCCACCTCATGTCCACCGCCCCCCGCCCCCGTTAACACCCTACATAACCAAGTGGCATTTGTCACAACAGATCAACACTGGCATAGACCTATGGACTGAACACCAGGTTTTCTGCAGGTGAATTTCATCAGTTTTTCTAGTGCAGTCCTTTTTCTGGTCCAGGACCCAATCCAGGGCACCACATTGCCTTCACTTGATGTGGTTTTTAACTGGACGTTCTGGCTCTTCCCTGAGACAGCAGATTTTTCTTTTAATTGCACTGATTCTGGTTATTTTATGTTTTTACCGTGGGGCCTTTTTTTATGGGGGCTTTGGGCTCTACCCTTGGCCAATCTCCTTCCGCAGTCTTACCCCAGGTTTTCAGCACACATTTTTGCCTGCCTTGTTCTCAAGAGCTAGCACACAGTAGGTTTCCAATAAACATCTGCTTAATGAATGAGTAAAGGGATGTTACAATACTCTCCTAACTCCATCTTCTCTACTAAGCACACCTATTCTAACATGCAAGCGGGCTCTGACCAGGATGGGACCTGGGCTCAAACCTTCCATGCTCTGGTGACCACCAGGTAAAGGCCTGGATGTCCTCTTGGATGAATGTCCACCTGCTTGTCCATCCCCACCTTTACCTACAACCGCCCATTAGCCTCCTGAACCTGGCCCAGCTGCTCCGCCCCCGTGGGCCCCATCTCCCCCTCTGTCTGACAAGACCCCCTCGCCATCTTCCTGGATGCAGACATGGCTTGAGTCACTCACTGAAGCTCCTCTGACCCCTTTTCATCCTCCAAGATTTTACCACGTCTGCTCCCTTGAGCTCCTGCCCTGCTCACAGGCAAGGACCACCAGCCTGCGTGTGGCTGTCAGTAACTGTCCCTCGGCTGTTTACTTCATACTCCCTTTCACATTCCCCAAGGAGCTCTGGTAGTATAGTGGTTAAGGCATTTGGCTGCTAATCAAAAGGCTGGTGGTTCAAACCCACCAGCTGCTCTGCAGAAGAAAGATGGGGTGGTCTGCTTCCATAAAGATTTACAGCCTTGAAAACCCAGTGGGGGTCGCTAAGAGTTGGAAGAGTTGGAATCAACTCGCCTGCAGTGGGTTTGGGTTTTTAGTTTTTGGTTCCTGTTCCCTGGGCTTAGAACACAGACAGAAGAGACTTGATGAACCTTTGAGTGAAGAAACGCAAGTTTATTTGCATGTTTTTATATGATCGTAAAATGGCCCATAAACTCACAAATTAAAAATAAAAATAAAGTCTGTTGTGCTTTCTTTTTTTATTTTTTTAAATGCAGTCGCTTTACCTGTGCTGCATCAATCCCTTTTCCTCATTACAAATTCCCAGTGGTAACTTCCAAGGCCATGGTCATACTTAGAAAAGTGGGTCAAGGACTTAGTGCCCCATCCTTGCCTTTGTAATCTGCGATGGGACCCCTAATGCACTGACCCTCTAAGTAAAACATTGTTCATGAAAACAGCTTCAACACAAACGCCCTAGCACCCTTCCCCACAACAGTCAATCGGACTGTCACCTCTTAAGGAGCCCTGGTGGTGCAGCGGTTAAGTGAGCAACGGCTGACTGAAGGAAAGGTTGGCTGTTGGAACTCACTAGTGGTTCTGTAGGAGAAAGGTCTGGTGACGTGTTCCTACAAAGACGCCAGCCTAGGAGGCCCAATGGCACAGTTCTGCTCTCTCCTGTACAGTCATCATGGCTCAGAATCGACTCGACAGCACACAACAAGAAGGAAAGTCTGGAGACCCTTCTCTCATAAGGTGGAAAATGGCACATGCAACATGATCAAAACAGTGTAAAACCAGCAGATAACCATTGCTGCTGTTGTTGTTATGTGTCGTCGAGTCGGCCCTAACTCATAGCGACCCCTCCTTGGATTTCCAAGGCAGTATCACTACGGAAGTAGATTGCCCAACCTTCCTTCTGAGGAATGGCAGTGGGTTTGAACTGCCAGCCTTCTGGTTAGCAGTCAAGTGTCTTAGGCACCATGAGCTCCCAGCAGATTATCAGACCCCCCAAAAAATGACCAGAGAGAGAAGACCACACAGGAACATCTTTGGGTGATGAAAGTTGGGGTAATTTATTTCCCCCTTCATCCTTACAACATTTTCAGCTTTTGAAAATGAGGCTGTTACAATTCTTACACGTTATTGTTGTTAGGTGCTGTCAAGCTGGTTCCGACCCATAGTGAGCCCACATACAACAGAACCAACACTGCCCTGGCCTGCACTGTCATGCTCACCTTAGCTACGTCTGAGGCTGTTGTCATAGACACTGTGTGCATCCATCTCTTTGAGGGTCTTCCCCTTCTCCCTGACCTTCTACTTCATCCAGCATAATACCCTTCTCTAAAAACCCAAAAACAAAAAACAAAAAACAACCCAAACTCTCTGCCATCGAGTCGATTCTGACTCATAGAGAGCCCCTTTGGGTTTCCAACGTGCTAAATCTTTCCAGAAGTAGATTGCCCAGTTTTCCTTCCAAGGAGAGGCTGGTGGGTTTGAACCACCAACCTTTTGGTTAGCAGTCAAGTGCCTTAGGCACTACATGTAATAGGGATTGCTTGGGAATTTTGTAAATGTAAGATGAATTATTTTATACATGTTAGAGGAATTATTTGAGCTTGATGTAAGCGCTAATTAAAAGCTGTTTTCTACTTTATGCTAAATTGAAAAAAATGACTTATTGGCTTCGTCTGCAGTTATTAAAAACCATTTATTAGATGGACTCTCCGAGATGATCTGTAAACATTAATTAACTCTCAGTTGTGGTTTAGTCCTTGGCATGCCTTTGAACTTGAAGACACATGGCCACTCAGCACTCTAGGCAGCTGTGCTGCCCATGCCCTCCTTTCACCCTCTGGCTGATCAACTGCTTCCATCCGTGGGGTCCTAAATTCCCAGAGAACTAAGGAGAACCCAGGGCCAAGGGTCCAGGGACAGTAGGGGAGAAAGAACACCTTGCTGATCCAGTGAAAGGGGCACCCAGACTCACACCTGGAGACTCCCCCCCCACCCCCAGTAGATCAGTGGTTCCCATACCAGCTAGGGATGGCTCTGTTCACCATCGGTTCAAAATGCTTTCCACTGGCCATGGAGGTTGAAAAGCTTGAGCAGGTTGATTCACTTGGGAAGGAATATCAAGCTCCAAGGACACAAACGAGGGGATGGATCCTTGGCTCTACCATCATTGCCCGTCACCACCTATGTGCAGTGGCTTTGTGCCAGCTTTGTTTGACCTCTTCTTTCATTAACAAAGGTATTTTAGATGACGCCTAAGCACAGCTGGGGAGCTCTGGTGGTGTAGTGCCTAAGGCATTTGACTGCTAACCAAAAGGTTGGTGGTTTAAACTCACCAGCCACTCCTTGGAAGGAAGGTTGGGCAATCTACTTTTCTAGTGATGCCGCCTTGGAAACCCAAGGAGGTGTCGCTACGAGTCGAAATCGACTCGATGGTAGTGAGTTATTTTTTTTTAAGCACAGCTGGGGCTGCATTCCATAGGCTTTGACAGTGTTTTCCATGTCATTTTGTGATAGTTCATAGTTTCTGGTTTTCACTTTCTCTGTGCTCCAGAATTGTTTCAGGGAGAGTATTTCTCACTATCAAGCTGCTCACAGGGTTTTCACTGTTTGTTTATAATGTATCATACAGCCATGTGGCTTAAGAAATTTCTGACTTTGAGGTTTTGGAAGAATGTATTAATAACCTCTTTTCTAAATGAGCCATGGGCACATAGGAACAGTGAGTATTCTCTCTCTACATATACACATCCACGTAGTACATATATAGTTCCTTATCTGTCAATCTCTGTTAGTATTGACTGCCTATATTGTTAAGCACCTCTATCTCCTGGTCAGTGTGCCGTTCTGGGGTGGCTTACATACTGCTGTGGTGCTGAAAGCTCTGTCCCTGGTCACTAACCACGGTGACCAAGTGTCAGCAGCACTTCTAGACTAAGGCAGACTAGGGAAGAAAGGCTTGGTCATCTGCTTCTGAGAAGGACCTAAGGAAAACCCTGGGGATCCCAACAGAATATCGTCTGAAATGGTGCTGGGGGCTCAGGTACAGCAAGGAGCGTGAGGCTGGCACAAGACTGGGCAGTGTTTCGTTCTGCTGTGCACAGGGTTGCTATGAGTCGGAGAAGACTCGAAGGCACCTACCAACAACAACAACAACCTAGTGCTGGAAGATGAGCCCCCTACCCAAAACCAAACTGACTGCCCTTGAGTCAATTCCAACTCATAGCAACCCTCTTGGAGACAGCAGAATTGCCCTGTAGGGGCTCCAAGGCTGTGTATCTTTACAGAAGTAGACTGCTTCATCTTTCTCCCATGAAGCGGCTGGTGGGTTTGAACCACCAGGCTGTTGGTTAGCAGCCGAATGCTTTAACCACCCTGCCACCAGAGCTCCTTGATCAGCCGTCTAGGTTGTAAAAAACCCACTGCAGTCAATTCTGAGCCAATTCTGACTCATGGGGGAGGGCTCTCAAATTACACAGAGGTTGCAAATAACAGGCTTGAGTGTCCCAGCCCCAGTGAAGGTGGTGCAGGATGGGTAATGTGTTGTTCTGTTGTTTGGAAGGTCGCCATGATTCAAAGGCAAGTAGACAGTAACCACCACCAACAACAATTGTATTTATTGATTGTACTGTTCAGATCCCCTATCTCTTTGCTTATATTTTGACTATCAAATATGTCACACTGTAAAAGACATACTTAATCAGAGTACAACTGATTTTTATCCAATTCTCCTTGTACTGTATATGTCTGGCTTGTTGTGGTTTGGGTGTATTGGGAAACTCAGGGCTTCTTTTTGACTTGTAGCCACTGTCATCCCTGTCCAGAATGGAACAAACTGTGCATCCTTCAGGTCAGCTTCATGTCACATGTGCTATGGTAAACTCTCTACTCCTGTATAACACGTAAGCTCTGGGATCTTACATAGCATTTCAGATTGGCCCATCAGCTCCTTGGGGCAAGGACTTTGTCTGATTTTATTTACTATTTTACTATTGAGCTAAACTCAGCTCATGGCACAAAGCAGTTGCTCCAGCACGTTCATCCAAGGAGCAAACATACCTCCTTATTTCCCTGAAGAGACAGGCCCCACTTGCATCCACAGGGTGCCTGTCTGAGTACAGACAGCGTGCTGTGTACCAGGCTGGGCTTGGTAATGCAGTGTCCCACCCTCCTGGGGCTCCCCATCTAAGGAGAAACTACAGTGCAACCCACCACAGTCTTAGTGAGTCCTGGGTGCTGACATGATCAGAGAACGTGCTATCACTGTGTGATTGAAGGGCTAGGAAGCCTTCACGGACAGTCATTACCAGGGCTTGCTTCTGAAGACAAAGTGAAGATGCTAAGAAGTAAGAAGGGAGAGAAGGGAAGGGATGCCAGACCTATCCCTCCCCCGGCTGAGGACACCAGGGTCTCATGCATGTATGAGTCATCGAGGCCTAAACACAGAACTGTCATAGGCTGTTCTCCCTGAAGGAGCATGATTGATGTTTGTTAATAAGGTTTTCCTAACCTGGACCGCATCCAGGAGCTCTGGTAGCGTAGTACCTAAGACACTTGACTGCTAACCAGAAGTCTGGCAGTTCAAACCCACCAGCCACTCCTCAGAAGGAAGGTTGGGCAATCTACTTCCGTAGATATACCACCTGGGAAATCCAAGGAGGGGTCGCTATGAGTCAGGTCTGACTTGACGGCACATAACAACAATAAGAACAACCTGGACCACTGTCCACTCAACCTGGGATCAGCTTCTCTCTGGCGACTTTAACAGGATGCTTCTTGATGCGGACAATTCCCCCTGACAGGCTGTCTCCTCCTCTTCCATCCAAAACTTTGACTTACCATTTCTGAGTACCAGGGTGCTCCCAGCCCTAACAGGCTCACGGTTCCATACACTACATGAACCCACTGGAGAGGCCACGATAGATGCACTGAAATATGTTACAGCTGATGAGAGAAAGAGCAGTCACTGTGGGGTCAGTCACTGTGCCCAATATCCAGTCACTGTCAATTGGTATCACGACTGTGCATCCCTTTGCTATCCAAGAAAATAACTGGGGCTCCTACACGTCACTTCCTGAATTGACAGTTTCTTTGTTTCTAACTTTTTATTGTAATTTGGGTGAAAGTTTATAGAACAACTTGGTTTTCCAGTCAACCGTTCATACACAGTTTATCTCATGACATCGATTGCAATCCCCATAATGTAAGACTTCCTTCCTGTGTTTCCTGTTTCTATTCATCCTTCATTCCTATCCTCTCCTGCCTTCTGATCTTCCTCCCAGGGCATACGCTGCCCTTTTGATCATGTATGGTTGGTTGTTCTAAGGAGTGCTTCATGTTATTGTTCATGTTATTGTTCTCCTTATAGGCCTTTCCATTATCTGGTTGAAAGTTGAGCCACGGGAGTGAGTTCAATTCCAGGCTCAAAGGGTGATTAAGGGCCATACTCTCAAGAGTTCGACCAGTCTCTATGAGACCAGTAAGCCTGCCTTTTTTCTTTTTTCTGGATTTTGAGTTTAATTCCACATTTTCCTCCTCCTTTATCCAGGAAATCCTATTGTGATCCTTTTCTGAGAACTCAGCAGTGGGAGCTGGGCACCATCTAGTTCTTCTGGTTTCAGGGTTGTAGAGTCTGGGATTCATGTAGTCTATTAGGAGCTCTGGTAGCATAGTTAGTGCCTAAGGCACTTGACTGCTCACCAGAAGGCTGGCGGTTCAAACCCACCAGCCACTCCTCGGAAGGAAGGTTGGGCAATCCTACTTCTGTAGCAATACTGCCTTGGAAACCCAAGGAGGGGTCGCTATGAGTCGGGGCTGACTCGACGGCAAACAACAACAACATTAGTCCTGTAGACTAATTGTTTCCATGGGTCTTTGATTTTCTTCACTATTCTTTGCTCCAGACAGGGAGAGACCAATTGTTGCCCCTTAGATGGCCACTCACAAGCTTTTAAGATCCCGGTTGCTACTCACTGAAGTAGGATGTAGAACATTGTCTTTGTGGACTATGTTATGTTGATTGACCTTGATGTCCCCCAACACTAGGGTCCTGAGCTCTAGGCTAGCGACTCATTCCCTCAAAGTGTTGGCTTATTGCTCATAAACTTTCATAATTTCCCCCCTTGTACGCTCTCTTATATTTATGGATATATTTGAAGCACATACAGATACATATGTCAAAACATCATCTGTCAAAGCTATATATATACATTTGTGGGTATAATCCCATTTGCCTTCCCCAACCTGCTCAGCTTCAGTGTCTGTCTGTGTCCACTCATAGATTATTGTTATTGCTGCTATTGCAGGATTGGGCATGTGATAGCATTTCCCTCTGTTGCCTTCATCTCTTGTGCTCTCCCAGGGTCTTCCTTAACCTTAATCATTTTGTGCTGAGCTCCCCCTTGTTGTACATCACCTTTCCCTTCACCCAAGTTAATACAAGTCTACCTTCTAGATAACGATTTACCCTCCCTTCCACCCTACCCCTGGGTGTCATCAAAGAATGTTTCTTTCTGTGTGTATGCTGAGTGAAATTAGTCAACCCTAGAAGGACAAATATTGAATGAGACAACTATTACAAAAAGTCAAGAAAAGATTCACACACAGAAAGGACAGTTTCTTAATATGATGATATGAGTTTCACTGCCCTGAGCATTGAGTCTTTTCAGTATTATCTTCCTTGCCTTGCCTCTTGTTCTGTCCAAAACAAGATGGCCCCTAAAAATCTCTGGTGAAAATGCTGGATCTGACGCCTTCCATCTCTTTTCTTCATGAATCAGCTTCACCATGGCAAGGAGTAGCCATTAGGCCGGTCCCTAAATGCTCTATTGCTCTGGCCACATGAGGATGGTACTGCCTCATCCACTTGAAGTTGAGTGAGGCCAGGTGACTTGCTTTACGTGATAAAGTATGAATGGAAATGACTTGTGTCATGTCAGCTACTTCTGGGCAGAAGCTTTAGGAGCTTAGCTATGTTCTCTTTGCCTTCTCCATGCGACCAGCAGTTTTCTAAATGGTGGCTGCCCCATCAACCTGAATCCCAAAGAAAGAGCAATGCCAGTTAGGATTAAAGCCCCCTCAATGGACACAGGGCTTAAAATTAAACTTTTTTTAAAATTTTAATCCACCGAGCTTTGGCGTTGCTCATCACCATGGCAGAGCCTAGTCCACCCTGACTAACATACAGAGTGCTTAGGAGAACAGTGTTTGGAGAAAGGTAAAGTTATGTCTGCAGTACAAATTATATCTCAACATAAGGAAAACAAAAATCCTCACAATTGGACCAATAAGATGCATCATGATGAATAGAGGAAAGATTGAAGTTGTCAAAGATATCATATTACTTGGTTCCACAACCAACAACAACGGAAGCAGCAGTCAAGAAATCAGAAGATGGTTTGCACCAGGCAAATCTGCTGCCAAAGACCTATTTAAAGTGCTGAAAAGCAAACATGTCTCTTTGAAGACTAAGATGTGCCTAACACAAGCTTGGTATTTTCAGTTGCCTCACGTGCATATGAAAGTGGGACAATGAATAAGGAAGATCAATGAAGTGTTGATGCTTTTGAGTTGTGATGTTCACGAAGAATACTGAAATTTCCATGGGCTGCAGAAGAACAAACAAACAAACAAACTCTGTTCTGAATGAGTGTAGCCGGCACACTCCTCCGAAGGGCAAATGGCCAGGCTTCTTCTCACCTACTTGGATCATGTTGTCAGAAGGAACCAGTCCCTGGAGAAGGATGCCATGCCTGGTGAAGTGGAGGGTCAACAAAGAAGGGGAAGGCCCTCAATGAGATGGATTGACACAGTGGCTGCAACGATGGGCTCAGGTCTAGCAAGGATTGTGAGGCTGGCGCAGGACTGGGCAGTGTTTTGTTCTGTTGTGCATGGGGTTGCTATGAGTAGGAGCCGACTTGACGGCACCTGACAATGACAACAACAATGAAGTTGTTTCTTATCCCCGGTTGACAGCTCACAAACAATGTGGACTTAAGAGGAAGTTCTGTGGCCTCTCTGAGGCCCATCCCCATCCTCTGCAAAAAGGGGGCAAGAATGCTTGTCCTAGAAGGCTTGTCAGGAATAAACGATCTGAGAGATATGAAATGCTTAGGCACAAAGACATGCTCAAAAAAATGTTATTTTTATGGCTATTATCTGATGATTATGTTGTTGTTGTTGTTATGTGCCGTCGAGTCGGCCCCAACTCATAGCGACCCCTCCTTGGGTTTCCGAGGCAGTATCACTACAGAAGTAGGATTGCCCAACCTTCCTTCCGGGGAGTGGCTGGTGGGTTTGAACCGCCAGCTGGCTGGTTAGCAGGCAAGTGTCTTAGCCACTATGCTACCAGATTATAATGATGATAAACCTATTGCTCTCAAGTTGATTCTGACTCATAGCGACCCTATAGGGCAGAGCAGAACTGCCTCATTGAGGTTCCAAGGTTGTAATCTTTATGGAAGCAGACTGCCATATCCTTCTCCCTCAGAGTGGCTGGTGGGTTTGAACCAATGACTTTTGTTTAGCACTCGAGTGCTTAACCCCTTGTGCCACCAGAGTTCCTTAATGATGATAGAGACCACCATTTACTAAACACAAACCATGCCATGTGATGTTGGAAGCATTTTACAAACAAATTTCATTTAATCCTTACAACTCTATGATGTAAGTGCTGACGTTAATCTCCTTAGAGATGAAGAGATGGAGTCCAACAAACCTTGCCAAAGTCAAGTTGATAATGACTTTGGATGAACCAAAGCATCTGGAGCCCATGCCCTTAATCCCTACTGCCTGCCATCAACTGGTTGGTGGGCACTGGGGGCTTGGGTAGGACTGCCTGTACGAGCAGAATCTACAAGGTATCTGAGCATGGCACTGATGGAAGTGCTCTCAGACCGCACTCTCTGATGTACCCACTCCAACAATACTGTTGCCAGAAATGTGTGTCTCAGGTCCATGTCTGTGGCAGATCCAGGGCAGGGCTCTGAAGTCTGGATTTCCAGATTTCTATGTATCCAATGGGTGACCCACACCCTCTGCACACCTAATCACTGGCGGGCACCTCTTTAACTTCTCACACTCCCTGCGCTTCATCACCCTTAATGGCGCCATTTGGAGGTGCCTGCATGCACTCTACCATCTAACAGGATAATAAATTAATCACAGCCTTGGACACCGTCGAAATGCACACAGCTCACCTTGTGTGAGCTCTTTCAGAGTTTGAGAGTTCCCAGAGACACGTACAACCAAATACTTATGCACTCATGTGAACCACAGTTCACAGAAAGCAACGTAACAAAATCAGCTGTAGGAACCTGGCCCTACTCCCATTTGGAAGTAATAAACATGAACAATTGAACAATTTATCCCAGGAAATGCATGTTGGCTGCCCTTTCACTGAGAATTTTAACACTTATTCTTTTATTCTTATAATTCAGAACAAATTTTAAAGTTAAATCAGATGCCTGGAAATACATGCTGTGTTGCCAATAAATACCATTTCAATCATTTTCATTCGGACGCCTAGCATTCTGCTCTGCCTTACACACGCCTTGGTTGGAAGGATGTGGGCACGGCTTTGAAGCTGCCTCTTACCCTACCGAGTCAGCTTCCATTGTATCCTGATTAAAATGGTTCCAGGGTGTTCGCCCAGGCTCCTGTGGCAGTGCATGGTGACCTGGGGAGTGCACACGGTTAGTGCTTGGCTGTTCTCTGAAAGGTGGTGGTTGAGCTCAACCAGAGGTCCTGTCGAAGCAAGGGCTGGCGGTCAACTTCCAAAAGATCCTGGCCACTCAAGACCCCACGGAGCACAGCTCCCCTCTCACACGCACGGAGTCGCCATGAGCTGGAATTGACCAGAAGGCAAGTGGTCTGGTATTGTTGTTTGCTTTCCTTTCAGTACTGTGTACCAGGCTCCTTGCAGCCTGCCTTCACACTCCAGTTTTGCTCTTTCCTCACACCCTGCCCCTTACGAACCTGCTTTTCTACCAGTTCCCCCAAAGCGCATGCTTCAACTTCTGTTCCCACCATGGGCTTGCGTTCTTCTGACCCAGAACCTTCTAGCCAAAAGCGGAGCCCGACAAATCACATTCTCTCTTTGGGACTGGGACAGAGAGAGGTTGGGCCACTCAGCTGACGGGTGTGGATCCTTAAAGTCCCATCAACTTGAAGGCTGAATCTATCATTTTGGGGAGGTCCCACGGGCCATCAACAGAGACTTCCATAAAGGAAACCAGCCCACAGTAAAGCTGAGAGGGAGTCCTAGGTGCTTGTGTGTCTGTGAAGCCAGTCTGGGCTCAAGCGGGACTGTCACCAGCCGACAGCAGGCAAGAGTCCTCACCAGCATTCCTTCGTCTCATGCCTCGCCATGGTCTCCAAATTATGTCCTCACAGTAAAACATCACAGCCCGTCTCTCCCTCTGGTGTCTGCTAAATGGTGAAAAGTCATCAGGATCTTGTCAAACGGAAACCCGGATGGCTTATTCCACTGTTGCCTCTCCATTCTTTTCTTACGTTCACTTCTGCAGAGGACTTCTGGCCATCCTTTTTTAAATAGAACAGCGGTGTCCCTTGCATGTAATCTTCATGTATATATTTCTTCACAGACCCCCTTCTCACTTGACACATGTATCTGTGTGTTGTCTCTTTTTACCACTCAAAAGTGAGCTCCAGGTTCCCAGGGGCTCTGTTTAGTTCACTGCGGCAGAACAGTGCACTGGCCACAGTAGACAGTCAGATCTTTTTTGGATGAATGAAGATGCCATGTAAAGAGAAGCAGAAACAGAGACCATATGGTCGGAAAGGAAAGAAAATGAATGCATGGGTCAGGGAACATGCAGAGATCCCTCTGGGTCAGCACAGCTGTGAGGATTAGCTCGGTTCCCAGGCAGGAGTTCTGGCAGATGCTGCTATCGTCTTCATAGGTCAATCCCGAGCGATCTTTCTAATTAGATGGTTCAGGTAACACCCACACATACACAGTTTTAAGAACTGAGCAACCTGCTCCCTGAATATTAGGGGGCCTATGGATGTGATAGGGAGCTCTGGTGGCGTAGTGCCTAAGGCACTTGACTGCTAACCAGAAGGCTGGCGGTTCAAGCCCAACAGCTACTCCCCGGAAGGATGGTTGGGCAATCTACTTTTGTGGTGATACTGCCTCGGAAACCCAAGGAGGGGTTGCTATGAGTCAGGTCCGACTCCATGGCACATAACAACCACAACAACATGGATGTGAAAAGATCAACTTGGGTGAACATTCTACTTTCTTTGAAGGTTATGGCTGCCCCAAATAGGGCTTGTCCAAGGAAGTCCAATAAGATAAGATCAGACCAGCTTTGGCAAAGGGTCTCAGAAGATGCATAAGACAAGGAAGTCTCTTGGGGGAGACGTGTGTGTGGGGTTAAGAGTCCTCTCAGTTAGGATGACTACCCTCTCAAGGCCATTATGGGTAAACACACCTGCCCAAGTACTGTCTTGGCGTTAGTTTTGCCAGGTCTTTCTACACAGTAGGGACATTGGGAAAGGTACAGCTCACTGGCGGTTCGGTGGTAGAATCCTCACCTTCCGTGAGGGGCCTCAGCTTTGACTCCCGGCCAGTGGACCTCATCTGGAGCCACCACCCATCTGCCGGTGGAGGTTCATGTGTGGCTATGCTGCTGGCCAGGCTTTGGTGCTTACAGACTAAGATGGTTTAGGAAGAAAGGCGTGGGGATCTATCTGTTCCCGGGAGTCAGCTAGTGAAAGCCCTACGGATCACGAGGATTCTCTCCAGGACCTATTGCAGGTACGGTACTGGGCCAGGTAGCATTTTGTTCCACTGTACACAGGGTCACCATGAGTCAAGGGCCAACTTGAGGGCAGCTAACAACAGCAACAGTCTGGGCCTCAATCTTGTTCCCAGCACCCACTCCTCAGAGCACATCACAGCCAGAATCTTTGCAGCGTTTCTGCTGAGCAGACAAGAACATGCTAAGACCCACGTGTGGCACAGTGAGTACACACCTTATAGGCCTAGCGCCCTAGCCCTCCCTGCAGATGCACGTGCCTCCCAGTGGAAGAAGAAGGTGTGTGCAGTCCTGGCATTTCTGACTTGAAGCCAAACAAACTTGCCCAGGCCCACGTGCCAGCTGCCTCTGGCCCTTCCCCCCCAACCCCGCTCCTGCCACCTCCCCAGCTCCCTCGTTGGTGTAAGCTTATCACAGAAGTAAATCAAAATGTCCTCAAGAGTAGAAGAAAAGATAAAAGCAAAACAATGCACCGTCCCTAAGAGAAGAATATTGTTTATAGTTCCACAACTCTAGCAATTCTGTCTTAAAAAAAACAAATCCATTATTTAATTTTAGTACCACAGCGGCGCTGGTGAAGAATGATGGCTCCTCTCCTACCTTTGAGTATTTCTAAAATATTAATACTGGCTGGCTGCCTCTCCGAGGGGAAGCGCAGCTGGATCTTTACAGGTGCCCAAGCCCTCTCCCCACACCGCAGACTGTATTTCTTCACTTGCTACCACTCATGGCAACTGGGTTCCTAAATTAAGTCTGCATCAAAAATGGAGGCCATGCAGTGGGCTGCACACGGTGAAACATGGAGCTCCGTAGGCCCCTTCCTGTAACTTTCCATGTCTCAGTCTTCACCCTTTTAAACTATCCCTTCAGATGTTTCTCCCAGCTCCACACTCAGCTTGGGGCAGGGGTCATAGATACAGGCCTCAACCAGGCAGCCAGCCGAGGCCAAACATCGTCAAGGCTAACAGCAGGGCATTACACCTTTACTTGCAAACTGTGGATGTTACGCTTTGAACACTAAGCCCCAGCTTACTTATTCCTGAACAGGCCATAATTTTTGCGTGTTCATGTGTGTGTGTACGTCTCCATGGCTGTACATCTTGGTGTTGTATTCTTACACTCAGGGGTACAAGACAGGAAGGAACCATGACACTGTTTCAGAAGGAACTGAAATGTACTGCAACTACATTTGGCAATGAACTTTTTTTTTTTTTACGCAAATCAGTTTTGCCTTTTATTCTGCTTTAGAAAACCAAAACACGCCCATAGGAAAAACTGGGAAGACAAACCGGAGTAAAAGGGAAAGAAACAAGGTAGGCGACATCCCACTTCATAGTGACACCCATGGCAGCATGACCCTTCCCGCCTTTTAAATGCAGAGCTGTGGCACCTGCGTGAACACATGTTGTGAATGAAACTTTTCTTTGAGGGAACTACAGACTCACATACTGCTGTGGCTGGTGCTGTTAGCTGCTGGCGTGCTGGCTCTCACTCCTGGAGACCCCATGTGTGCCAAGCAGAACTGTGCCGAGGGGTTGTCTTAGCTACGATCTTTACAGAAGCAGCTCACCAGGCCTTTCTTTGAGCAGCCAGTTTCCAGGGTAGCATCAGATCACACACGACTTGTGCCACCCGGAATCTTCCTTTGAGATTACCGCAGAGTCACAAGCAAGAAGTGTCCCCGCCATTTCCCAGTTTCCCCCGATGGGAAAACATCACAACAGATTAGGGATATTGTTGCAATCCACAGATCTTATTCAGATTTCCCGTGTTAACTGTACTCTTCTGTGGGTGTGTATTGAGTTCTTTCAATTTTAGCACATGGTCCATTTCTGCACTACCTCCATCATCAAGCTAAAAAGTCATTCCCACTACCCCCAGGATCCTGCGTGATGCCATTTTCTAAGCCACCTCCCTGCCATCTCTTGCCCCTTCCCCACATCCCTAAATCTTTGTAATCACCAGTCCCTTCTCCATTTCCATCAGTCTTCCATATCAAAATATTATATAATGGAATCACACGGGATGTAATCCTTGGAATGTTTTTTTTTTTTTTTTTTTTCACTCAGCAAAATGCCCTGGAGATTCTTCTAAGTTGTTGCTTGCATCAATAACTCATTCGTTTGTTTGCCACTTATCCCACTGTGGTGGCACTCATGTTGCTGTGATGCTGGAAACGATGTCACCAGGATTTCAAACACCAGCGGGATCAGCCGTGGTGGACAAGTTTCAGTGGAGCTTCCAGATTCAGACAGACTGAGAAGAAAGACCTGCTGATGCACTTCTCTGAAAAACCGGTCAGTGAAAACCTTATGGATAGCAGCAGAACACTGTCTGACACAGAGCTGGAGGATGAGCCCCTCAGGTTGGAAGACCTCCAATTATGACCGAGGAAGAGCTGCCTCCTCCAGGTAGAGTCTACTCTAATGACATGGATGGAGTAAAGCTCTCAGGACTTCATCTGCCATGGTGGCACCACTCAAAATAAGAAGAAACAGGTGCAATATCCATTAATAATCTGCACGTGGAATGCACGAAATATGAATAAGTGTGAATGGAGGTCAACAAAATGAAATGGAACATTTATAGATAGATATTCCAGGCATTAGTGAGCTGAAATGGACTAGTATTGGTCATTTTGAATTGGACAATCATACGATCGACTTTGCCAAGAATGACAAATTGAAGAGGAACAGCATCACATTTGTCATCAAAAAGAACATTTCAAAATCTATTCTGAAGCACAGTGCTGTTGGTGATAGGATAATATCCATTCATTTATAAGGAAGACCAGATACTATGACAATTATTCAAATTTATGCACCAACCACTAATACCAAAGATGAAGAAACTGAAGATTTTTTATGAACTTCTGCAGTCTGAAAATTGACCAAACATGATAATTACTGGTGATTGGAATTTAAAAGCTGGAAACAAAGAAGAAATATCAGTAGTTGGAAAATAAGGCCTTGGTGATAAAAATGATGTCAGAGATTGCATGACACAACTTGGCAAGACTCATGTTGTGGTTACCTAGTGCCACTCAGACAGGAATATACCACAAACAGGATGGCCTTAACAAAAAGGAGTTTATTTTTACAATTTGGAGGCTTTAAGTTTAAGTTCAAAATGCCAGGCTCTAGGGCCTGGATGAAAGCCCCTCAGCCTTGGGGTTCAGCTCTGCCTCCTGCTCCCAGCCCACTGGAGCCGGAGGCTTTTCTTCACTCAGCTGCTGGCTGCTGAGACTGCCAAGTCCAAGGCTGACAATTAATAAGGCACAGTCCCAATGTTACCAAACCACACGACAGGCCATTGATTCAAGTCCATTAAAAGTCCCAAGGTCGGCAGAGCATGGCAGGCTGCTGAACAACAACACGGCTACATGAAGGGTTCAAGCATGTCATAAACTAGAGACCAGTCCCAAAGCTATTACTTAAATATGGGAAGGAGACCACATACCCAAAGCAACTACTCAGCTGCTCCAGGAGATTCCACCATTGGGTTAATTACCAATATCACCATGGGGAATAACTACATTCAGCTGCCCAGCCACTCAACCAGGTCCAGCCAAGTTGACACACAAACTTAACCACCACAACCCATGACTTACTCATTGGAAATATCTTTTCAACAACATAAATTGCAGCTATACACGTGGATATCACCAGGTGGAACACATAGGAATCAAATCAATTACATTTGTAGAAAGAGATGATGGAAAAGTTCAATAATAAGTCACAAACTGAAGAAAGACCATCAATTGCTCATATGAAAGTTGAAATTGAAGCTGAAGAAAATTAAAACAAGCCCATGAGATCCAGAGTATAACTCACAGTATATCTGAATTTAGAGACTATCTCAAGAGTAGAATTGAAACATTGAACACTAATGACTGAAGACCACATAACATCCAGGATAACGTCAAGGACATCATAGGTTAAGAAAGCAAAAGGTCATTAAAAAGACAAAAAAAAAAAAAAAAAAGACCAAAATGGATGTCACAAGAGATCTGAAACTTGATTTTGAATATAAAGTAGCTGAAATGAAGAGATGAAATGATG
>NW_006921644.1:7569753-7570905 GCF_000298275.1 Orycteropus afer afer | reverse complement strand
AAAAAAAAAAAAAAAAAAAAGACCAAAATGGATGTCACAAGAGATCTGAAACTTGATTTTGAATATAAAGTAGCTGAAATGAAGAGATGAAATGATGAAGTAAAAGAGCTGAACAGAAGATTTCAAAGGGCAGCTCCAGAACACAAAGTAAAATATAATAATAAAATGTGCAAAGACCTGGAGTTAGAAAACCAAAAGGGAATAGCACGCTCAGCATTTCTCAAGCTGAACTAACTGAAGGAAAAATTCAAGCCTTGAGTTTCATTATTGAAGGATATTATGTGCAAAAAGTTTAACAACTCGGGAAGCATCAAATGTTGATAAGTAGTGATGAGGGTCTTAAAAGATTGTGAGCTTCCATCTGAGCGGCAACTATTGGTCTCTCCTCATCTGGAGCAAAGAAGAGTGAAGAAAATCAAAGACACACATAAACAAATAGTCCAAAGGACTAGTGGACCCCTCGAACCCCAGTGTCCATGACCCTGAGACAGAACTACTTGGCTCCTGGCTATCACGATTGACCACTCTGAAAGGGATCACAGTAGAAGGTCTTGGATAGAGTGGGAGAACAATGCAGAACAAAATTCAAAATCATAAAAAAGACCAGGCTTACTGGTTGGATAGAGACTGGTGGATACCCTGAGACTGTGGTTCTTAGTCACCCTTTTAGCCTGGAACTGAACTCACCCCTATGGCTCAACGTTCAGCCAAACAAGAGTTACGTCTATAAGGTGAACAATCACTCCAGGGAGGAACTCAACCATATGGAAAGCAAAGGACAGCATTTGCCCAGGGAGAAAGCGCAGAAGCCATGAAGGGATAGGAAAGGAAGACCAACGGAAATGAGAAACACAGGGAGGAAATGGGATGGTGCTGTAACACTGTGGGCACTGCAACCAATGACATGGAAAAAATGTGTATGAATTGTTGAATGGGAAACTAATTTTCTCTGTAAACTTTCACAGAAATCACAATAAAAAGTTAAAATAAATAAATAAAGATGGAAGGAATACTCGGAGTCAATGAACCACAAAAAAAAAAAAAAAAAACTGGTCACTGTCGAACCATTTCAGTAGGTAACATAACATCAAGGACTGGTGATGTTACCTCAGCCTCTTGGACCCTGAGACCAGAAGAACTGGATGGTATCTG